>NW_012267302.1:1423454-1461169 GCF_000151885.1 Dipodomys ordii
GCGCCACTTCCGGCTTTTTCTTTTTACTTATGTGGTGCTGAGGAATCGAACCCAGGGCCTCAAGCACGCAAGGCAAGTGTTCTACCACTGAGCCACCTTCCCAGCCCCTCAATTTGAGTTCTTATAGATGTATTTTATGTGTGTGATTCTGGAGTTTGAACTTTTTTTTGATAAGAGTAATGCATTTTCAAGTTTTCTTCAAAATGACAACCAAATGTTACGAAATCAGCACAGTTTAGAAAAAATACATAAAGTGTAGGATGTCTTCATTAGATGTACTAACCTTAAAGCTACTGAAAAGTCAGTGAATAAAAATGCAGATAGAAAAGTTAAGAATAAAGGGCCAGTAGTTGATGTAAATGATGTCAGAAAATCAAGAGTTTCATTTAAAAATAAGACAAGAAAGCGATCTCAGTCCTAGCTGTAATGCTAATGATACTTATGAACACATGAACAATACAATGGCTAAATGTGGGTCCAGTAATCAAATAGAAAGCAAAACAATTTGAAGATGAAATGGCAGTTACAGGAAAACTCTCGGATTCCTGTTTTCATGAGAGGCATATGCATAGATGTAAGATTGTGCTGAGTAAGGTCATATCTAGCATGTCTTCTAGTTGCCTAGTACTTGTATTTGTCGTTGTGGGAAAAATGAGAAAATTATCTTTCTGTCCTTAGGGATCTCACCTGAATTTGGTATGGGGAAAAGATTTACACATGAGACATAAAATAGGAAAGTACATAGTCAAGAATCAATTCTCTCAATTCTCACTTCCTCAGTTGACTTAGTAAGGTGACATACATCTTATTTCTTCACTGATGAGATCTTATTTCACTGATACATCTTATTTCTTCACTGCAGTAGCAGTGAACAAGACACAAGGACCATATGGTAATAATAGCAACCATTTACTGAGCATGTGCCCTGAGCCAGGTAAGATCTCCACACTCTTTCATCCAATCCCTGACAGTTCAATGTAGCAGTTATTAGCTCCACTTTGCAGACTAGAATACTGAAGCAACATGCAGCCACATGTGACTGAGTGGGGGTTCAAACTTGGCCTTGCTGGGTGCAAAGACTACCTCTCAATATCATACCATTTCCTACTTCAAAGCAGAAGTACACATGCAACCTCAACCTGTGGGACAGCAATAGGTTGTTTTGGGTGAACTAATACAGCCATAGGCCTTATAAGTCATCTGTAAATGAGCTGCAAAGCTATTTGTAAAGAAATCAACATCATCAATACCAAGTGAAAACCTCCTTTTCTACCCAACGACTCAATATTTCATATCTGTCACATCATCACTTCTATATAACTGATTAATTTTTGACAATACCAAACATTTTCAGGATTCAATTTTAGTTTGATTGATGACTCAATTTACCATCTTGAAACAAAACAGAGGACTGACAAAATTTTGCAAGTGGGCATACTTTCTTCAATGTTTAAATCAGGGTTTCAGTGAAATGTGATACATGGGCAAAAATTGGGAGCTCCAAAATTCCTTTATGGGCAGTAGCCTCTGCTTTGCAGGCCAGGTTTAAACATTTAAAGAGCTCATTCTTTCCTTAAGTGGAGGATTTCAGAGGTGAGACAATCATATATGTTTGTGTTATGTGAGTTTTCAGCCCTATCTCACAAGATAGATTGGAGTATGAATTTTTTTTTTTTGTACAGAAAATTGGCAGCAGCTGCAGCCGGCTTAAAACTTCTGAAAGGCCCTTATTTTCCTTTCTCCATAGTGGAAAGACCTCACCTCTTAACATTGCAATTCCAATGGAGGACCCCAAGTAACAATTCTAATGCTCACATTAGTACTGGTAATGGTTTCAATTATTAAAGTTTTTTTTTTGAGACATGTTCTTACTTTGTTCTCTAGACTGGCCTCAAACTTGTAATCTTGCTGCTTCAGTCTCTCTAATACTTTGATTTTTAGGTAACTAGAATGGAAAAGACTTAAAAATGATAAACATTTGTCTTAGCCATGTAGTATGGCCTATTTCAAAGCTTACTACTTCAGCTCTGTACATGCATTTGGGATAGCAGCTTTCTGTTTAGGTATATAGCATCATCTGAAGCAAGGCTGTCAAATTTCTGAGGTTCTTTTCAGGACCTGGATGGAACCTAGGGCCTTGGGCATACTAGGCAAATGCTCTATCATTGAGTTATGGCCCTATACAATTTCTAAACATGACTGAAGTAGGCTTTGGAGTTTTGTTTCACACATCAAACTGCTAATAGAAGCAGATATGAACAAACACCCTATTGATTCAATATTCTTTAGCCGAAACCTATTACACTAAGCTGAGGGAATTTTGTAGGTGGTATCTCAAGGACGTTTATTATGGTTACATTTCAAAGGCAATAGGCTAAACATGACATGGTTGTAGGGATCAAGTATGTATCTTAGCCTGGATAATCTTGTGGATGTACTCCCAGGGCTGTATGCATGCAATCAATCCCTGAGGCCAGAGAAGGGCCATTGAGGAAAGGCACAGGTCATTATCAATTTATCACAACATGGAAAACTTCTAACAGTGCAGCTGGAAGCAATTTGAATCTTTGGATTCATTTAACTTAGTCAAATGTATGTTCCATTTAAGTTGGCACCTCTTATGTTCTCTCTCAGTGACAATGAAGAAACCCCATTATATTTGATCCCATGGCAAAGAATATGTGCATTCCAGCATTGCTACCCCCACCCTTGCCATCTGCATCACTTTCCTGTGTTAAAATAAAAGATGAAATAGTGCTAGGCTTAGCACTTCCTTTCTGCAGCCACTACCGCTTTCTCAAATGCATACAAGCTGTTGTCTCCCTGTTTTTCCCCAGGGGAACTGCAAAGCAGGCAAAGAAGGGCCAGGAAACAGAAGCCAAAAAACTGTCACATAGGATTTTTCTTGGCTTTCTCTCCATACTGCACCTCCAATTCCCACCCTTGCCCCTTGTCAAGAGAAGGCATAGCCTTTTGGAAAGACAGATGGTCTACACCTATCTATATGGCATGACCTGAGGAGGACGGGAAGCCAGGAAGAGAGGAAAATTTTGTATTATGGATAAATGCCAGAAACGGGGTGAAAAATAGTAAAAAGAGAAAGAAATCACCATTTGCAAGTGGGTCATCATTTATTTTTTAATTAGAAAAACTTGGATTTGAACTCAAGACCTAGGCAATTGCTAGGCAGGCACCTTACCACTTTAGCCACACCTCTAGCCCAAGGGTCATCATTTATTAAAGACCTTTAGAGTTAATGTAGGCCTACATATAAATGTAAACTTTAATCTTGTTCTCTTTCATACAGTTTCTTTTCATAAGACTTTGTCTGTCTCCTAGAGTAAATCCTACCCTTTTATAAATATTTCAGGATATATATATATATATATATATATTTTTTTTTTTCTCAGTCCTGGGGCTTGAACCGAGGGCCTGGGCACTGTCCCTGAGCTTCTTTGGCTCAAGGCTACCACTTGAGCCACAGTGCCACTTCTGACTTATTCTGTTTATGTGGTACTGAGGAATTGAACCCAGGCTTCATGCATGCTAGGCAAGCATTCTACCACTAAGCCACATTCCCAGCTCCTCAGCATGATAAATTTCTTGATAGGGCTTTTCTAGTTTCTGCACTGCATGATTAAAGGTAGCAAGGCAATCTCAGGCCACTGAGCTATACACATCTGTCTTTCAACCTAGCAGTACATGGCCTTTGAGATTTTACCAGTGCCACATTTGCTACTGTCAGGAGTCTCACTGTTAGGATAATCCGAAGGAAAAACAAACACAAGCAGCATTGGTTACTATAAATCTATCTAGTAAGCATGACACAGGTATTCATAGGTTGAACTGAAATCTATGTTTCTGCAATTGGATGGGAACACCAGAAAGCCCACATTGCCAGAAGCCTTAATTTTCTTGATCTCTAAATATAAGAGGAATCTTCACTGTCAGCACATTAATATGGTTCTTTTGGCAAGTTGAGGAAGAAAACCTACAAATTGGAATGGAGGCAACATAGTTCACTGACCTCAGCAGGAGCCAAAATAATCAGAAATTTGGACCAGACTATCAATGAAAGCTCTAGACTTTTCTTTTTTTCCCCCTAGACTTTTCTAGATTTTCTGTTTTTCTCTTTGTGGTGCTGGGGATAGAATTCAGCCCATTGTGTATGCTAGGCAAGTGCCCTGCTACTAAGCTACCCCCTCCCCACCACAACATAAATTGCTAGACTTTCCTTTTTTTTTTGGTTGGTCATAGGGCCTGAACTCTGGGCTTGGGTGCTGTCCCTCAGCTCTTCAGCTCAAGGCTAGCGCTCTACCACTTGGAGCCATAGCACCAATTCCGGCTTTTTCTGTTTATGTGGTGCTGAGGAATCAAACCCAGGGACTCATGCATGCAAGGTAAGCACTCTACCACTGAGACACCTTCCTAGCCCCTAGACTTTCTTAAAGACTTCTTCCATGTAAAAATTGTTCTAGTTGGGTATGGTGGTAAATGTGCATATAGTTCTAGCTACTCAGGAGGCTGAAGTGGAGTGGATCAAACATGTAAGCCCACAAGTTTCACACTAGCTTGGACAATATAGTAAGACTGAGTTTTGTTGTTTTTTTTTTGTCGGTCCTGGGGCTTGAACTCAGCCTGGGCGCTGTCCCTGAGCTCTTCAGCTCAAAGCTAGCACTCTACCACTTGAGTGGTTTATTGTAGATTAGAGTCTCACGGATTTTCCTGCCCCAGCTGGCTGGGAACCCTGATCCTCAGATCTTAGCCTTATGAGTAGCTAGTATTACAGGCGTGAGGCACCGGTACCTGGCTAATTTTTTTTTTTAGATTTTGGCTACTGGTCAAATCAATCCCAATCATAGAGTTAGACTAGAAAAAGTTATCTGTCAGTAAACATGAATTGAACATGAATTTACAACAGGATAATCAGAGATTTGACTGTGGGTACCATGTAAAAAGTATTTTAGATCTGGAACAAAAGGTTTCAAAGATGGGTAAGTTTTGATTTCATGCCACACAAAGTAATATATTGAAGTGCCTAAGAATATGTGTTTTAGAATCAGCAAGAATCAGCAAGGCCTGCATCCAAATTCTAGATTAACCTAAACTTGCTGTTGTGGCTTTAGGCATACCATTTTAAAAGCTTCAAAAATTTCCTTACCAAAAGATGGAAATTAAAAGAGATAATACATGGATAGATTGTAAGAGATGATGCATGTAAACAGATTAGCACAGAATTTGATGTCCAGTTTACAGTTAATAAATGCAACAGTGGTTTTTCCTTTTTAGTTTCATAATTAATATTTTTTATTACCATGGTACTATTTCCCAGGAAGGTCATAGTTTCAATGGATTATTCTATTCATAGTGAGTAGTAATTAAGTTCAATTACTATTTCACATCCTTCTTTTCATAATTCCTTCATAATTGTCTAGTTTTTGTGTATAGAATATTAAAGGGCAGAAAAAAACAAAAGTATTGCTTATAATCTAACAGGTAAAGCTTTTAAAATGGAGTTGGAGGAAGTAGAGTACCAACTTAATAAGGCCTGTAGCCTCGCCATAATTACCATAGAAAAATTGGCATAATACGGGAATTCAATAAATATGTATTGAACAAAACATAGACAAAACCATAGAACATCAACTCAAGACACTTGTGTCTTATTGTTGTGTCCTACCTGTATCTGTATTTATCTTGTAATAATCCATATTTCTACAATATTGGTTTCTGTAATGATAGGCTTAAGAATGCCATTTGTTATGGCTAACCAGGAACATATTTGAGTGTTTATACTCTGTCAGGTAATAACTAAGCTTACATAATTCTTACAATGCAATACAATAGGCACTGTTATTCTGTTTTATAGACAATAGAATATAAGCAGAGATAAGTTAAGTAACTTGCTCACACAATTAAATATGGGGAAAATTCTCTTTAATATCTTAAAATATCTTAATATCTTTAAAATTCTCTTAATATCTTTTTTTTTTTTTTGCCAGTTGTGGGGTTTGAACTCAAGGCCTAGGCTCTGTGCCTGGGCTCCTTTTGCTCAAGGATAGGGCTCTATTACATAAGCCACAGCACCACTTCTGGCTTTTTTCTGTGATTAATTGGAGGTAAAAGCCTCTCGGATTTTCTTGCCCACACTGGCTTCCAACTGCAATCCTCAGATCTTAGCTTCCTGAGTAGCTAGGATTACAGGCGTGAGCCACTAGCAATTCTTATTTTAAAGGAACTATGAATCATTCCCTCCCTTCCTCATTTAAAAAAATGCTTAGATTCAAGTTTGTAATCCTCTAAAAGGATGAGGAAACTATACTAACCTTACTTGGCTTTTTTTTTTTTTTTTTTTGCCAGTCCTGGGGCTAGGACTCAGGGCCTGGGCACTGTCCCTGAACTTTTTTTTTTTTTTTTTTGCTCAAGACTAGCACTCTACTACTTGGGCTACAGGGCCACTCTGGCTTTTTCTGTTTGTATGATACTGAGGAATCAAACTCAGGGCTTCATGCATCCTAGGCGAGCATTTTACCACAAGCCACATTCTAAGCCCTCTTAGCTTTTTCTTACTTTCTTCTTTAAACTTTGCTTTGCTTTTTCTTTAAAATAAAAACATCATACTGAATATATTCTGCAGTCTTTCTTTTATTTTTATCCTGGTACTGAGACTTGAACTCAAAGTGTTGTGCTCTTACAACTTTTTTTTTTTCACTTAAGGTTGGTTCTTTACCACTTGAACCACACTCTACTTCCAGCCTTTCAATGGTTAATTGTAGAAAATATTCTCATGGGCTTTTGTTTCTGGGCTGGTTTTGAACCAGATTCTGATCTAAACAGTGCTTTGCTTTATATGATTTTGGTTATAGTTCCTTAAGACACTGAGTAAAGATGAAGCCTCAAACTGAAGAAATTAACTACAATTTAATATTCCATCAATGAAGTTAATATTTCTACATGGAACTGTTAAAAATTTCAAGCTAGTTTTCCTTTAAGATAACTCTTAAGCCAGGTACGGTGGCTCACGCCTGTAATCCTAGCTACTCATGAGGCTGAGATCTGAGAATCAATATTCAAAGCCATTGGGGCAGGAAAGTCCATGAGACTCATAAAATAAAATAAAAATAAAAACCACTAGAAAACCGGAGGTGGCGCTGTGGCTCAAGCAGTAGAGCGCTAGCCTTGAGCTGAAGAGCTCAGGGACAGCGCCCAGAGTTCAAGCCCCACGACTGACCAAAAAAAAAAAAAAGTAACTCTTAGTAAGTAGATATATCTCCCATTTCTGCTTTGAGTAACATGTAAAGCCCCAGCCTTGGATTATATATTCTTGTGGGATTTGAGAGGCCCAATATTCAGATTTCAAGGACGCTTTTCTTTTTATGTGAGATGACAAGAGTTTTGGAAACAGAAAAACTGTTGAAAAATAAGTATAAACTCCAATTATAATAGGGAAGAACCGAGGACTAATTGAAGTAGGAAAGCAAACTGCTATTTTCTCTCTCCTGAGGGCCAGTTTGCTTTGCTCTAACCCCCACCTTTCTGTAGATAGAGCTCTAGGATATTCTGTCTAGATTAAATTACAGCAGATTTCCACACTGCGTTTGTCCTAGCACTTCTCACCAGTTTGTCAACATTCACACAGGAGTTGGAAATCTACTTTGTGTATTACTTGGTATCTAGTAGGCCCTGTTTCAAGTTAATGTGCTGATGTTACCTTAGGGTGTGGCAGATTGTGGAGGGCAATAGCTAATGTAAAAGCTGTTAAGAAATAATAATAATGATAATTTAGACACAAAATTGATGTTTGGCTTGGCAGTTCATAATTGACCACTTCTTCATCACTGTGGGTGCTGAATAAAGAAAAAGAAAAAAGGCTGGAAGTGGTGGTAGGGCACACCTATCATTACAGCACATGGGAAGCTATGGCAGGAACATTAAGAGTTCTAGGGAAGCTACAGAGTAAGACCTTAAAAAAAGAAAACTGAGCCGGGTGCTGGTGGCTCACGCCTGTAATCCTAGCTACTCAGGAGGCTGAGATCTGAGGATCAAGGCTCAAAGCCAGCCTGGGCAGGAAAGTCCATGAGACTCTTATCTCCAATAAACCACTAGACAACTGGAAGTGGTGCTGTGGCTCAAGTGGTAGAGTGCTAGCTTTGAGCTGAAGAGCTCAGGCATAGCGCCCAAGCCCAGAGTTCAAGCCCCATGACTGACAAGAGAAAAAAGAAAAAAGAAAAGGAAAACGAAGAGCCAGGTGGGGGGTGGCCCATGCATGCAATCCTATCTACTCAGGAGGCTGAGATCTGAGGATCATGGTTTGAAGCCAACTTGGGCAGAAAAGTCCTTGAGACTCATATCTCCAATTAACCATCAGAAAACCCAGAGTAGCACTGTGACTCAAACTGATAGAGCTCTAATCTTGAGCTCTATCTTGAGCTCAGGGATAGAGCCCAGGTCCTGAGTTCCAACCCCATGACCCCCCCTCCAAAAACCCAAAAAACAATAAACAAAAAACCTGGAACCAAGTGTCAGTGGTGCATGCTTATAATCCTAGCTACTCAGGAAGCTGAGATGTGATTATTGAGGTTCAAAGCCAGCCAGGGCAGGAAAGTCTGTGAAACTCTTTCTCCAATTAACCACCAAAAAGGTTGAAAGTAGAGCTGTGGATCAACTGGTAAAGCACAAGCCTTGAGCAAAATCACTCAGAGACAGTGCCCAGGCCCTGAGTTCAAGCTCCAGGACCTGAGCGTGCACGAGCGTGTGTGTGTGTGTGTGTGTGTGTGTGTGTGTGTGTGTGTGTGTGGGCGTGGGCGTGTGCGCAAGCGCGCGTGCGCACGCGCACACACACACACACACACAAACCTAGAACCCAGAACCCACCCTCCAAAAATAACCCACCCAAAGAAATAAAATAGTTTAAGAAATAATCTTAGAGACAAAGGCAAACACTTCTTCATCTGTCATCATTACTGAATAACAGAAAACTAATAAGTCTGAATGTCAAAATAATTAGAATATCAAAACATGTCTAGTAAAAGAAAGGAGTAAATATTTTTAGTGGGCTCCATGAAGCAAATTAGCCATAAATGCCCTAAAACAGTGTAAAACTCCATGAACTGTGCTAATCATGTGCCTAATGTCTTTTTTTTTTTTTTTTTATCAGTCGTGTGGCTTGAACTCTGGGCCTGGGCACTGTCCCTCAGCTCTTCAGCTCAAGGCTAGCGCTCTACCACTTGAGCTACAGCGCCACTTCCCCTAATGTCTTTTATAGCAACAAAATGCAAACACAGAGCTGGAGGAATGGTTCCAGTGGCACACAAGGCCTTGAGTTCAAACCCACATATCTTCTAGAGCTAGGAAAACCCAATCCTTTTAAGCACTTTATATTCTGAAGGAGGTGTTCATCAGCTGTGACAGGACTTGGAATAACTCCTGAGTCTAGAGGAAGACTTGTTTTATGCTAAGCACTTGAGTCATTTTTCTTTATGTCATTTGTCCTGTTTGAGATGTTGCCCCTTTTCATCTACTTGTACAAATCTTGTCCTTCCCTGAACTTAACTTCTCTTTATGGCCCTACTGATGATTCCAAAACATACTAAATCTTCTGGAGTCTTCTGAGCTGTTCTAGTAGGTACAGTCTAAATTCAACAAAAGAGTATTCTTTGGATTTTATTATGCTTTATTTTTAAGAGTTTCTGTATCTCTCATAACATGATTTTAAAAATAATTTCTTTTTTTCCTTCCTTCCTTTTTCTTTTTTCTTTTCATTCTTTTTTTTTTTTTTTTTGAGACAGCGTCTGTCTATGTAGCTGAGGTTGCCCCCAATCTTACAAAGGTCTCAAATTCTTTGTCCTCTGGCCTGTACCTCTGTAGTGCTGGGATTACAAGCATGTACACTGCATCCAGCTACATTATATACTTGTTTGTTTGTTTGCTTTTGGGTCGATCGTGGGAATTGAACTCAGGGCCTGGGTGCTGTCCTTGAGCTCTTTTGCTTAAGGCTAGTGTTCTACTGCTACTTTTGGTTTTAGAGTAGTTAATCAGAGATTAGAGTCTCATGCGGACTTTTCTGTCTGGGCTGGCATTGAACCCAGATTCTCAGATCTCATCTTCTTTAGTAGCTAAAAAAAAAAAATTAAAGGTGTGAGCCATGGGTGCTTGGCTACACTATATATTTTTTGAAAAAAGAGTCTATTCCTTGTGTTGTTTGTCCAGAGAGCTGGGCTACACAGCATTTGCTCAATAATTTTGGTTAGCTGAGTCAATGCCTCATTATAAAATTCACCTACCATTTCTGGATTTATCATCTAATAGGTATGCAAGATACGTTCTCCAGGTTAAAGTTTTGTATACCTAAGAGGAAATGGTGCCACTTCTTTAGAACTGATAATTACTCTCAGTGGGGGAAAATCCTTAAGTTGCTCCTTAAGTTTGAAGAAGATAATTAGTGTGGGCTCTGCTTGCAATGGAACAGTACTTGCTTTTGCTGAGTCCAGTTATATGTAAAATTCCTCAGCAATATTCAGCTCACATCTAACAAGATGAAAAGAAACAATGAAAACAGCTACGTAAATCAACAAGCATACAGGAGGTTGGTTGTAGGCAGGATAGGCAATGACAGACTTTGCAGGCCTAAACAATTTGTACTCAGAGTCTGAAAGCATGCTAGAATGATAAATGAGGTGAGTGGCAGGTACATTTATTCATTACAGTGAACTCCCCCCCTACAAATTTATCAGTAAAGTTCTCCTTTTTCTGTCAGTTGCTATTAGAAAACTCTACCATGCCATCAATTTTTATAAAATTCAAGACAAGATAGATGTCTGAAAATCATCAGAGTCACAGTAGCCCATTAGGAAAATGAGAGTATTTTGATCAAAACACAGAGGAGCCCACTCATCTAAATTAGAAATCCAAATCAGATGATCTAGATTTAAGTCTTCAGTCAGTAAAATTCCAGTTTGGTAACCTGTGGGAAATACTTTATGTAGCATTATATACCCTTTGGGCTCTCTGAACAGATTGGGATGCTTTTCCTGCATCTACAATCCACATCAAAGGTGCTGACGGGTGGTTTTGATGCTAGTATATCACAACGGCAAGAACAATCAGACTTCTCCTTGGGCTTAGTGTGAAGTTTAAGTTAGATAGTACATGTGAAACAGTTAGAAGTAAGATGTATTTACATATATACATATAATTTTTTCCACACTTTTATAAAATCTCTGAAGTTAACAGGCTTCTTAAAATTATTATTGGCCAGCTGAGTGTCAGTGGCTCACACTTGTGATCCTAGCTATTCATTCAGGAAGTTGAGATAAGAGGATGGTGATTAGAAATCAGCCCAGCAGAAAAGTCCCGTGAGACTCTTATCTCCAATAAACCACTCAACAACCAGAAGTGGCACTGTGGCTCAAGTGGTAGAGTGCTAGTCTTTTTTTTTTTTTTTTTCAGTTGTGGGGCCTGAACTCTGGGCCTGGGCGTTGTCCCTCAGCTCTTCAGCTCAAGGCTAGCGCTCTACCACTTGAGCCGCAGCGTCACTTCTGGCTTTTTTCTGCTTATGTGGTGCTGAGTAATTGAATCCAGGGCCTCATGCATGTGAGGCAAGCGCTCTACCACTGAGCCACCTTCCCAGTCCAGAATGCTAGTCTTGAGCACAAAAAGGCTCAGGGACAGTGCCCAGGCTCTGAGTTCAAGCCACACAACAGACAAAAAAAAAATTATTATTGGCTAGGCACCAGTTGTGACAGTCTTGTCACTGTCTTCAGAAGCTTGTCAAGGCTTGTAGAATGGATGTCAGTGTCTTGGAAGGATGTTCCAGACAACAGTGAAGTATTCTTTCATATATGCTATATCACCAATGGCCTTCATGGCTCAAGAACAATATAGTGCTGGAAAACAGATATTCATGATTTAGAGTCAAAAAGAAAGCCAGAGTTGGTTCAAAAAGAATTGTACTCATTAGTTGACTCATGTAACTGAAACCACTCTGTATATTACCTCTATAATAAAATATATTAAAAATTAAAATGTGGACCTCTGATGCAAAGAAGTTTTAGAATAATTTATTTATTTTACTTCTATTTTCCTTTTAAGTACATACAAGAATGACATACAATAAAAATCTAAGCCTAAGGAGCATTTTAGTTTTGATATTTATTCCTAGGGGAAAATATTTTTAAGTTGCTCTTTGTTTTTTAAAAAAATTAGTTTTTGTCAGTTTGTAAGGCTTGAACTCAGGGCCTGGGTGCTGTCCCTGAGCTCCTTTGCTCAAGTCTAGCACTCTACTACTTTGAGCTATAGCTCTACTGTCAGCTTTCTGGTGGCTCACTGGAGATAAGGGTCTCATGGACTTTCTTTTCTGGAGTTGGCTTTGAACCATGATCCTTACATCTCAGCCTCCTGAGTAGCTAGGATTACAGGTGTGAGCCCTCAGCACCCAGCTTTAAGTTGCTCTTAATGGAAGATGTTAACTAAAATATGTTTACTGGAAAGAAAGAGAACTTTTCTTTGCCAGTACTGGTTTGAACTCAGGGTCTTGCATGCTTGCTTATCTTTGTGGCTCAAAACTGGCACTCTACCACTTGAGCCCTGCCTCCACTTATGTTTTTTTTTCTTCTGGTTAATTAGAGATAAGAGTCTCACAGACTTTTCTTCCCAAGCTTGTTTCAAATTGAAATCCTCAGATCTCAGCCTCCTGAGCAGCTGGAATTACAGATGTGAGCCACCATCACTCTGAATGGGGAACAAATTAATGGAGTGAGGATAATAACTTACACAGAGATAATAACTTACACAGACCTTCCTATTTATTTCTTCACTTGAGTTTCACAAGAACTTTTGAAACAGAAATAACTTCTGCTTCTACTTACATAATAATGACCTAAGAATTCGAGAGTTAACAGGATACCACCTACAACATAGTCTGGTGGAGGTATGTTACTGCTACATAGTCTATGTGGAGGTATGTACTGATTATACAAAGCTGATTATAGCTATTACAAAATTGTATAATATTGGTTCTATAAATGAATAATTTGACAAGTCCATGATTAGAAGCTTTTGTATATCATATGTTGGTGAGAAAGAATAATTTATACTCAAGGAAGAGACAGCATCATAAAAAATAATTATTGCTTCAAGTTTTCTACAGGAACATTTTTACAGATCCAAGACATGAAAAATCAATTGTAGTGGAGTTAGATAAATAGCCATGTTCAAGGAATCCATCATGATAACTCTGTATGCTCTACAAAAGATGGAGAGCTAACAGAGAGAAACAGAGGTCTATTATTTTAGAACAATAAAAGTTAAAGTTATATATGGCTTTACAAATTGAAGGTGTGCTAAATATTAATTTTCAAATTCTGAAATTCCTGCCTAGACTAAAATACTATAGTCTGAGGACACTATAAAATTGAGAACATATTCTATTCTTTGGTCTCCAGAGCACAAATCTCAGTTGCTCTCACATCTTGCAATAATGGATCTCTTCTCTGCTTTGCTTTATCTTTTTTGATTGTTTTGGTGGTAGTATGGGTTTTCATAGTCTAGATTGGCTTAATTTTAATTTTAACACTTTAATTCTGACCATTCAGAAAGCCATTGACTAGGCATTGAGCCTATTCTCCTTAGCATTGTCTATTTATGGAAGTAGTCCATATTTTTCAATATATTCAATATTCCATTGGAAATTGCTAATGTTTTAAAACAGAAAGTAGATAGTAAAGGACAACATACATAAACTAGGGTTCAGATTAAGTTGACTGACAAGGCATAAGGACAAAAGGACAAAGGTAAGAAAGATGAGGAACCTGATGCTCAGAAACATGGTTCATTCAAGCTTTAATGTACAAAGTTAGAAGACTTAGTCTAAGTATGGGGGTGAAAGCAGACTGTGGTCCAGACTGCATTAGGATTATTATCCGTCTTTCACTAAGAAAGAAAAAATCCAGGTGTGGTGATGCACATCTATAATTTCAGCACTTGGGAGGCAAAAGATGGTGAATTTGAGGCCAGTCTGGATTATATAGGAAGACTTTATCTCAGAAAACAAAAACAAAGAAAATATTTTTTTTTCTCTAGGGACTAGGAAAATATAGAAAGTCAAAGCCCTTTCATGATGACAAGCATGAAAAATATCCAGAAAGAATGTGTAGGATTTCTGTTGTATTTTTGTAACCCATTGATTGATTCTAGGTTCCACTGTCCCTCGCTGGCTAACTAAGTTATTCAGAATACCAAGCAGAAATCATGGACACATGTCATGTGAAATTCTCTAGTACTGAATCAGCTCCTTCCTTCCTTCCCTCCTTCCTTCCTTCCCTTCCCTCCTTCCTTCCTTCCCTTCCTTCCTTTCCTTCTTTCTTTCTTTCCTTCTTTCTTTCTTTCTTTCTTTCTTTCTTTCTTTCTTTCTTTCTTTCTTTCTTTCTTTCTTCTTTTTCTTTCATCACCAATCTAATTAAGGTTTTCTTAACTGTTATTTGTTTGTTGGGCACTTAAAAGTCATTGGAAGTTTGTTTATAGTCTATATGGGTTCTGTGACCAGACTCTCCTTCCATAAATGTTTAGAGGCCATTGTTTCTAGTTTTTCTAGCTGCATTAAGACTTGTTTTTTGTGTTTCACATAATAAAAAGAAACACAAACTAGTTTAGCAGAAAAGAAAGGAAGGCAGCACACTGATGGGAAAGGAGTAAAAGGCAGGATGACAAAGATGGCAGCACTCTCTTTTTTTTTCTTGTTGGTTATGGAGCTTGCACTCAGGGCCTGAGTTTTTGGGCTCAAGGCTAGTGCTGTACCACTTTGAGCCATAGCTCAACTTCTGGTTTTCTGGTGGTTAACTTTCCTGCCTGGGCTGGCTTTGAACCATGATCCTCAGATCTCAGCCTCCTGAGTAGCTAGGATTACAGGTGTGAGCCACCACCTCCTGACTAGCACTCCCATTTTTGTCACTTTGGTCACTGTTCTCTGATAACCTTTCTCCTCCTGTGCTTCTCAGGTCTGTACAGTGGACAGAAGGCAGTTACCCTGGTGCTCTGGAGTGTACATGCTATAGTATAAGTACCAAGAAAGACCAACTGTGATTGGGTCCTGCAGCTAGGAGCCTCTAATAAGTCAGAAACCATCTTAGGAGTATACAAGCCAGCTCTGACCTTGCAATACTAAGAAGATTGTCACAGAAACATGAGACCAAGGTTATGACACACTATTTTTTGTCTGGAGGCAGAGAGGAAGTTAATCAGTACTTTAGATCAGAGCCAACCAATTAAATACACTAAAATTATGCCACCATGGTAACTATGAGGAAAATGGCACGATCTTCTGTAACGTATTTACCAGCTAACATTGGCAGACAGAGGCAAATTTCAAATATTTAAAGCTATATTGTACCTAGGGGCTGGCATATACTAATTATAGCTTAGCAGTATCCATTTACTAAAATTATGTACCTTTTCTTCTGCTTTCAGATCTGCCATCATGAGTTCTCTAACAGATGGAGCGGTGACTGCATGGGAAGGGTGCTTTTTGTGAATCACCTCTAAAAGGAGGTTTAGAGGGGACTGAAAGTCTATGTCCCATTATGCAAGATTGAAATGAAATATGTTTCAGTAGGCAGAGTGGGCTCCTGGGCACAGTTGACAAAGTGTATGGACAATCTGATTAGCTTTGGTGAGTTAATGACTGCATGTTCAAATAAATGGACCTCATATATTTGTTGGATCAAACAACTCAACCATTTATTATTTCTCTGGCAGAAATTGCATACAAAACCACATTAACATCATGTCTGAGACTATGCATACTCACAGATGAGGAAAAATAAAGAGATGGTTCCCCCAGCTATCATAACTGTGTCTATTCATAAAGATATATATGTTAAAAGTGACTATAAAACCTAATTTGGATCCACAATTAAAAAAAGAGTATACCACAGCATTCTTTAAGACAATCTTGGAGATATTTTAGAAAAGTTTTAACTAGCCTCTTTTGGTGGAGAGAAGAAAAAAAATAGTCATGAGCTCTTTGAGGTATATGACATGATCAATAAACTGACAAGTATAATTTCCTGAGCACTGGAAAAACCCCAGCATTACGTTATATCCAACTTTAAAAAGGATCTTAGCCAGACACACATTTACTTAATGGAAAATGCTGAGCTTTATGAAAATTTTCCTTCAGTGGAAGCCAATAGGGGAATTCTTGATGGGCAGCAGTTTAGGTAGTTTAGTAGTTAGGTAGTTTTTTTTAGTTAGTACTACAGATGGGTAAGGTAAGAGTATACATCTAAATTGAAAATTAGTTAAGGGCTGGATCAAGCAGTAGCTAGTTTCTGCTTTAAAGTTCACTAGACCAAAAAAATAAATAATTTCAGATACCCCAAAGCAGTTATTAAATGATACTTTATTCAAATGTTTTAGTAAGTTATCACATTCTTATAAGTTATCATGTCCATCACAAGAACACAAATCCTTAAATTTGGAGTTAAAAAGGAATCTACTGGGTTTTAAACACACTATTAATGTATTACACTAGTATTGGATATAAACTATTGCAGAAAATCTACAAGGTACTTTCATAAGGGGTAAATTTCAAAGTAATCTTGACATTTTCCTCAATTCGAAAGAATGAATTACATATTTGAAAACCTAACACACCATATTGTTCTGGTTGTAAAATGACATTTGTCCAAAATGTCCAATACTTCTGCTACTAATGGCAACAATAAACCACAAGACATAGTATAACAGGGACTAAACCTTTATTCCTGAAAAAAATCCAAATTCTAGACACTTAGAGGCACCTTTTGGGTCAACTCAAAAGCTCCCTACAAGGATGAAGTTCTCTGAAGAAAGGAGTGGCTGAGTCTGGGACACAGCAAGCACTTGGGCTGTGTCTGGTGACACAGCAAGCACTTGGGCTGTGTCTGGTGACACAGGGAGAAATTATGATGTACACAGTAAGTACAGAACTCTTCCTGGGAGGCCAGCATCTTCCAGCAGTGACAGGGAGGTAAGTACACCTCTGTTCCCCCATTCAATAAGAAGCATGCAACTTTGAGCAGCAGTGCAGCTGATATAGAAAAGCAATGAAGCATCTAAAATAAAATCACCTTTAGATGGAAAGAGAAACTGCTGGAAAAGAGAGGGATGGTGCACCATGAGAGCAGTATTGGAGACAGCTTGTCATTGGAGCTAGTGTTGGCACAGCTCTCTTAAGGGAAATCTTGTACCCTAGGGATAACCCCCGATGATCACCTACTAATATTCACACCCTTGTCTAGTCTCCTCCCAATGGTCCAGGATTGTTCTGTGCTACCAAAAGAATACCAGAAGTGATGGCTGACATAGGAAGCTGAGAGTGTGAAAACCCTAGAAAGAGGTACACAGAGTAAGCAACTGAAGCCTACAACTTCCTGCCTACAGCCACACAATGAATTTTAGGGGAGCTTCAGACTAGTGGAGTTTCCACTGGACTACACAGTGGGCTGACATCTGAATTACAATCTTATCAGAGTCAGTTTGAACCACTCAACTAGTTTGAATGGATTCCTATTCTTTAGAAATTATGTGGTGTGTTTGTTGTTTTAAGCTGACAAAACAATGGACTGACACCTTCTAGTGCAATGATTTCAATAAATCTAATTTATTTATTTATTTATTTTTTGTTGGTCATGGGGCTTGAACTCTGGGCCTGGGCACTGTCCCTCAGCTCTTCAGCTCAAGGCGAGCACTCTACCACTTGAGCTACAGCGCCACTTCCTAATTTATTTTTCTAGTTAGACATACTGGAACTAACTAATTTGAGGTTAATCAGGGTAATTTTTTAAATATTTAACTAATACAGAATTGTATTGCTTAGCTTTAGAAGAGAGGAGCTAGAAGCTGCTGTATTTCTTACAGAAAAAACCACTACAGCCTGAACTAGAGCCTACTAATGTTGGTACCAATACCAGAGCTGGGCCACAGCTTCAGCTACATCTCCTTGGACAAGAGCAGCTATTAAATTATATTAACCCTGTTAACTTTAACTCACCCTAGATAACATTTTATGAGTGTGTGAAAGAGAGAGAGGGAGAGAGAGAGAGAGAGAGAGAGAGACAGAGACAGAGACAGACGACATAGCCGGTTACTGGTGGCTATAACCTAGCTATTCAGGAAGCTGGGATCTGAATTTTGAAGTTCAAAGCTAGCTTGGGCAGGAAAGTTCATAAGGCTCTTCTTTCCAACTAACCACCAAAAAACAGCCAGAAGTGGAACTTTGGCTCAAATGGTGGAGCACCAGCCTTGAGTGGAAAAAGCTAAGTTCCTGAGTTCAAGCCCTAGTACTGGCACAAGGAAAACAACAACAACAACAAAAAAGGAAGCATACAATAAATATCACCATTGCTTAGAAAAATTACAAGTGGGTAAGATAATTTCAATATTGCAATTAGGATGCTTTCAGAATTTCTCTTTGCCAGCCTTAATAGCACAGAATCCATGAATCATTTCTATAATGAAAGAATAGTGGCATATTAATATCCCTCATCAATGATGGCAACAACATTTTGTATTGACAATTTTATTTATAATACCCAATAAAGAGAAAGTAACCAATCTTAATCCTGTATTCATGGAAAAAAAACTTCAGATTCTTCTGTAATTTCTTATCTGCTTATAGTGTTGTTCCATCTGGGTTCAATCGATTTTCCTGTCTCAGCCTACTAAGTAGCTAGAACTACAGGCATGTGCTATTGCTCTTGGCTCTTCCTTAACTTCTAATATCATGCATCATAATATAAGTACATGGAAAATATTATCCTAATATCTCAGTGATGGATATCTTCCAGCACAATAAATTCAGCACACTTCATTTATTTTCTTGTTGAATATACTGCAAATTGCTGACTTGGGATTAAAAATCTAATCAACCTAATGACTATGAGGTTAGTAATTTTCTGGAAGTTTTTCCAAACATTAAAGGCTACAAAGCTGCAAACACCATTAAGAATGGACAGAGATGCCAGGAAATAAGGTCATGGATTCTACTCTTTCCTCTTGTAATAAAAATAATGAAAATGCAGGAGGCAGCAGTCATCTTTGGGAAGGCGCTCTGTGGAGAAGTGCAGTGGTCCATCCCCAAATGAAGGAGCGAGTGCAAGTCTTGCATGACACAGATTATGCCTGGGTGCCTTTTTACCTCTTTTTACCCTTTTGAGGTAGGTATTATCTCAACTGTACAAAACAAATTAAAAGACTCTTGAGGTGGCAGAGGTAAAATTCAAATATAGACCCATTAAAAAATACAAGCTGGGAGCAGTGGCTCACACCTATAATTCTAGCTACTTGGGAGGTAGAGATTGGGGGATTACATTTAGAAGCCAGACTGGGCTAAAAGCAGTTCTCAAGACTCTATCTTAATGAATGGCTGGGTATGGTAGCATTCACCTGTCATCCAACTATGGCAGTGAGCATAAAAAAGAGTATTTTAGTACAGGCTTGCCCAGATATAAAATGAGACCCTATCTTAAAAAAAAAAAAAAAACAACCAAAGCCAAGTGTGAGTGGCTTGTATCTGTAATCCTGGCTAGTTAGGAAGCTGAGATTTAAGGCTCGTGATTCAAAGCCAGCCAACAGCAGGAAAGGCTGTGAGATTCTTTTCTCCAATTAAGCATCACAAAAGCCAGAAGTGGGGCTATGGCTCAAGTGGTGGAGCAGTAGCCTTGAGTGAAAAAGCTAATAGTGCCCAGGTCCTGAGTTTAAGCCACAATACTTGCATACATCCACATACACAAAACCAACATAAAAAGGATGGGTGGAATAGCCCAAGTGATAGAATTACTTGCTTAGCAAACTCTAGGATCACCAAATAATTACAAATAACCATTCTATATACTCATTACTATTATTTTTGGTCATACTGGGGTTTGAACTCAGGGCCTCATTCTGGTCAGGCAGGTACTTTACAAGCCATACCTCCAGCCCACTTTTTTGTGCTGTTGTTTTTGAGACAGGGTCTTGCTGGACTATAATCTGTCTAATTTAGGTTTCCTGTTCTGGATGGAAAATTAAGTGTGTACAACCATGTCCAGCTAGCTTATTTCCATTGAGATGAAATCTTGTGGACTTTTCTGTATGACTGGCCTGGAATTGTGGTCCTCCTGGTTTAAGTCTATCAAGTAACAAGTATTATAGGCATGAGCCACTGGCACATGGATTTTGATTATTCTTAACAGAAGATTCTATAAATATAATATTTATTATGTACCTATTCCATGTTAAACATGGTCCAGAAGATAAAAAAAGTGAGCCAGTCAGACAGATCATTACCTCATGAACCTTTGGATAGGAAAAAGAACTAATTTTAAATAGGGCCAGGGAAGGCTGTTAAGGATGTGACAAGTTGCAAACATTGCCTCTTTAAAACTCTCTCAGCTGTGCTGTCGCTTTCCTTGTTCCCTTACTCTTATGTGACACCTGTCCAGTGATCTGGTGGAGACCTACCCTCCTGAGGTTCTTCTTCTCTAGTCTGTACAACATAAGTAGAAGGCTATTATTCTGTCTTTTTTCTCCAGGTAAATACATGATCTGAGCAAACCCATCAATCCCTACTGCATCTTAATCCTGTATCTGTATCCCCAACTATATCACTAGTCTGAGAGCCAAATTCAATTCTCTAACCACTTCAAGACAAAACTACTGAAATACCCCATAAAATACTTCAGATTCAAAAATGTCCAAAACAGAATCCACCCCTTTTCTTTCTGCAAACCTACTTCTACATTCATGATCGGAGTGAATAGCATTTCCTGGAACTTTTCTCTCTTGTACCAGTTGCCAAATCCTAAAGCACCTTTTACTCAAGGTTTATAAGATCTCTTTACTGAACCCTTTTCTCTTACTTCCTAAGACTAACAGTATTTTCTCCATGGATAAATAGAATAACTATGTAATAGATATTCCTTATTTGCTGGTCTGAAGAGTGTTGTCAGAATACATTTCTAAAAATCCAAATCCGCTCATTATTACTTCCTTGTTCAAATCTTTCAGTGGACCCCTGGAAAGCCTTGAGGATAAAGTGCTCCTACCCTCCAGCTTAGCTTAAAAGGGCTTCATGACCTGGTTGCTACCTCTTGTCTTTGTTTCCCCAAAAAACACCATCTTTGTGTCCTTCCCCTCCTCCTTTTTTTTGGGGGGGGGTCTGGTTGTGTGCCTGAACTCTGAAGAGCTGTCCCTCAGTTCTTCAGCTCAAGGCTAGCACTCTACCACTTGAGCCACAGCGCCACTTCCGGCTTTTTTTTTTTCCTGCTTATGTGGTGCTGAGGAATCAAACCCAGGGCCTCATGCATGCAAGGCAAGCACTCTACCACTGAGCCACCTTCCCAGTGCCCCCTCCTCTTTTTTTGTGTGTGTGTGGTATGTGTGGAAATCTTAAGGCTTACACAAAACTCAGAGCCTGGGCACTGTCTCTGAGCTCAAGGCTAGTGCTCTACCACTTTGAGCCAGAGTCATTTCCAGGTTTTTTTAAAAATTTGTTTTTGTTTTGATTTGTTTTGGTAGTTTTACAGACTTTCCTGCCCTGGCTCTCTTTGAACCTTGATCCTCAGATCTAAGCCTCCTGAGTAGTTAGGATTATAGGTATGAGCCACCATCACCTGGCTGAATTTATTCTTTTATTCTAGAATGCATTTTTAATTTTTTCTATTTTTTTTCAGATAACTCTCTTCTCTCTCTAATGCATTAGGTCAAGCTTTATATGAAAAATATTCTAGCTAATGGTGAAGTGGATTAATACAAAACAAACAAGGGAGAGTGTGGGTGTGGAGGAGAAATGTATTCAGTAAGGAAAATAATGAGAAATGAGAGAGACTTGACAAATAATCCTGGGCTGTTAACTGAATTCAGAGGATAATAACTTGATATAATATATGACCCTGTAAAATGACATTTGCTCAGAGCATGAAATTCAACAGGCTGTATATAATGCATTATTTATTCACAAACTACTGCAAAGCTGGCTGTGGTGCCCACAACACTGTCTAGACACCTGAGATTCCTCTAAGGCTTTCCAACAGACTAGAGGTTAAAGTTTTTTAAAAACCTTTTTTGAAGTTTATAGTCCAAGGACTAAAATTCTGAACATCATCTGCAGCAAAAATGGGATAAAAATAAAAAGACTTACTCAGATACCTCAGACATTAAGCTTCCTCATTACTTTTCTTTTATTTTAATTTTTTGGAGCTAAAGTCTTACTTTGTAGCCTAGGCAGCTCTTGAACTCATGGTCTTTCTGCCTCAGCCTCCTAAGTGCTGGGATTACAGGTGTGTTCCATCACAAATTTGCACCTTTTAATGCTCTCTTCAGAACTAGTCTTGAGGGCACACAGGGTTTGTTTATCAACATAAGAACATCTAGAAGACATATCAATTCCAGGCTTGTCTGGGACAGTTAATAAGAAAGGTCATTTTCTCTATCACTCTCTCCTGGCTTCAGTCCCAGAGTTACTCAGTGCTCCCTTGCCTCTTCTCATCTTTTCTATACAAGAACAAAGAACAAATTAACCACCTTGTTCTTTAGAATGAATTCCACAGTTTGGGCTGAGTCACACAGTGCCGATGCTGGGGAAATGCTCCTGAGCAATCTCCCACCTCTTACTTCCAAGACTGATTTAGCAGTCCTAGCTTATAAATCATGGCACCAGGCACTTACCTATAACACTGTTGGAGAATTTCTCCTGCATTCGCCTTATCTGTGTAAGCTCGGGGAAGAAAAAGGTCTTATTCATTTTTGTATCCTGAATACTTAACACAGTTCCTGGAAAGCTTGGGTAAATTAGGTGTCAGATTGCCAGGAGTCAAATTTCAGCCCTTCCGTATGAGTAGGCTTGTGGGCAAGCAGTTTAACCTAATTGTGCCTCAGTTTCCTTATTCGCTAACTGTGGATAATAAAGAGTACCAACTTCCCACAGCACTGGGACATCAATGAGAATGTACACAAAGCACTTAGAAGAGTGGCTGATTTATGGAAATCTCTTAAGAAAGTGGCCTAGTATTTTCACTCTGCAGTGTACACTCAGAATTTTGTAAAATCCTTGAGACTGCTAGATTTACACCTGTGGACTACTGCAGCAAGAGAGCACAAGCTCACAGAAGTTAAACAATGACCTGTGCATGTGGAATCACCTTCCTTTAATTTACTTTCCCCACACTGCACTGCAACTCTATTGTAAGCTAAATATTCTCTGGTCTGGGTTGAAAATTTTAAATATCTCCTTATTCTGAATTCTAAGTAAATGGTCTGTGAACTTTTAAAATATCAGCACAGAGCTCATTCATAAACTGAGAAGCACCTTGTGTTCTACTGAAATAGGACTGCTAAGACTATTTGAATGGTAGATTCAGGAAAAGTGTTCCCTGGAGAAAGATCAAATCTTCATGATTTATTTATAAGCTCCCCTTTTTGTCTTGTGGCTAGTTTAAAAAGAGCTAAGAATGCAACCTTAAAGATATTGAATGACAGGAAACCCCTGAAAATTACCAAGGATCAAAGATATTACTAACCTAGGATTGACTTTGGAAATGCAAAGTTATCTGCAAATTAAGGAAAACCTTCAGTCTCTAACAGTTTTGTGTACTTCAATGATTAATCTAAAAGGTTAGATTTAGAAGTGTGTGTGTGTGTGTGTGTGTGTGTGCACACGCACTCGCGTGCTAGTTATAAGGTTTGAACTCAGGGTCTGGGTGCTGACACTGAGTTTCTTTTGCTAAAGGCCAGAGCTCTACCACTTGAGCCACAGCTCTACTTCTGGCTTTTTTGGTAGTTTACTGGAGATAAGAGTCTCATGGCAGGGTGAGGGAGTGTAGTTGTGGAGGTGGGAGGGAAGGGATGGTAGGGAAAAACAGAGGAGGCAACAATGCTTGATAAGAAATGTACTTATTACCTTGCTCACATAAATGTAACCCCTCTGTACAATATTTTCACAATAGGATGCTTGGTAAGAAATGTACGCATTATCCTGCCCATGTAATTGTAACCCCTCTGTACAGTATGTTCACAAATAAAATAAAATTAAATTAAAAAAGAAATGTACTCATTATTTTGCCCATCTAAGTGCTTGCCTTGCATGCCTGAGGCCCTGGGTTTGATTCCTCAGCACCACATAAGCAAAAAAAAAAGCCAGAAGTGGCGCTGTGGCTCAAGTGGTAGAGTGCTAGCCTTGAGCTAAAGAGCTGAGGGACAGCGCCTAGGCCCAGAGTTCAGGCCCCACGACCAGAACAAAAAAAAAAAAAAAAAAGAGTCTCATAGGCCTTCCTGCCCAGGCTGGCTTTGAATCACAGTCCTCAGGTCTCAGCCTTCTGAGTAGCTTGGATTACAGCGTGAGCCACAAGTACCCAGCCAAGAATTTTATTTTTGCAACCAAATTTGAAAGTTGTAATTTACTAGCATGAAATTGTTATTATTGTTATTATAATAGTTTTTTAATATACTTAGAATGTTAAAGTTATAGGATGAGAAAGTAACCTTTAATAAACTTTTCTATTGGTTCCTCCAAAGTTCAAGTTAAAAACATCTAAAAATAGTACAAGAAACTGTCAACTTATTACTATCCATATTCTGCTTTATAGATGTAAAAACAAGAATAAAACCAAAGGAAATCCCAATGAACATTCCATTAAGTTTCTTGGATTTAATGTAGAGTCAGTTCTCATCACTGAATTTACAGAATAGAGTCATTTTTCCAGAAAATAAAACAAATGAAACAAAACTGGGCTGTGAGGCTTCTTGAAATTTCTAGCACTAGCAGTGTCTGGTTAAAAGTCTTTTTGCCTTTAATCTCCTTTTCCATAATCATTTCACCAGGAAAGGAGCTGAAGCCTGTCCTTTCACCAAGGGCATCATGGCCCTTGACATAAGGCCAACATAGACTCAAAGATACCAGCTTGATGGTTTAAAGAGTAGGTGATTCTAGAGTTTCCTTTGGCATTTTACATCGGTTGTAGTTACAAGTTGTTTTTATTTTAAAGCTTTTTAATGGGTATGGCAGCACACATCTGTATTCCTAGTTACTTCAAAGGCAAAGACAAGAGAATTTGTGGTTTGAGGCCTGATCAGATAAACTAATGTGGCACACATTTTTCATGTCACATATGGAGGAGGCTGAGACTAGGAGAACTGTGTTGTGTACCCATGTGGAAAAAGTTTGTGAGACCCCCATGTTAACTTAAGAAGCTAGGCATGCTGGTTCATATCTGCCACCTGATCTATGGTGGATAGGATAAATAGGAGTATTAAGATCCAGGCCTGCCCCAGTTTAAAGCAAAACCCTATCTCAAAAATAATGAGGTCATGTGCTTACTTCAGCAGCACATATCTAAAATTAGAATGATACAAAGAAGATTAGCATGGGCTCTGCACAAGGATGCCACGCAAGTTCATGAAGCGTTCCATATATCTAAAGAAAAAGACTTTGAGGAAACAGCAAAAGGAACACAAAAACAGAGTGAAGAAAGTCAGAGGGACTGCACAGGCCAATGTTGGAGCTGGCAAAAAGCCAAAGGAATAAAGATCCTGCAGTGACTTGACCTGAGGTGATGATGAATTTTATATGAAGGGATTAATAAACGGTAAAAACCTTCAAAAAATAATGAGGGCAAAAAGGTCTGGAGGTATGGCTCAAGAAGTAGAGCACATGCCTAGCAGGCATGAAGCTCTGAGTTTAGACCTTAGAACAACCAAATTAAAAAAAAAAAAAGACTTGGAGGAATAGCTCAAGGAATAGTGTTTACCTATGCACATGCAAGGTCTTGGGTCCAATCTTCCGTACTGGGGAAAATTCTTTTTAACCCTCTCTTGGGCTGGGTGGTAGAATACTTTCATAGTATGTGCCAGGATTTGGATCTAATACCCAGCATAAAACAAAAAAGAAAAAGAAATTAACTTTTTTATATGTGTATTTGTGTGTGTGTGTGTGTGTGTGTGTGTGTGTGTGTGTGTTGGTCCTGGGGCTTGAACTCAGGGCCTGGGTCCTGTCCCTGAGCTTTTCTTTTCCTCATCCTCCTCTTTTCTCCTCCTCCTTCTTCTTCCTCTTCTTCCTCCTCTTCTTTTTCTCCTTCTTCTCCTTCCTCCTCCTCCTCTTTTTTTTTTTTTCCTTTCTCAACAGTAGTGCTCTACCACTTGAGCCACAGCTCTACTTCTGACTTTTTGAGAGTTCACTGGATGTAAGAGACTCACGGACTTCCTGCCCAGGCTGGCTTCAAACTGAGATCCTCAAATCTCAGCTTCCTGAGTAGCTAGGCTTTGCAGGTATGAGTCACCAGCACCTAACAGAAATTAACCCTTTTATAACTCTTATTCTTTTGCTCTACTCTTACTGACAGGTGATAATAATTAGCATAGCCTTTGTACCTCCCTTTTATTCTTCTTCATTGAGCAAATAGTTAATTTCAATATTTCATTTGAAGACTAGTACTATAAGACAATCTTCATTATTCTTTGAATTGGGTCTAATTTACTTTCAGATAATTGATACTCATGCCTACTTATAATGTGACAATTTGATTGCAACTGTTTATGGACTCCAGCTTACTTCCCAGGTTCTTTGTTGTAGATGTTTGAGTTAGACTCTTCCTTTTTGTATAAATTAGTTTCTGCTTTCCTTTGACATGACAGCTTCTTTTTCTCCCATCTTGCCCCAAATTAAAATTAACCACAATTTTCAAAGAATTTTCTATTACCTTTCATTTTAACTGACATCTTACTTGCTACAGTCTTCAAGAAGTCAATGAATATATTAATTGGATCTAAATGTGGCACCTGTCTCCAAGGAACTCAATTCAGTTGTTCTTGGTAGCCTTAGAAGGAATTGTTAATAATCTCAGGAGATTTATAAACTAACTTTGTATTCTTTTTTTTTTCTGGTCTTGAGACTTGAACTCAGGGCCTAGGAACTGTCCCTGGGCTTCTCTGTACTCAAGGCTAGCGCTCTACCATTTGAGCCACCGCACCACTTCCAGCTTTTTTTTCAGTAGTTTATTGGAGATAAGAGTCTCACAGGAATGTTTTTGTCCAGGCTGGCTTTGATCCTCAGAGCTCAGCCTTCTGAGTAACTAGGATTACAGGTGTGAGCCACCATCGTCAGGCCAATTTGGTATTCTTTTTTTTTTTTTTTTTTGTTGGTTGTGGGGCTTGAACTCTGGGCCTGGGCGCTGTCCCTCATCTCTTCAGCTCAAGCCTAGCACTCTACCATTTGAGCCACAGCGCCACTTCCAGCTTTTTCTGTTTATGTGGTGCTGAGGAATTGAACCCAGGGCCTCATGCATGCAAGGCAAGCACTCTACCACTGAGCCACCTTCCCAGCCCCCATCTCTGTATTCTTAAAACGTTGTTTTAAATCAATTTTTGTTTTGTATTCTCAGATAAAGGAAGGAGGGTAGAATAAAATAATGATCAGAACTAGGTATTAAAGCATTGAAAAATCAACATGTTAATAATTATATAGAGTTAAATGGCTAGGTTTGATAATATAAGCATTAAAGTATGTGGCATTTCTTCTGAGTCATACATGGCAAAAAGCTGGAGGAAAGTGGTGCTAGAGAAGACAGATTCTGGATATGCAAGAAATTTGGCCATTTTCTATTCCTAAAGTTAAAAACAATTTTTTTTCAGTTTCCAAAAAATCAAGCACAGCTGGGCACTGCCTGTATTCCTAGCTATTCAAGAGGCTGAGATCCAAGGATCACGTATCAAAGCCAGCTTGTGAGACTCTTATCTCCAAGAAACCACTAGAAAACAGGAAGTGGCGCTGCAGCTCAAGTGGTAGGTAGAGTGCTCACCTTGAGCTGAGGAGCTGAGGGACAGCGCCCAGGCCCAAAGTTCAAGCTCCATGACCAACCCTCACTCCTCCCTCCAAAAAAAAAAATCAAGCACAGAAACCACATCTCAGACTAAAAGTAAACAATGAATCAGGTGATGAACAGAAACAATTCAGTTTTGTTCTTGTTGTTGTTCGTGGGGCTTGAACTCTGGGCCGGGCACTGTCCTTTAGCTCTTCAGCTCAAGCCTAACACTCCACCACTTGAGCCACAGCACCACTTCTGGTTTTCTGGTGGTTAATTGGAGATCGGAGTCTCATGGACTTTACTGCCCGGGCTGACTTTGAACCGTGATCCTCAGATCTCAGCCTCCTGAGTAGCTAGGATTATAGGCATGAGCCACTGGTGCACAGCTGAAACAGTTCAGTTTTAAGGGAAGTGTGGGACAGACTACTTTCTGTCCTAATAGTTCTGTGTGACTTTTACCTCTCTGAATTACAATTCTTATATATGTAACATGAGCATAGTTCCACTACACTGACAGTGAGAATGAAAATCAGAAGGTATATAATATTTGTGAAGTGCACAGTAGGCACTCGATATAATGCTCTGGATGTTTCCTTCTTTCCTGATCCCTCTGGAAATTAAATTTGATTGATCAATGCATTTTCTTTAATCTCAAAGAAACTGTGCTGAGAAGAGGATAGAAACAATGAACTAAATGGAATAATAAATCTCCTTGATCTTAAATGTTAAAGTAGATAAGGAATGAAATAAAAATAGTAGGAGAGAAGGAATGATGGAATTATAAAACCCATATGAAAGTTGTTAAGATACCATTAATCATTTCTATTTTCCTCTTGGCCTTGATATTTCATACTCAGTGAAGGGAGAAATCACCCAAACTTTCAAAAGTGAAATTAAAAGTGTTCCATAAAAACAAAAATTGCTGCCATTTTCCAGATGTTCTCTCAGAAAGCGATTTTAAAATCAGAGTTAGGCTTTTCAGGCTCTTAGCTGAGATGACCTGTTTGCATGCCCAGTAAATGTCTAATGTCATGGCAGAGGGGGCATGCATATAAAACAAAGTGAAAAAACTTATTCACATTTTGCTTTAGTGTGATAGGGCTGCCATGAAAAATGACCCAGGTGGGTGGCTTAAATTACAGATATGTATTTTCTCAGAATTCTGGAGGCTGAATGTCCAAGAATCAGGTGCTACATGGTCAGTTTCCTGCAGGTGGCTGCCCTTGGAGTGCTTCTCCATGGGACTGCCTTCCTGTGCATAGACTCCTGTCTTCTTAAAGAGAAATAAGACTGGATTAGGGTCCACTCTAATGGCCTCTTTTGAAATATCATCAGGTTCAAGGCCCTTTTTCCAAATAGAGTACATCACATTCTGAGACATTTTGGAGGGGTATCATTCAGACCATAACAAAACATCATCTCATTTAGCCATGGCTCTATTTTACAAAGCCCTGAGTGATTAACCAATGCATCAAGGGTCACTTAAATAGTAAGTAAAAATTTAACAAAGGCTTATAAGCAACAAAGACAATGCTTTCTGCTATCCACACTTACTCAAAGGAATGTAAATCTGTTGGGAAGACTCAGGATTGATGGATGAGACTGTAAATTGGGAAACTGTGGATACAGTCATAGTATGGAGCCACACTAGTGGATTTAGGATAATAATGACAATTAATAATAACTATTTATAGACACTAAATGACAGGCTGTATTCTTTCACGTAAGTCTGGGTGTCTTCTCACGTGAGAAACTGCTAAATGGAAGACAGGACCAGTTTTGACCCCAAATGTACGAATAATCCTTAGTCAATGTTAAACACAAGAAACCTTTTTAGAATAAGTATTTTAGATAGGGCTGCTGCTATATGTAGATGCAGAGACTCATGCATGAATTCCCTTATCTTCTGTATCATTGCTAATCCCACTGGCAATCCGAATAAAACATTAGTAAACTTTCAGTTCTATCACAATTCAGGGGAGTACAGAGTCCCACGCGCTCTCTCTCTATTTCACTGCTTCAGGGATAAGTCTTAGGATAGATTGTCGGGGAGATTGGCATCTGTTCACCTTTTTGTGTTTACTTTCTAACCGTGTGTGTGTGTGTGTGTGTGTGTGTGTGTGTGTGTGTGTGTATTCTGAGCCTAATTTTTTTTTCTGGTCAGTCCTGGGGCTTTAACTCAGGGGTTGGGCAATGTCCCTGAGATACTTTGCTCAAGGTTAATGTTCTATCACTTGAGCCACAGCTCCATTTCTAGCTTTTAACTAGTTTTTTGGAAATGAATCTAAAGGACTTTCATGCCTGAGCTGCCTCTGAACTGTGATTCTCAGATCTCAGCCTCCTGAGTAGCTAGGATAACAGGTATGAGCCACCAACACCAGCTTCTAACAACATTTTATGTAATATATTATCTGCTAAATTGTAATTAAAAATAATAAGTAATTCATATTCCTAGATTTTGTTTCTAAGAACTAGTCTGAGTATGCTTACTAGGAATCTAGTATATGATTTGAAGTTTAAAACAAACTGACACACAAAAGTGATTAAATTATGTTACTACTTTCTTCTGTACTCTGAGGGATATAATCAAATATTCCTATTAGAACAGAAGCTTATCAAAGGTATAAATTGTAACATCTCTAATATATTTTGTATATAAAAATAACCAATTCAATATAAAACAGTAAACAAAATAATAGAAGTTGTTGCCTAAGAAGTATCTGCTTTGACACCACAGTGGAAAACTCCAGACCTGACCTCATCTGATGGGTCACAGTGAGCTGGTGGCTCACACTTGTTAATTCTAGCTACTTAGGAGGCTGAGATCTGAGGATCATGGTTCAAAGCCAGCCTGGGCAGGAAAAAGTCCATGAGACTCTTATCTCCAATCAACCAACAGAAAACTGGAAGTAGAGCTGTGGCTCAAAGCGGTAGAGTGCTAGCCTTGAGGAAAAGATTCCAGGGAGAGGGCACAGGCCCTGAGTTCAAGCCTCTTGACTGACCAGAAAAAAATTAGGCTCAGGGTATGTATAGTGTATATAAAAATTAATTTTGTGCTTAGACTGGGTCTCTCCCAGTCTAAGTTATCTCTAAAGGATCTCATTATATACCTGAAAATATTCCAAAATAAAAATTCAAAGCCCCAAACCACTTTTGGCTCCAAACATTTTGAGTAGGGAAATTCAACCTCCATACATTTCCAAATAAAGTTCTTGAAGACTAATGCTTAAATGTTCTAAAATGCATTATTTTTCTCCAATTTGTGAAATTCTATTTTGAATTATATCATCTGCAAGTTTGATGAGGTAAGGTTATTGGTAAAGCCCACAGTACTAAAGACAAAACTTTCTATGTATAATCAAATGAAAGTAAAATGTCAACTGAGGTATGATTAATTTCATTTTCTGATTAAATGAGAGCTGAGTAGATAGCTACTTTACTTCAATTATTGTTGAAGCCTTTTCAGTGAATTGCTAGACTTCACACAGTGGAGAAAAATCACTGACATGGAAGCACTTAGCCTTTCCTCAGGCTTGCTTAGTGCTGTGCAACCAGGAAGTATTTCTCCAGCAGAGCTAAGGCAATTAGAGTAGGGAAGCTGCAGGGCTCTTCCATGTAGTAAAGTTTATGGACCTACAGTTTTTGCCACTTATTAAAGGAAGCTTTGTTGAATCATAGAAATCCATTTCTTTTTTATGTAAATTCTATGAATATTATATAATTTTCAAAAACAAGTATAAAGGCACATTTCCAAGTTCGTTCTGAGTTTCAGTATTATTCATCCTTCTAGCTTTTCCCAGCTTATGAACATCAAGGAGCATTTTTTTTTTTGGCCATGGGTCTTGAACTCGGGACCTGGGTGCTGTCCATGAGTTCTTTTGCTCAAGGCTAGCACTCTACCACTTTGAGCCATAGCTCCACTTTTGGTTTTTGAGTAGTTTATTGTACATAAGCCTCTCATGAACTTTGAACCACTAACCTCATAGCTCAGCTGCCTGAGTAGCTAGGATTACAGGTTAAGCTACCAGCGCCTGGCTTTTGTGAAGTCTGAACAAAATATGGCAATTTTAGGTTTGGATTCCATTTTGTCCGGGAATTGTGTCAGTAACTCCCTCCCCTTGAGCCCAAATTCCAGGAACAATGCCCTTTATGGAAAATTCTGCTAACCACAGCTAATCAGCAGATAACAGGAAAAGGACCATCTGTTCCAGCCAATCATTTCAAAAAGCATCAACCCCATGAACCAGCCAATCCCCATTACTTGGTCAGGTCCAGCCACTGGTTATTCTAATCATCTTTTAGAATTATTTTATGATTTTCCTGCAGTGTGATATGGTTTGTTAAGCATTGCAATGACACATAGAAGTCTCTAAAAACCCTATAAGAGGAAGGATGGGGCGTTCAACTCTGACCGGCTATGTGAGTGATGGTTGTGAGTCTAGGCTCGAGCTTGTAATAAATGACTCTCATGTGCTTACATCAGAATTAGCTCCTTGGTGGTCTTTGGGGATCCTTATCTGGGCATAAGACTTTCAAGCAGCATTCTTATGGATAACTGGAACTCAGCTGCAATTTTTTAAACTGTCTCAGTTGAATTGAATGGGTGGGAAAACTGGAAATTTTATATAGACTCTTAGGGGGTAATGGGACAGTAAAGAAGTAACATAGACAATAAAAATGAAGCAGTGACTCCAGTATTTTCCCATGTTTTTAGGTAGATTATTGAATGTTTAGAAATTCCCAACAAAATTAAGGTAGAACAAATGTTAGGAAAAGAAAGAGGTTCAGAAATTTAGTGTAGTGGAATTTTCAAAATACTTAAAAAACTAGTAAATATTTTTGTTTCCAGATGAAAGTTAATATAGAATGCATATGATGTTTTGAACAGAATCAATAGCCAATCAATCTAAAACATACTTAATTTCACAAATAGACATTTCAAAAACATCAATGTTTGGGGGTGGTATCTACAGATTGAATGGAATGATTACCTAAAATTTGAATGGAAAATTAAACTTGTAAATCTCCAAACAGCAAGACATCTTTGTAACTCTGAGCACATCCTTTTTCATTGACATTTTGTGTTTCCAGCTGTTACTACTTTTGCAAACTATACAGAGAGATGTTTATTATTCCCTCTCATTTCTAGCTTCTGGTGCTCATTGCAAAGAGATATAAAACTGGGCATGTATGTTTCAGAGCAAAAACTACTCTGACCCCTATATTTTCTCCTGTAGAGGGTATCCATAGACAACAAAGATTTAAAATCTGGACACTTTGGATTTTTAGTTTTAGAGTCACTCCTTGACAGTTTTCACAGAATATATAATTTTCTTGCCTGCTGTTGGTACAGATTACCAACTGAACAAGTTCAAATCAATCAGTTACCACAGCTGGATCTAAATGGAAAAAATGTCTCATGTAGGCACTCGTAACCCAGTGGCTCTGTGTGTACATTTGATGGACCTCCTGAAGACCAACAAGTACCTACCTCTAGCTTCAGAACGTCATGCTGAAGTTTACGCTGAAATTCAAGGAAGTTTTTGATGGTCAATTTCCCCTTGAGATCGGCTCCAAAAAAGTAGGTTGTAAGGGCTGAACACAAGCCAGACTTCAGGGTATTACCAGTAGTAGGGCGATCTCGGTGGCGCATACCCATACTGGTCTGGGAACGAATAATGCTCTGAACCTAAAACAGAATCAAATCCCCAACCAGGAAAACATTAGAGGAAAAATAAAAGCATGGAAAATAATAATAACCATTGTAGACTATGTGTGAACATCATTATCTCTTTTTAACACAACAATCTTACCTAATTGGTCTCATTATTAAAGTCCTTACTTTATAGTGGAGAAGATGGGGGCATACAGAGTTGGATAACCCGCTTAGGGTAAAGTGGCTAGAGAAACAGCAGAACTAGGATTCTATCACAGATAACCTACCATTATAATTAGGATCCTTTAGGAAATCTCTTCAGAAAAGAGTAAGCAATTATTTTGGGGAGGCATACAATCTCTCACACAACTAGGCCAATGATTAGGCTCACAATAATATCTTCTATATCTTAGTAAACTTTAAAAAAATTCTATTCTTCTCACTATTGACTCTTCAGATGTTGATGTGCACCTGTCACTCCAGCTACACAAGAGGAAATAAACAGAATAAGTGCAGGGGCTGGGAAGGTAACTCAGTGGTAGAGAGCTTGCCTTGCATGCATGAGGCCCTGGGTTCGATTCCTCAGCACCACATAAGCAAAAAGAAAAAAAAGCCAGAAGTGGCGCTGTGGCTCAAGTGGTAGAGCGCTAGCCTTGAGCTGAAGAGCTGAGGGACAGGGCCCAGGCCCAGAGTTCAGGGCCCACGACCGGACCCCCCCCCCCAAAAAAAAAAGAAGTGCAGTCTAGGCTGTCGTTGGCATAAACTCAAAACCCTGTTAGGAAACACAACTAAAGCAAAAAGGGAAGGGTGTGTATCTTAAGTTTCAGAACCTAACATGAAGTCCTGAGTTCAAACCTTAGTGCTTCCAAAGGAAAAAAAAAAGTAAGAATTATTTTGTTTTTATTTTGGCAGTGCTAAGTATCAAACTCAGGGCCCAAGGCCTTGTGCAGGCTAGGCAAGCACTCTATTATTGAGCTATAACCTCAGCCTCTGCATATTAAGAATGTGGTGTCAGGGAATGGCTGATTGCCTAGCTCATCTAGCTAGCAGAGTGCCACTGGAAGTCAGATGTGCCACTTCAGACCTGGCCCATAAAAACTATCCAAGTATAATTCTCCACGCTGTTTATACCTTGAAAGCCCATATGATGCTTACAGGGTCCTAATACATAAAGAGCCTGTGTTCCCTAAATCAATGTTTGGAGAACTGTATATCCATTACCCAGTTTAAAGTTTATGTAAGTAGTAAAAACAAATTACCAATCAAATTACTATGTTATATATTTTACAATAGTTTACACTATTAATCTGCAAAAGAATTTCATCTCATCAGTGATCCACTTCTTCGAACTCAAAGTAGAAAGAACAGAAGCTTTCAAGTTCTTCTCCAGTCTATAATTTAGTAGCTATGTCCACCTAAGCTATGTATTCAAGCCCTCTGATTCTTAGTTTCTTCATGTAGATGGTAACCAATAGTTCTTGTATTCACAGCATTTTTATGAGGATGAAAGATAATGAAAAAAAAAAGAAAGATAATGCATACAAGTGTTTCTAGAGTAAAGTTTTCTACACACAGGACATTTAATAAACAATAGTCATTATTACCATTTTGATTAGATAATCAGAATATCATATATAAATCTATCATTGCTTTTGGATTTAAAAGAAGCAAAGATGAGATTACTTTATTAAAACCTCTATTAAATCTAAGGCCCATGAAAATGTGTTTTAAATACTGAAAGAATCTGCCACAACTTACCTGTTCAAACTCCTCCATGTCTACTTCTCCATCTCCATTCAAGTCAAACATCTTGAAGGCAATTTCAAAATTTCTTTGAGGAGCTGCAAGGAAAAAAAGGAGAAACAGAGATTGGGGGGGTGGGGGGAGAAAAATACTTAAAGATATTAGCCAAAAATAAATCACTTAAGAAAAATGAATAATTTGACACTAAAATATATTATCCAAGTCAGAAAATGAGCCACCAGCACCAGAAAAACTCTTAAGTTTTTGTCTTGCATTTAAATCAAGTTAGCTTTGTTTTCTTTAGTCTCTTCATTGTAAGTACAGTTAGGAGTTCTAAGCAAGTTGTTCTTCCAGGAGTTCAAGCTGTTCTCTTATGCTAATTTTCTTTTTACCACTACTGCTCTGTAGTAGGACAGAAAAGCATTGTCAAGTTATCAGCCCCATTTCAATCATGTCAGATCCATACACAAACTATTGAGCAAGGTATAACTTAAATGTTAAATTAACTCTAAGCTTAAAAAACAAAATAAAAACAAGCAAAGTTTGACAAGAAGGTGAATGATGGAAGCTTCTCAGTACTTCTTTAAGTGTTCCAGGATTAATCAAAATACAATTAATACACAGTGTTCATAAACTTAAAACGTGAACTTAATAGATTTTCTGCTTGACTATGCCAAGTACTCTGTTAAAGAAAATATGTTTTGGTGCTTCAAAACTATAGAACTTTAGAGAATAAACCAAAACAAGTGTTCTACATATCCTAATACCATTTTAGCTCAAAATTTGCACAGCTAATATATAGCAGAACCTGAAGCTGAACTTGGATCAACACTGACTCCAAAGCCTACAAATGTCACATTATGCTTCACTGCTTTGATATGAATTCAGAAGTACTTATGATAGATACAGAATTCTTATGCTGATACATTTTGATCTAAAAAATAAAACAACAAAACCAAAACATGACTTAGTACTTGCATCAGAGTTCCAAGCTGCTTATCTTTTAAAAGAAATTATAATTATTTTAAATTTTACTTTAGTGTAAAGGTGATGATATACAGAGGGGTTACAGTTACATAAGTTAATGAGTACATTTCTTTTCAGTGTTACCCCTTCCTTTGTTTTCACCTGATGTCCCTCCCCGCTAAGTTGTAAAGTTCATTTCCAACAGTGTCTTGTGAGTATCGCTGTTGCATTGGTTCACCCACTGTTTCTGTAATTTCCCTTCCCTTCCCCAAATCAGATAAACTTACATACATGACAAAAGGTATCAAAATAAAAAGCAATGACAACAGGGAATAAACCAAAGGAATACAATGAAGGAAAGAAAGAAATAACTGAAAACAGTACATTACAAAATGAGCCTCTTCTTTCCATATCTTGGAGTTCATTTTGATTAGCATCATTTTATACGGTCTTATGTACATAGCTATTGAACTATTGTGATTCTCTGCTAGGAGTATTGTAATTATTGTAATTATTATGTAATTATTGTAATTATTAATGAGGGAAACAATGGAGCCTATTTTTGGGGGGTCTGGCTTACTTCACTTAATACATTTTTTCCCAAGTTTTTCCATTTCCTTACGAATGGGGTGATGTCATTCTTTCTGATAGAAGCAAAGAATTCCATTGTGTATATATGTACCACATTTTTTTGATCCATTCATCTACTGAGGGGCATCTGGGTTGGTTCCATATCTTAGCTATGGTAAATAATGCTGTACTGAACATAGTTGTGCTGGTAGCTTTAGTGTGGCCTTGTTTGTGATCATTTGGGTAAATGCCCAAGAGTGAGATTGCTGGGTCATAGGGGAACTCTATGTTTAGTTTTTTTTTTTTTTTTGAGGAAACTCCATACTGCTTTCCAGAGTGGTTGAACAAGTTTACATTCTCACCAACAGTGTAGTAGCCTTCCCTTTTGGTCATATTCCTGACAGCATCTGTTATTATTTTTTTTCTTGATAATGGCTATTCTAACTAGGGTGAGGTGGAATCTCAATGTGGTTTTGATTTCCATTTTTTAATAGCAGAGATATTGAACATTTCTTCATGTCTTATTGATCATTCTTATTTCCTTTACAGAGAAGTCTCTCTTTTAAGTCTTTGGCCCACTTATTAATGGGATGGTTGTTTCTTTGAGGATTTGTTTTTTTGGGGTTTAATTTTTTGAGCTCTAAGTATATTTTAGATATGAGGCCCTTGTCTGTTGTACAGCTACTTTAGATCTCTCCCAATCTGTGGGCTTTCTATTGATCTTGCTAGCTATGTTCTTTGTCATGCAGAAGCTCTACAGTTTAATGCAATCCCATTTATCCAGTCTTTCTTTGATTTGATGGGTTTCTGGATCTTTTTTTTTTTGGGGGGGGGTCCGGTCGTGGGGCCTGAAGTCTGGGCCTGGGCGCTGTCTCTCAGCTCTTCAGCTCAAGGCTAGCGCTCTACCACTTGAGCCACAGCGCCACTTCCGGCTTTTTTCTTTTTGCTTATGTGGTGTTGAGGAATCG
>NW_012267302.1:1465119-1541244 GCF_000151885.1 Dipodomys ordii
TTTCCTATCAGGCTGTGTGTGTGTATGTGTGTGTGTGTGTGTGTGTGTGATTTTCCTATCAGGCTGTGTGTGTGTGTGTGTGATTTTCCTATCAGGCTGTGTGTGTGTGTGTGTGTGTGTGTGTTTGTGTGTTCCTCAAATATACCATCTCTGTTGGAAGGGACCAGTGGGAGGGCTCTGTTGGTGGCAGTAAGGGCATAAGCATGGCTGAGATTGTTGCTTGATATGCTTGTAGTATTGCAGTCCTTTTAGGACTTCAAAGGCCTATCACCCTGGCTGATTCCCTGAATAGCACTTCAGATTTTCTCCTATCCAGGTCACAGTTTGTGTCCTTTTCCATTATTTTGAAATAAAACAGAAAAAGGACAGCTATCTGGAGAGCCATCAGATCCTTTCAGCCATGAAGTCAAAGAAAGTGATTCCATTTGAAAATTCAGTTGTGTTTAGCTGTAGTCTCAATACCCTGTTAAGCAGTCAGAGCTGTTGGCTAGGGGAATTTTGATAGATTGTCACTTTCTGATCAAGGATTGCTTCTGCTTCCTAAATTGTCAGTAATGCTTTAGAGCATTGGTGGGCTCCAGGGCCAATGCAGGGGTTTTAGGTCAACTACAGCTAAGAATGATTCTCCCAGTAGCCACAAGCCTTCCAAACCTTGAGGAAGACAGGCGGCTGCAAATAAGACACAAACCCCATCACTCCGATGATTGGTAATTAGACTTTGTGTTATCCTGATATTGCTTAATAAGTTTGGAGGCAGCCTCTGAAAGAGGTGGCCATGAAAGGCGTGGTCTAAGAGCTTCAAAGGAGGATAAGCATGGTGGACAGACACACTGTCTTTCCCAGGGGATTCTGTGGTTGTCACTGCAGCTATCGTCAGGCAAAGAAGGCTGCTGCAGGGCAACAGAGTTGTCCTGGTCGTTGGAGAGTAACTGCTGGGCTATTGGCCCATTCTTCTGTGTATAGCCCCAGTCCTGAGAACACCTATTGTGGATTTGTTGCTTCAAGAGCTAGGGCTCAAGATCTGCTTGGGAACTTGGACTGGATACTATCTAATGACTGAGTTCACTATTTGCAGTCTAATCTTGATCATCAAAATGTCTAATCTAGACTACATTTCCAAGGCCAAAAACCATCACATACAAGTGGTTAAATGATTCTGTTCAGCTGGTGCCCTGGAACAGGTTCTAGACCCACCTCTATTGCTGACTTAGTTAAAGAGTTGAGAAGCAGGAAGAGCTGCCTCTCCAGGAGGGTGCTCCTAAACTGCAGTGCATCCAGGGCACATTTGGGTTCCTCTCAGAAGTTGAAGAGAGTGATCTGGATGGAATGTACAAAGAAAGAAAAGTAGGAAGCAATTCATCTCATTTCCTGGAGTCAGATATCTGGGGCCTTCTGTTCTTAGTAAAGATTTAAAAAGAGCTGGAGTCTTCATTTTTTGTTTGTTTTAAGACACTTGGGTTTATTAGCTTAGTTGGGCCTTGAGCTTCCTCCTGTTGTCTTAGCTTCCCAAATGCTGGGATTATAGGCCTGTATCAACACACTCAGATCTACTCTCTAACTGCACAAGAAGCTCATTAAACTCATGGCCCGAGGCAACTTCCCTTCTGACAGGATCCAAGATGCCCTGTCTGCTATAGAGGTTCCTGGCTCTGGAGTCTAGGTATAGTGATGAAACTGAAGGAACTGTAAAGAAGCTAGGAGAGGCTAGAGACAGAAACAGAAATTGACTTGATAGTTTCCATGGAGATCTCCAGCCCAGAGATCCAAATTAACACTACAGATATGGAGCAAGAACAGGAAAATGTTCCCTGTTTCACATGTTCCTTATTGGCACTCATGCTTAGGGAGGATTTTATCCACTGTGTGACCTCTTTCATGGGTTCTGCTTTCCTCCTTTTCAACTAGTCCTCTCAGCTATCTTCAGCTTTGAGCCCCTGAACATTTCAGATGGCCCTACTACCATCCACAGCACTGTTCTACTCAAGCACATAGTATTATGAGAAGCAGCCTTGACAGTAAGAACAGCAGTGACTGGCCATTTGGCCAACCACACAGTGATAATATTCCTTGCCAAGCTGGTCAGAAAGCCTGCTGCTTTATGAGTTTGTGGGGAAATATGGAGGAGGAGAATACAGCACGGAGTAGTCAGTCTCAGTGTTGGTTTTCAGTGCTGTCCAAAACTAATATTCTTTCTCAGGAGTCAGTCCTCTGCAGCTAAATACAGTGTTCTAGAACCTATATCTAGTTTAAGCTTAGTACAAAACTTATTTCCACTTGTCCCATAAATTTGACACAAAACTTTTCAGATTCATAGCTTGACCACTCTTAAATACCTTCCTTCTTTTAGCAAAAAGGTCTTTTCATGTGCTGTTTCACACCTCTAAGGCACAGGGAGACTGAGTCCAGAGCCTTGTTTATGTTTGACACTCTACTATCAAGATTCCATGTTCAATACCATCAAGATTCTAGAAATGTGGTAACAATAGTTTATGCTCTCACCAATTCAAATAGTTAATTCTGCTGTAAAAGTGGTTTTGGAAACACCATGGATTTGGTAGTCAAATGAGAGAAGGGACAACAAAGTGCCTCTTCAAAGTGGTCATCAATCCTAATTGTGTGTGTGTGTACACACGCACGTGCACGCGTGCTCATGCATGCACTCACACGTGCATGTTGCTGAAGATCTAATATAACTGCAACTGAAAACGGCCTCAAGCACACTGGTTAATCTTTACTCCAGCTTTTTGTTGTCCTTTAGACCACTAGGAATGGTCTACATTTAGGAAAGACTTTACCTCAACAGAGCCTAAGTCTAGGCCAGATTAAGTTTAGGATAGACCCAGAGAAAAGCTTCCCAAGATGCAACACATGGCCATGATGCCTATGTTTGTGTATTTCCTGGACAAACCTGTGTCCTAAGATTTGCTAGTCTATAGTCAGTCACTGGTATTCAGGACCTCTTAATGGGAGGAGTAAGTTATGGTTCCTAACAGCATTTAATAGTAGGTTTTAGTCAGAAGACCCATGTTTCTTTTCTTGTTTTGTTTTTTTTTTTGGTCAGTCGTGGGGCTTGAACTCTGGGCTTGGGTGCTGTTCCTGTGCTCTTCAGCTCAAGGCGAGCGCTCTACCACTTGAGCCACAGTGCCCCTTCCAGTTTTCTACTGGTTTACTGGAGATAAGAGTCTCACGGACTTTCCTGCTTTGAACTGCAATCCTCAGATCTCAGCCTCCTGAGTAGCTAGGATTACAGGCATGAGCCACTGGTGCCCAGCTTGAGAGAATTCTTTATTTCTCATTCATTTATTTAATGAAAATGGGTAAGGTTTTTCTAAATAGTATGAAATGGTACATGTTAAGAACCTGAATTTTAAACTTTACAAAACGATTATAAGACTTGTTTTGGAATTTTCTCAGTCACACTTCAGCTGCACAAGTACTTTATTTTCACAATTGCTTTTCTTCAAATGAACTTTCTCTCGAAATAGATGCTAACCCTGACTCAAACAAATGATAACAACTTACAAGAAATGGCTTGTTTCTAATTCATAGTACACAGCCTATTTTAGAGCTTTATCTCAGCCTCATTTATGAGCTGACTTTCAGAATGCTGCCAAAAGCAGTCTTTCACTTAAATCAGTCTTCCTCACAACATTACTTGACTGCTGTACCACAGGAAGAGTATGCAATGTCAGTGATGTAAACAAAACCTGGATTTTCTATGTTCTGGGGAAAGAGATTCTACAAGGCAAACTAGTGCTGCCTTTCCCTTGTATCAAGGTCATGTTCTACAGTACAAATATACAGTAGAACAAATTTACTGCTACAAACTATATATGCCTGTGGGACAGAACCCCATCCTTATCTTCATAGGTCTAAACAATGCTTATCTGTTGTATGTAAGTTTATCTGTTTGGGGGAGAGAAAGGGAAAGGCCAGAAATGGTGGGACAAAGGGTGAACTAATTCAGCAGTGATATTCACTAGATACTATGTTGAAAATGAACTATACAACTTGTGGGGGAAGGAAGTTGGGAGGGATAAAAGAAGGGAAGAGGTGACAGTGTTCAAGAAGAAATGTACTCATTCCCCGACCTATATAACTGTAATTCTTCTGTACATCACCTTTACAATAATAATAATAATAAATTAAAAACAACAACAACAACAACAAAACAATGCTCATCTGCTTAACCTTCTTTTCATTCTGTGTGGCTTCATTCCAATAATCAGAAATCACATTAGCCAAAGCAACAGCTGAAGGACTCTCTCTCTCTTTTTTTATGGTTCCAGTCGTGGGGCCTGAACTCTGGGCCTGGGCGCTGTCCCTCAGCTCTTCAGCTCAAGGCTAGCGCTATACCACTTGAGCCACAGCGCCATTTCCGGCTTTTTTTTTCTGCTTAAGTGGTGCTGAGGAATTGAACCCAGGGCCTCATGCATACAAGGCAAGCACTCTACCACTGAGCCACCTTACCAGACCCTCTTTTTTTTTTTAAATAAGTTTTTAATTGTGAAAATACTGTACAGAGGGGTTACAGTTATGTGAGCAAGGTAATGAGTACATTTCTTGTCAAGCATTGTTGCCTCATTGTTTTTCCCCTACCATCCCTTCCCTCCCACCTCAACTACACTCTCTCCCTCTGCTCCCCCCCAAATTGTAAAGTTCATTTTTCAACATAGCATCTTGTACATTTCATTGTTGCAATGGGTCAACCTGTATCCCTATTTAAACAATTTGTTTTTCTTCACTTCCCCTCCCCAAATTATATTAACATCAAATACAATGGAAACAGGTTATACTATGGGGGATGAAGGACTCTCTTTACATGTGACTAGGCTTGGCATTCAACCAAAAAACTATTTGTTTTCAGTTTAGTGCCTAAACAGAAAATTTTGGGCTATTCTAAAAACATTCTTCTAGCTTTCATGTTTGTGTGTGTGTGTGTGTGTGTGTGTGTGTTGTGTGTGCGCCCATGCACATACACGCATATCTATATAACAAAACTATTATATTTAAAGCATTTTTATTTAAAGCATTTTAAAATATTAACCAGGATGCTGAAAGTGCTTTGAGCAATACAATAGTTTTAGGAAGTACTCTAAGCAGCCATTAAGAAACATTTTTAGATATTTATTTTATTTAATCATCAAATATCTATGGAATAGTTACTATGTACCAGATACTGTGCTGGTTTCTGTCTCCAGAACAGGCAGAAATGAGGGAAACTACTCAATAACAATCACTATTTCTTGCCTTGATCCTTTTGTACATCCTTCAAATTCCCAGTACAAGAGATAAGCATTTTTAAAAACTTGTTCCAGAAGGAAGTAATAACACATGATAAAGCGTAACCAAACACTATTAAGTTGTAGGCTTTAAAGAAGGGGCCTATATTTGATTCTAATTTTCTAAGAGCAAATGGTAAAAAACATGGTCACAGCCCATAAGCCAAAGTCTTTAAACATAACCAATCATTATAGGCTAAATTCCTGCAGAGCCAGTCCAACTATCCACAGAATGAAAACAGGACAGGATAGGGCCTGTGAAGGGTTGGGACAGAAGATAGAGAGTTGTAAGGAACTGGGATCAGGGCCAAGTGTCTCGAGGGTAATAAAGGGGAAAATATGTATGGCTTAAGGCACATTAAGGTCCATTCAACACTGTAATCAGGGTATGGAGTAAGATGGGTAGCTTTTTTTATTCAAAAGAATTGCTTCTTGCTGGGCACCGGTGGTTCACGCCTATTATCCTAGCTACTCAGGAGGCTGAGATCTGAGGGTCTCGGTTCAAAGCCAGCCTGGGCAGGAAAGTCCGTGAGACTCTTATCTTCAATAAACCACTAGAAAACCAAAAGTGGCATTGTAGCTCAAGTGGTAGAGCGCTCGCCTTGTGCTGAAGAGCTGAGGGACAGCGCCCAGGCCCAGAGTTCAAGCCCCATGACCGACAAAAAAAAAAAAAAGAAAGAAAAAAGAATTGTTTCTCACTCATCTAAGCTAAACAGCTTGGTTAGTTGTTGCAAAAATGTAAATTTCAACACTTTTTTAAAAAAAATAACAGCTAAGGCTATTGAAATGCTCTCAAGTTATATCTGTCTTCAAAAGAATTGAAATATCACCAATAAATACTTGTAATATTTAAAAGTATTGCTATTGTTGTGACATTAGTTATAGTATTACAAGACTAAGAATTAACGAAAGAAACAGTTTATGCTAGAGAAGGAAGTGACATTGAGATCCTTTTGAGACACTGAGATCCTTTTGAGATACACTGCATTATGTAAAATATTAGTATTTCTAAAACTCTAAGCACGATTAATAGGCTAAAAATCACAAGATTAGCCTTCATCTTCATTGTCTTACTCTTGATAATTTCAATTGTCATTCAATTGCTAAAAAATTTGGCAATGACAGATAATTCTGAGACATAAAAATTATCAAGAGTTAAGCATAATTTTCTCTGTAACTTTCTCAACTCTGATGTACCAATAGGACTGATTTAAAACTGCCTGACATTTGTTGGGACTTGCTTATAGTTTTCAACAGATCACACAACCTGAGAAGCTTATTTTCATCTGTAATTTATTTTCACCTGTAATATTAGATGGAATAGCACTAATCAGCACCATTCTTCCCAAGTGGCAACACGCTTTCTGATCTGCTCTTCACTACAGTTTGTCAAGAGAATAAAATATTATCTAATTTCACTTGAGTGCTGTTATAATTTCTCAACAGGTTTGTACATTTGTGAGGAAGATATAGCCCAGTGATTTGTTTCATTAAGCCAAATTCAGCTTTAGTGAAAACAGATATAATCCAAAATTTCCACTATTGTGTGACATCTAAAGGAGTCAAAATCAGAATACAATGAATTGTGCTTGATATTTTAGCCCTAAATATTGACAATGCCATCTGATTTTTGTATTTGTTTTTGGCATTTCTTATGGCTTTTCAAAGATTAATTGTAAAAGCTCAGGAAGATGTTTAATAATTAACTTTTGTAAGTGTTTTATTTTTGCTTCTCAACCTCCTCATCTAAAAATATTTCAAGCCATTAGACCACAGACCTAATAATTTTAGTTAGAATGCATATAGCAATAAAACATAAAACAAACATCCCAATGGACAAGATCCAGACTTTAAGTTATACTGTTACCATGTAGTGACTGTTAGTACGAATGATCCAAATCAATAAATAATATTCTTCATTTTAGATAAACACTGATAAACTTTTTCTATTTTTGGTTATGGAGGAAAAACTCTGACTTCTATTAAAAGATTTAAGACCATTGGCTAATGTAGTGGTTGGTTAGTGCAGAGAATTAAGCCATTAATAACCATGTTCTCTCAATTCTTATTAACTTTAAGGATCAGAGGATCTTTGGAAACTATTTAATACTAATAATTAGCCATTTATTCATCTTACCTAGAATAAATTTAAGTTTATTAATGAGTAGTTAGCTAGTAAATATTTAATATTTACAGATGATCATGCTGACAATGATTCAAATTAATCTATCAAAGCTGATCAGAAAAATGAGGTATAAACAATAGAATTTGTGAATTAGAACCAGGGAAGGACACAAATACACAAATTCTGAATTATATTAAGAAACCAAGCTTGTTTGGAACTACATTAATTAAAAACTATATGTTTTTCTCTCTACTGTTATCAGTACAGACTAAAGACAAAACAGCTACAATAATCAATTTCAGTTTAGGATTTCAATAAAGTCAAATCCTTGGCTTGCAAAACTTTTTTTTGGCAGAGAACAAGACTAAAAAAGCCAACATCTTTTATCTTCTTGTTTTATTTCCCTGACACAGCAAACAGTTTAAGTACAATAAATATGATTGTAGTGGATATCATTACAAATTTGTGATTGCATTGTGAAATTTATAGTCTAGGTTGGAAATGGATAATAAGATAAAGGAATCAATGACATAAAAATAATAAATAGTGTTAAACACCAAGGTGAAAAAAACAGAGCAAGAAGAGAGTTTAGGAAGAATGTGCATGTATGCATGTATTTAAGCAGAATAAACGATGTTTAAAATGTTAGATTGACCAAAGATCCTTTACCCAAATCATGTACGAGAAGAATGAGAAATCCCTGCCATTTTTGTTAGCTAGATATTTCTGCTAAATTGCTTGCTATTCTGGATACAAGCAAATCTTATTTAGAAAAATAAAAGTAATGAATTTTATTTTATTTATTTATTTTTTGGGTCCGGTCGTGGGGCCTGAACTCTGGGCCTGGGCGCTGTCCCTCAGTTCTTCAGCTCAAGGCTAGTGCTCTACCACTTGAGCCACAGTGCCACTTCCGGCTTTTTTCTTTTTGCTTATGTGGTGCATGCAAGGCAAGCACTCTACCATTGAGCCACCTTCCCAGCCCAAAGTAACGAATTTTAAAAATTAACTCTATTTAATGGGACAAAATATTGCATAATATGATTTCTTCAGAAAATCAGTTTTTTTTTGGGGGGGGTCCAGTCGTGGGGCCTGAACTCTGGGCTTGGGCACTGTCCCTCAGCTCTTCAGCTCAAGGCTAGTGCTCTACCACTTGAGCCACAGTGCCACTTCTGGCTTTTTTTCTTTTTGCTTATGTGGTGCTGGGGAATTGAACCCAGTGCCTCAGGCATGCAAGGCAAGTGCTCTATACCACTGAGCCACTTTCCCAGCCCCAGAAAATCAGTTTTCTTAATTATATTCTTTAGGAAAGGTAAATTGGAAAATAAAACAAATGATTTACTATATATAACTGTTGAATTTTATTTTATTGAACAGAGTAAAGTTATTTTAGGCTCCAAGTTTATTATGGCAGACAGTTAATGTTATTCAAAATGATGATAACTTTAATACTATGGAGTCCATTAACTTTCAGTGAGAAAAACTAGTCAGACTATGACAGTCCTACATCATCTAGATAATGCCCTTTATACTGTTCTAGCTGGTTTTCTGTGGCTCTTGGGGCTTTATAGATGAATAAACACACTAATACATTTCCCTAGTCCTAAATCACTTGCTAGGCAAAGCTTTTGAAAGCATAAGGAACTGCCTGCTTTCTCGCATGATAACTCTGCTGAGACTATAATTATTTCTTGTTACCCACAAGAAAAGAGAAGTATCAAATGTTTTATTTTCTGTCATCTGAGTAGCAATTTAAGCATGGACAAGAGCTGATGTCAGTGTAATTTCTGTGGCATATTTTCCCCTGTGGCTTGTTAGATAAAGTGGACAACACAGTGTGCAATCAGATTGCCAGAATGCATGAACTGCTTGTTATCTACAGTAGCATTTCTGACCAATCTTTTCATAGCTCAGCCTTAGAGAAAGAATAGACAGCAAAGTTATGGCTGTCGCTGCTGAAATGTGAGTACAGTTGTAAAGGCAAGCCACAGGAGGCCAGATTCTGGGGTCAGTCTGGGTCCAAATTCCAAATTACCTATTATTCACTGTGGGATTAGGGGTAAATTCTGGAATCCTTTGTATGTCTCACTTTCCTCACTTTGTAAAATAAAGATAATAATATCAGATGAAAAGTACAGAAAAGTTTTATCATTAGCATTCCAAAAGGGAAAAAATGGTTAAGGGAGTTATATAATGTACTACCTATTCTGAAGGTTCTATTCTGGGCTCCTTCTGACACTTAGTAATACATGAAAATAATAATAACAATCGGCTGGGAAGGTGGCTCAGTGGTAGAGTGCTTGCCTTGCATGCATGAGGCCTTGGGTTAGATTCCTCAGCACCACATAAGCAAAAAGAACAAAGCCAGAAGTGGTGCTGTGGCTCAAGTGGTAGAGTGCTAGCCTTGAGCTGAAGAGCTGAGGGACAGTGCCGAGGCCCAGAGTTCAGGCCCCATGACCGGACCCCTCCCCCAAAAAAGAAAGAAAATAATAGTAATAAGCAGTAGATAAGTTAAAATCTCATTTCATTTCAACAAACATTTACTAGGACCACCTCCATAGTACATATTATCTACTTTTATCTACATATTATCGACATAGTACATATTATCTACTTTTCCATGTTGGTTTCATCAATTAAATTCAATGTAAAGTCTATCCAAAGTCATATTCTTTTTTAAATCTCTGCAATTCTGGCCAGGTGCCGGTGGCTCATGCCAATAATTCTAGCTATTCAGAAGGCTGAGATCTGAAGACTATGGTTTAAAGTGAGCCCAGGCAGAAGTCTGTGAGACTCTTATCTCCAAGTAGCTACCATAAAAGCTGAAAGTGGAGCTGTGGCTCAAGTGGTAGCTTTGAGTACAAAAGTTCAGGGACAGTACCCCAGCCCTGAGTTCAAACCCTATGACCAGAAGAAAATCGCTACCAATCCTGGCCATTGTTTGAAAAAGAAGATAGGAAGTGACATTTTGTGATATGGTAGCAGAAATAAAATCAAAGAGAAATATACTTACTGAACACTAGGCACTGAACTAGCCCATGTTCACATCTCACATCTTCACAATGACATCAGATAAAACAAGAACAAATGAATTGGCTCTTCCAAAATCACAAAGGTAAGATATAGCAGGGCCAGAACTTGAGCTGAAGTTCATTTTGAAAACACATGCGCTTCCAACATGCTAATTAACTGTATGTATGTATGTATGTATTTTGCTACCACCAGTATTGGGACTTGAACTCAGGGCCTGGGCACTGTCTCTTTGCTTTTTCTTCATCCAATACTGGTGATTTACCATTTTACCACACACCTCTGAGTCTACCTTTTTTGGTGGTTCAATGGAATTAAGAGTCTCACTGACTTTCCTGCCCGTGGTTTACTACAAACCCGGATCTTCAGATTTCATCCTCCCAGTAGCTAGGATTACAGGTATGAGCCACCATGCTACTTTTCTTTTCTTTTCTTTTTTTGCCAGTCCTGGGGATTGAATTCAGGTCCTGGGCTCTGTCCCTGAGCTTCTTGTGCCCAAGGCTAGTGCTCTACCACTTGAACCACAGCACCACTTTCAACTTTTTCTGTTTATGTGGTACTGAGGAATTGAACCTAGGGTTTCATGCATGCTAGGCAAGCATTCTACCACTAAGCCACATTCCCAGCCCATTAATCAACCTTAATAACACACAATTTAAGGCCATAAATATGCTTTCCTTTAGTTTACTATTTGGATTGACATGGCTAACCAATGCATATTTGTATTGTTAGATTTACTAGCCTACCTCATCCAGACACTTTGGTGCCCTATTTATTCTTTTTCCTGTCAACCATTAAACAGAAGGAATTAAGTATGAAATTAGAAGAGTCTTGGCAGGAACCGTGTATGACACTAAAATCTTTTATAGTTTTTTCTTTGCAAGTGATTGGGCTTTTGTTTTACAGCTCTTATCTTTGCTAGAAAAAGGCCTTCAGAAATCACTTCATATAAACTACCAATCTAAACTCTTTGGTTCACTTTAGGTACATGTTAATAAACACTACACAGAGATATAAACAGATTGTTTAGAAATCCTGACCAGTTAAAATAAAATACAATTGCACATTCTAAATTATTTAACTTAAAAAAACCTCTGTGTTGTGTCAATTTCCAATTTTGTGTGTCTAGAAGTATTTCCTCAAGATTCAGAAATAAATTTTCACCATAATGAGGACAGATAAGCCAGTTTTCTTCTTTAGAAGAAGGGCTGAGGGACTGAAGTGTGTCCTAGTGGAGAAGTAGTGACGTGAGTGAAGCAAACAGGAGTACACAATACACAGTTTATCCTGACAGAATGCACAACATCTGACAGTTGAAGGTACTTAGAACTTTGAAGTTTCTTTTTTTTTAAATTTATTATGATACTTTAGGTTTATTTTTTCCTTTCCGGTGATTCTCCATGTGAATTATCAAGTTTTTAAAAATGCAATTTCATAAAACTTATAATTTGCTAACTATCAATTTCCACATGATCAAGGTAACTGTGTTTATAGTTTATAAACAAGTACATGGAAACATCTGTACTTACTGGAAAGAACTGTTGTAAGGAAAATGTAGTCTGAAAAAGATATGAGCCCACACTCTCCAAGGGTGTAAAATATACTGTCTTCATCAGCAAACTTTTCTCGTTCCTGGGAAATTTTCTATTAAATATATAGGTCCCACCAATAGAGAAAAAAAAAGATATTACTGAATTAGAATACAAATAGTAAGAAATGAATTACCAATGATCTAATTTTATGAGATTTACCCTAAGCATTTCTCTGATGGCCACTCAAAATCAATGGATCCTTTACAATTTTTAGACCATGAAAATTCCAAACTAAAACTTTTTTCATATAAACATTAGGTTAATAGGAATTTTAGAAAGTAATTTGAATTTTATAACTTCCTGACACTGAACCGATAGACTTCTTTTAGACTTGGTCTACCTTTTTCTGAAGTTACACGGTATTAAAAAGAAAAACTAAAAAGAAAGTAGTTCTAACTGCCCCCCAAAAATTATATTGCTAGTGATCACAAATGAAGAGATAAGCAACTATTTCCAAGGTGCACAAAAATGCTCAATTTCTGGCATACTAATTCAAATTCAAATTTATGAAATACTAATTTTAATATTTATTTTATGATTCTAAGAATCCCAGTTTTGGAATATAGAACAGTATGTACAGTTAACAGCATCTCTGAGAGATAATGCCAAATCAGACATGCACACATGTAGGCACCAGGTTTAGACACAATTTGGTCATATTTACTTTTACCTTAGTGAATCTATTTGATACTCTCATCTAAAATTTGGCTTTTACTCTAAATATATATTCCACTTATTTAACTTATAAATTATGAAATGAGCTTCAGTAATAGCTAGTCTAGTAAATTGTTTCTTCTTGTTTTGTTTAACCAAATCTATCCTTATTCTGATTTCCTAACCAAAGCATAAGCTTAGAGATATGTTCAAAAACTGAAAAGGATCCACCAAAGGTGCATTTGGGATAAATTTCTCTAGATTCTGAACCAACCAAAGGCGTTTTCTGGAATTCTGAGTACCAAAATGTGAAAAAAGAATAAAAGACCTTTAAAAACTCAAACCAACAAAATGCAATCAAAGTAATAATCTCATGCAAGCACAAAATAAGAGGCAACAGCGCAGGCATAACTTGAGGAGGAGTATCATGAAAATGGAACCCACAAGCACCACCACACCAGCATTCAGGTACACAACTATCCAACAGGTTACCTCTGTCTAGTCGAGATCCCATCATATACCACAAAGGAAAGAACACTAGTTAACCAATTGAAAACACAAGTGCCACATGAATCTTCATTAAGTTAGTTTGCATGATCCTCTTAACAAACTCATTCAAAATAACTTTTATTGTATACTGGCTTGCTCGTAAGTAACCATGAACAGGTAAAGATCCACAAGTGAATACCAACAAAAATATATTATATTTTGATAGGCAGATGTGATTTAAGAAAGGGATTCTCTGAGTTTGATAGTGGTTGACTGAAAATATGGTGCTGTGTAACATTTAGAGATTATTCTTTTGATCTGAGAATAAAGAATGAGCACCCAGACCAAAAATGCTCTAATTAAGGTTAAATTTTATACCACACTTTCCTACCAAGAGATTAAGTATAAAATTTCAGACCAAAGAAGCCATTGGAAGAAAACTAGGGCAGTAAAGCCACCCACTGGAAAGTTTATATCTAAATTCCTCAAAATAAAAGAAACACTAACAGTTTTTACATTATCCAAAGTGCTGCAAAATTAAACATGAAAACAAGAAAAAAAGATGGGAAGTGAGAGTAGGTCCCCAAAGACCTACCATTCCTAGCTAAAGCAATAAATGTATATAGAAGGTGTGAGACTGCTATGCATAACTGAAATAAATAATATATTGAGAGCCAGAAGTGGAGAAAGGGAAAAAAGCCATCCGACAGAGTGTAACAAGGCAGCTGAGCAAAGGATAACTAACCTAGCATGAATTTTTCTAACAACAACTGGAAACAGAGCTGCCCAGAAGATAACAAAAAAAAAATCTAATTTAGTTGCTAATTTTAAATTCTGATATAATTACAAATAACACAGAAAAGATTAAAGAGTAATGTAAGGAATTAGCATATAGGTTTCATCCAGATTCACTAACAAACCACCTGATTTGCTTTATCATTTTGTCCAGATGCATTGTTTCTTTATAACAGTTTGAAAGTAACTTGGATATGTCATGATTTTTACACTTAAATACTTCAGCCTATGTTCCCTGTGAACAAAGACACTGTCTTCAACGCCACAGTATAACTCTACTAAAACTAGAAAATTTAATAGCCATACATTATTATCTAGTTTATTATCACAGTCAACTACTCCAATAATTTCTTTTATAGCTACCCCACCCAAGTTCAGAATGTATTTTAAAAAGTATGGTTAGTTGTCATGTCTCTAGATTCCATTAATCTGGGACAGCTTTTCCTTGCTCTTCAGTTTTTCCTTTTGACTGGTAACACTTGTTTGTTTGTTTTTGTCTGTCTTACTGGGCCTGGGCTCTGTTGAGTTTCTTGAGCACTCTACCACTTGAGTCAGATGCCACCTCTGGCTTTTTTGAGTAGTTTATTGGAGATAAAAGTCTCATTGAGTTTCCTGCCCAGGCTGGCTTTGAATCACGATCCTCAGGTCTCAGCCTCTTAAGTAGCTAGGATTACAGGTGTGAGCCATCAGTGCCTGGCTACTGGTAACATCTTGTTGCTAACATTCACATAATGATTCACCATTTTGCCTATTAAATACTTTGTGTCTGGCTTCTATTACTTAATGTTTCCTAGGTTCATGTTGTAGCATGAGTCAGTACTTAATTTCTATTTCCAAATAACATTCTGTTGTGTTTGTTCACTCATTTATATGTTGAAGGACATTCAGATGATTTCTGCTTTTTTGGCTACTGTGTATAATACTAGTAAACACATTCATGTACAAATAACTTTGAATGTGTTTTCAACTATTTTCAGAATGAAAGAGTGGAATTGCTCCATTATATGTTAGCTCCATATTTAAGTTTGGAATAAGATCCAAACTTTTTTCTATAGTGGCTTCATCATTTACATTCCTACTAGCAAAGGAAAAAGGCACCAACTCAGCCACATCCTCATAAATACCTGCTTTTTTTTCTTTTACAATATAGCTATTATGGGTATGAAGTATATCTGATTACAATTTTGATTTGCATTTCCTTCCTGCCTAAAAATATTGAACATCATGTGCTTATTGGCTATCTGAAGTGTGTATTTAAGTCTTTTGCTCAGTTTTGCATTGGCTGTCACTTTGCTGAGTTGTAACTTCTTGACATACTCTGGATACTAGACCTTTACTATCTATATGACCTTTAAATATTTTCTTTCTTTCTTTATGTTGGCTTTCCACTTTCTTGATAATGTCTCATGATTCACAAAAGCTTTTAATATTGGTACAGTAAAAGTTATCTACTTTTCTTTTATTGTTTCTGATTTTCATTTTGTATCTAATGTTCTCCAAGGTCACAGCTACCCTTATCTTCTGTAAGTTCTACAATGTTAGCTCCTAAGTTTCTGATTCATTGTGAGTTAATTTTTATATATGTGATATAGAAGGCTCAACTCCATTCTTCTGGATGTAGATACCCAAGGAATCCCACATCATTTGTTGAAGAGACAATGTTTTCACACTGATTAAGCTTGGCCCACTTGTTGAAATCTGTTTATTATAAATGTGTGGTTTATTTATGGGCTCTCAATTGTATTTTACTATTTATCTATCTATCTTTATTCCAGTACATTGTTAGTGTTTTTTTGTTTTAAGAAATAAGGATAAAATGATTAGGACATAAAATTTACCAATGTAACTATTTAAAGTATAGATATCTTAGGTTCTGTTCATTTTTCTTCATTTTTTTTCTTTGGTCGGTCATGGGGCTAGAACTCTGGGCCTGGGTGCTATCCCTGAGCTCTTCAGCTCAAGGCAAGTGCTTTACCTCCTCATTCTTTTTTGCTGTCTGCTTTGGATTGAATAATGTCAACTAAACTATTTTCATGTTCACCAATACTTTCTACTACTTACCTAAATCTGCTGGTTGAACATCTCTAGTGATTTTATACCTCAGTTATAATCTTCTTTATTGATTTTTCTGTTAGCTCATACATGATTCTCCTCGTTGTGTTTAGCTGTTTAGCTGAGAAAGGGTTGATTTAAAGTATCTGAGTGTTACATAAGATGTCTGTGCTCTTTTAAGGATACTGGGCCATGCTTTTTTATTTCTATACATGCATCATTTCTTCTTCAAAAATAGGTATTGTATATTATGATGTAGTAGATGGAAATCAGATGTGTTGCTGCTTAATATAAGCTGGGGTTGTTTTAAGTCTTTCATGAGAATGCAAAAAGCTGATCGACAGTTTGTGCCAGCATAATCATTAGTCTAGGAAAAATGTAGTTTCAAAGTTTCCTACTCTAACATTTTTGATCTGTGTTTTTTGGCCATGACAATTTGAAAATGTACATTGTATTTAGACTAGCCCTCATTTTGAGTTAGACTCATGTTTCCTAATGACTAGATCCACATATATCTATTTATATTCTACATTAAAATTTAGTATTTTTATTTTTTAAAAATTTAGTCTTATTCTTTATTCACCGTACTACTTTCTCCAGCAACAGGTTAGTTGATTCCCATTGTCTTCGAAATATTTACTTAAATGGTCAAGCTTAGACTATATAAAAAAGTGATCTCATAATCATCCCTGCAGAAAACAAACATATCTGGAGTTCAAGATCTGTTACCATTATGAGTTAAATTTACATGTAGCATGATGTCCAAGTCAATGTGCAATGCCATAAATTCTGAAATGTATATAACTTAGTGATCTACATCCATCAATCCTAATAGTTCCTTTATGACCACATTCCTTAAAAAAAACAAAATATGAACTGTTAGTTCAGAAGTGCAGGTAAATTGAGCCACCATTATGTACTTCAGCATAATTCAGTATTTAATAATCAGTAGACTAATTTTTATTGCTTAGTACTTTATGACACTGTTCAGTATAAAGTGAAAAATAAATGCACTAAGTATTGCTATATCTTACTTTGTATAAAATACTATGTATGATAATATATAGAAAGACTATCACAATTTATTTGTTCCTGCTGATAAACCCTCATACTTTGCAGTTTTATCACTTTCCTCAAGGTTGTTGTATCTTTTTTACATGTGCATCAGTGTATTCCAAGTGTTACATATCACTGCCAACTTTTGTGATGCCAGTTTTTTAAAATTCTTACTCATTTAAGTATTTTTAGTATCCCACTGTAGTTGCATGTCCCTAATACTAAGTTAAATTGTGTGTGTGTGTGTGTGCATATGTTGATAGATAGATAGACAGACAGACAGACAGACAGATAGTCTGTGGTTTTTTTTTCCTGCTAATACTGGGGCCTGAACTCAGAGCATTAAACTCTCATTCAATTTTTTCATTCACAGCTGGTACTCTACCACTTGAGCCACACCTCCACTTCTGGATTTTTACTGGTAACTGGAGTCTCTCAGTTTTTTTCTGGCTGGGCTAGTAGTTCTAAACCATGATTCTCAGATCTCAGCTACCTATAAGTAGCTAGGATTATAGGTATAAGCCACCAGTTTCCAGCAGTGTTATATGTATTTCTACAGGAAGTATCTGTTTAGGACTTTTGTCCACTTTTAATTGGGTTGTCATTTTATTTAAATCTGCAGTAGCTCATATTTTCTAAATATGAAACCTTTGTTAGTGTGGTAGTCTGAGTTCAAGATGATTCAAATGAATTTTGTCACCAGATAGTCATATGTTTATAAATCCAGCCTCCTCCCACTCTGAATCCAGGTTGGTCTGTTTGACCAATAGAGCTACCTGATGATGTATAACATCTGAGGCCTGGTTATTAAAGGCATCTTGCTTTGCTGGGATTAAGTCAAAAGCCATTTGAACAAAATATTCAAGCAAGCCTGTTGAAGAAACGATGAGAGGAGGATCTGAGGCCTTTTACCATCAGGCTGTACTATCATACCAGACATTTTAGTGAGCCATTTAGTGAGTGAGGGTTCATTTTAGTGACCATGGTCCCTAGTTAAGATGGGTAGCCAACACATAACTGTAATGTCATGAAAGGCTCAAATTGTTCTCTACTTTTTGATTGACAGAAGGCAGAGATGTAAAAAAATATTACTATTTTAAGATACTGTTGAATTTATTTGTTATTCAGCAATAGACAACAAATATAAACAAATATGTTTTAAAATATTTTGTGAGTCTGTGACTTATTTTGATAGTCCTATTTTTTCTTTTATTTTCATGAAGTCCAATTAATAAAAATTTTCTTTAATGGTTAATTCTTTCAGTATGCTAATAAATTATTACAAATTTCTAATCTATAAAAATATTCTCTTCTACTTCCATTTAGAAGACTATATTTACATATTTTATATTTAGGTCTGGTGAGGTGAGGGATAAGAACTTAGTCTCATTATTTCTTCCAATTAAGACATGCTTTTCTAAAGTTTTGAAATAACTTTCTAACTTCTGTTATCTAGAGCTAAATACATTTATCTTTAGAAACTCAAAATATCTGATTGACAGAAAAATCTAATAAAGAACATAGCACTACTATTTAAAGTAAGATGCCCTTTATAAAACTGAGGATTTCAGGTCATTTTAATCTGAGCATTTGTAAATATTTTAATATTAATGTCTCCTTCCAGGTTTGGTGGAATAGGCCCATAATCTTAGCTTCTTGGGAGGCTGAGATAGGAGGACAGAGAGTCTGTGATTAACCTGAATAATTTACTGAGATTGCCTCAAAATAAGATACAAAAAGGCTGAGTATGTGAATAAGCATTAGTGTTTTCCTTATCATGTACAAGGCCCTTGGTTCAGTTTCCAGTACTACAAGAATTGTTACTATTTCTTTGTGTTGCTGAAATATGTTCTAATCCCCACATAGTATTTGAGAATGTATTTAAAAATATAATCTCATACTACAATAGTAATATGCCTCTGGAAAATGAAATATGGTATATCATTTCCAAATGGCAACTAGGGTTAGGGCAAGGAGGGGAGCAAAAAATTAGAAAGAGAAAAACCATCAATTTTCCCATGCAATTAATGCTCATACTTCATTACCTAGTTGGTGCATAGATGCCAAAGCTTTGGTAAGATATTAATCTTAAACAAACACATTATTCTCAATCAAACAGAAAATGTTGCACAGTTAAAATGTGTTACTCTTGTTCCCTATCCCAAACCTGAACTTGCAGAAAAGGTAGTATTTGGGTGTATGTCAGATAAAAATTAAATTCAGATTATTTTCAATTCAGAAGTTTATTATTTCTCCTCTGGTTCAGATTTTCTTCCAAATTTTTCACATAAATTACTGTGCAACACATTGAGGAAGGTGAATGCTTAAGATAGTGTAAATCTCACTCTGCCAGAAAGCAATTCTCTTTTCAGTCCCAATTCTAACCACCTTAGTTCTGAGCACAATTCTAAATACCTAGAATACAAATGTTTTCTTATTTCATTAACTAGTAGCTTCAGAGAAAATGATACAAATGAAGATGTTTAAAAAATAAATGATGTGACTAAGGCAGTAATAAAAATTCAAAATATCCACTGAAATGAAGTTAATTTCAGAGAAATGATGTAACTATTGAAATGATTTAAGTCTCCTGATAAAGTACTACAAAAATTCCAGAAGCATGAAATCAGCTCTAATATTCTACTACATGTATACTTGTATATTTGTTTCAAATCATTTCTGAGTCATCATTGTTGATTATTTCCTAACTAAACCTAAAATTTCATTCTGAATTTTGCCCCCTCAAATAGATCAATGCCAAAGAAAAACAGTCCTGAGGCTCAGCAGTAACTACTGCTGAGCTTTTTCGGCCCAAGGATGATGCTTTATCATTTGAGCCATACCTCTACTTCTGGTTTTTGTGGGTTAATTGGAGATAAAAGTCTCTTGGATTTGTCTGTCCTAGCTGGCTGAACTGCAATCCTTATACCTCAGCCACTTTGGTAGCTGAGTAGCTAGGATTATAGGCATGAACTACCACTGCCTAGTTACCAATCTTGGCTTTAAACACACAGGTTATAAAAGGCTTCTCTATCTTTACTTAAAACAATTTCAAGTACAATTTACAAATCAATATAATAATTTTACTTTTCCCATTTGGAAAAAATAGAACAAGACAAAAAAATGATTTAACTTGAATGAGGATCAAACTCTTGATTTGTACTATACTAGTAACTATCATCCGGCAAGAAACTCATAAGACAAAGAGCTTAAAAATCAGTTTTGAAACCAAACATTTATAGGTATCCATTGAATACCACTAACCATTAAAGATATATCAAGAGTATAAAAATTATACTTTGGATATTCTATGCCAAGTACCATAGTACTTTGTTCTTTCATTATCTTGTTAAGTCCTCACAGCAACTCTATAAGGTAGGTGGCACTTATTATCTGCACTTAACAGATAAGAAACTCTGGTTTAGAGAAGTCAATTAAGAAGCCTAAGATGACATAGGTTCTCTCTCTCCTTCCTTCCTTCCTTCCTTCCTTCCTTCCTTCTTCTTCCTTTCTATTTTTGGTGCTAGTCCTGGGGCTTGAACTCAGGGCCTGTCTGCTGTCACTGAGTTTTTTTTTTTGCTCAAGGCTAGTGTTCTACCACTTGAGTGATAGTTCCACTTCCAGACAAAGTTCTTAAGTGGCATGGCAATCTAAAGTTTGACTCCAAGGCCCATGTTACATTCTATGAATTGCACAGGGACACAGGGTTATCTATATTGTTAGTAATTTCTGAAAATGTTTATGAAAATAAAGTATTTTTGAAGCAAAACATAGTTAACTATTGTATAGTATTATCACTTATCAGGTAACTTAAGTACACTTTTTTATGTCTTTGTAAATTCAAAGCCATACTTCAATTATTTTTCAAAAGGCACATCACCTCAAAAATAGGTTCTTTTATGTTTTTATCTAATACTAATTACTGTGTAATTAGAAGAGCTTTTTATTCAAATAAATTTAGGTTAGACTTTTTGATAATGCATTATGACAAACACAAATAAATGAAGCAAGGACTATCCTCATAGACTGTCTGTAGATGTTCAGGGTATAATGAGAACTTCTTTACTGGGATAGTTTTTATAGAACCTTCTTTATTTATATGGCCTTAAAACATGCTAAAGTGTGTTAAGTATATGAAAGAGAAAGTTAGTCTGGAACAAAGTCCTCCTAGACCAAAGTAAATTTCAAATCTGCTTTATGATGAAAAAGCTAAATATGAAATGTCAGAAATGAAATGGTCAATCACATTATGCTTTCAAATCAACAATGATCACTTAAATGGGATTAGTGTATCTCAAATTTAAACACAATATGATCTAAAATAAAAATGTATTTTAAAATATCTTAATAGGAATCTGAGTATGTGAGGTAATCAAGTAAATGACACCTTCCTTTGAAGCATTTAGTTGTTACATTATCGGTTCTTTTGTCAACTTGAATAATAAAACACGTAAGTTAAATGAGAAGACTTTAGTAGTGGTGGAACTTAAGAGACTGGAAAGAGACATTGTGGATACTCCTCACAGCAACAGAATGGGTATCTAGAATCAGTAATAAGCTGCATCTGAAGAACAGCACTCTATGTTACCAGGCCTTTGATTCTGGCCTTTCCACAGGTAACAGAATCTTGGCATGCACAGGAGTACTGCATGGAAGCAAGCATGAAAGACCTCTTCTATGAAGTAACTGCTTTTTGGCCTTTGGGTGCTTAAGGGGGTAATACCAGTATCACCCAAGTGAGTGGTATTTATAGAACCTGACAGACATAAACAGCACCTTCACTATCTATTCTAATAAAAAAGTTTTTTTAATTATAACAATTATTCACAAGCTATCCTTAAGAATACAGTAAAATTTGATTTAAAATGCTTAATATTTAACTTTAGTACTTAATAAAACAGTTTCTGTATACTATATTCAGTTAGCTTTTTTTAAGATTCCAAAAACCATAACAGATGTGGAAGACTGACAATATTGAATACTTCACAAATGTGTCTCCTTATACAGGGGCTGTGCTACTAAACTGTCTGTATCACTCCAAGTTTAGTATATAGGCTGTCAAAGTAAGCAACATGAAACTTGATTTTGAATTTCTGAGCAACCAAAAATATTACCTTCAACAGTGAAACCCTAAAAAATACTGGTGCTTTATGAGCTATAGTAGTTGGTTATTCAATGCTGAAAATTCCAGAGACTTCCCAGCTAGCACTTAACAATAATTCCCACTGCTCTCTAGTGAGGAGCTGTATAGGAGGCAAGTCATCTTAAACTCTTCCAGTCTTAAATCATATAATTATTAAAGAACAGTAAGAGTTTTTATGGGGCTGGGAAGGTGGCTCAGTGGTAGAGCGCTTGTCTTGCATGCATGAGGCCCTGGGTTCGATTCCTCAGCACCACATAAGCAAAAAGAAAAAAGCCGGAAGTGGCGCTGTGGCTCAAGTGGTAGAGCGCTAGCCTTGAGCTGAGGGACAGCGCCCAGGTCCAGAGTTCAGGCCCCATGACTGGACCCGCCCCCCAAAAAAAGTTTTTAGCTACCTCCTATAGTCCTAATATAGAGAATTGGAAGTGGTTGTCTTCAAGCATTGTCCTTCCTTCCTTCCCTCCCTCCTTCCTTCTTCTCTCCTTACCTCGTTCTTTCCCATTCCTCCTCTCTTCCCCTCCTCTCTCTTCCCTCCCCTCCCCTCATCTCCTCTCCTCTCCTGTGTGTGGTGCAAGAATTGGTTCCCAGGGCTTGGCTCATATGAGAAGAGTGCTCTATCATTTTATTATTATTATTATTTTTGTCAGTCGTGGGCCTAAACTCTGGGCCTGGGCACTGTCCCTCAGCTCTTCAGCTCAAGGCTAGTGCTCTACCACTTGAGCCACAGTGCCACTCCCGGCTTATTCTGCTTATGTGGTACTTAGGAATTGAACCCAGGGCCTCATGCATGCAAGGCAAGCACTCTGGGCAAGCACTCTACCACTGAGCCACCTTCCCAGCCAGAGTGCTCTATCATTAAGCTACATCTCCAGTCATGTTTTACTCTCATTAGTACTGCTATATCCTTTGTGCCATAGCTATTCCAAAATAGAATCCTTTGTATTTGAGATATTGGTAGTAGCATAATCAATAAATTATCTTGACTTAATTGTAAAAGTGTATTAAGATGGTTTCAAAACACAATTAATGATAATGGTATTTAAAAGATAATTTATTCTACCAGTAACAAGTGACTAGTTTGGGCTTGGTTTAGGAGCTAAAAAAGTACAGCCCATTTTAAAAATAAAAGTGTTTAGGGCTTAAGCTGGGAACAGTAGTTCAAGCCTATAATCCTATCTACTCTAGAAGTAAAGATCTCAGGATTATGGTTCAAAGTCTAGGAAAAATGTGAGACTCCATCTTAACCAATGGCTGGAAATGGTGGCATGTGCATTCATCATAGCTACATGGGGAAACACAAATAGAGGTATCTTGGTTCAGACCAGCCCCAATTAAAAGCAAGATCCTATCTTGAAAATAATCAATGAACAAAGGGCTGGCTGAGTGGTTCAAGTTGTAGAGTACCTACCTAGTAAGTGTGAAGCACTAAATTCAGATCCCAGTATTGCCCCCAAAAGCCCTCTAAGAACTTAGAAAGAGGGGCTGGGAAGGTGGCTCAGTGGTAGAGCGCTTGCCTTGCATGCATGAGGCCTTGGGTTCCATTCCTCAGCACCACATAAGCAAGAAGAAAAAAGCTGGAAGTGGCACTGTGGCTCAAGTAGTAGAGGCTAGCCTTGAGCTGAAGAGCTTAGGGACAGTACCCAGGCCCAGAGTTCAAGCCCCACAACCGGGCCCAAAAAAAAAAAAAAAAAAAAAAGAACTTAGAAAAAATGTACTGTAAAAATAAAGAGCACCCGTGGTCTTCATTAATTATATCATTAATTGTTTCAAACTTAAAGATGTTTCTAATTCAGTTTAATTTATATTTTGATTAAGACTGCCAACTATAAAAATACAAGGGTAATTTTTAAATGAATAAATTTAAATAATTTATAAACTATAATGAAAGAGTCCAGACTTCTAAAGATCAATTTTAAAAGTACTTGTTAGGAGTGCCCTTCAAAACCTCCTCGGCCATCCTGTAACTATATATTCTTTCCATGGCTTTCTCCATGCTTTTCTAAGCTAAAGTCCTTGATTAGCTTAAAAGAGAAAAAGATGAAGTCTTTCTAATGTTCCATCTATTTCCTCATAAGCCATTTTATTCAGAGATGTGCAACTAAATAACTGCCTTTCTGCATTTATTATGGAAGGAATTTCAAAAGAAAAAAGATCTGTTAATATTTTTTGTGCATCTGCCACTATTAAGGCTTGAACACAGGGCCTGGGTGCCGTAACATTTTGTTCAAGACTGGTGCTCTAGCACTTGAGCCATAGCTTCATTGCTGGTCTTTTTGGAGGAAAAAAGAGTCTCATGGACTTTCCTGATTGGACTGGCTTCAAAATGTAATAATCCTCAGATCTGAGTCTCCTTAGTATCTTGTTTTTTTTGTTTTTTGTTTTTGTTTTTTTTGGGTCCGGTCATGGGGCCTGAACTCTGGGCCTCGGCGCTGTCCCTCAGCTCTTCAGCTCAAGGCTAGCACTCTACCACTTGAGCCACAGCACCACTTCCGGCTTTTTTCTTTTTGCTTATGCGGTGCTGAGGAATCGAACCCAGGGCCTCAGGCATGCAAGGCATGTGCTCTACCACTGAGCCACCTTCCCAGCCCCCTCCTTAGTATATTGGATTACAGGTGCCTGGCCAGACCTGTTAAATTTTGTTGTTGTTGGTCATAGGGCCTGAACTCTGGGCCTGGCCCCTGTCCCTCAGCAATTCAGCTCAAGACTAACACTATACCACTTGAGCCATATCAACACTTCTGGCTTTTTCTGTTTATGTGGTGCTGAGGAATCGAACCCAGGGCCTCATGCATGCAAGGCAAGCACTCTACCACTGAGCCCCCTTCCCAGCCCCCAGATCTGTAAATTTTAAGTAATTATTGTCTCACATTCCTATTATCATATAAGTAAGAATATGATATCCTAAATAGATAAGATTATTCAAATGACCTAATTTATTAATTTTCAATACAGGGACCAAAACTAAGTTTCTTGATCCTATGTAACAGCTAGTGTTTAAAAAAACTTTCTTTTAAATTATGCTGAATTCTATACTCTCAAGGACTGTGTACTGCTTGAACTGTCATATTAGAGATAACATAAGTTAATTTAAAATGACAAGAACTGGATTATTCTGAAGAGAGCAGGGAAGGACATGAGCATGCACTGAACTTTGCCTCTGAAGCACGACTATGATTCCAGAGCACTAATGAACTTAAAGCACATGCTGCCGAGTCAGTACCTGCCAGAAATCCTGATCAGAAGATGAGAAAAAGAAAAAAAAAACACAAAAAACGGACAGTTTGAGTATATGAACAAAAACTCTCAAATCAAATATGTGTATCACAAACATTACATATGAAAGAATAATTAAAATCTGTAAGAACACCTGTAAAAAAAAACAAGGAACACATACAAATGCTTCAGATATTACCTGTTAGTCACAATAAAAGAAAATATTCCAACAATTCAATTCCTAACCTCCTCAGCATGAAAACGTATGTATTTGAAAAGCTTCATAATTCCTTTTTTTTTTTGGTCAGTCATGGGGCTTGAACTCTGGTCCTGAACGTTTGTCCCTGAGCTCTTCAACTCAAGGCTAATGCTCTACCACTTGAGCTACAGCACCACTTCTGGTTTTCTGGTGGTTAATTGGAGATAAGAGTCTCAGTGATTTTCCTGCCCAGGCTGGCTTTGAACCACCATCCTCAGATCTTAGCCTCCTGAGTAGCTAGGATTATAGGCATGAGCCACCAGCTCCTGGCAAGCTTCATATTTCTATGAAAAGAAAATGCATGAAAAATTATATTTCATGATGAAAAGGTAACAAACACTTTATTTTTTAATGGGTAGTCAAAGCATTTCTTTAAGATTTCCTATCAAAATACCTCATGATTTTATGGCATAATATTTTCCAGCTTTGTAGCAAATTGGTTGCTTTGCTACTCACATTAATTTATAAACAACCAAATTTGGATGAGTTCAGAGGATTAATAGCTACTCGAAGGGTTAAGAGTGATTACTTGAAAACAGATATCCTCCAGAATTAAGTACTGTCAACACGGGCTATGAAAACCAGTCATCATATAGGCTGGCATTTGAGGAAGCAGTTTAGGTCAGCTAATTTAGCAGGGTACCAGTCCAAAATATCTTACCAAATATCAAATAGTTTTAAAGATTTTTTTCAATAAATAAACTTTGGTGGCTGTGAAAAATAATGACCTAATCTTACCATAACTTTCAAAGCAAGTGTAGCACTATTACAAAAGTCTTGACTGAAATATAGATGCTATAAGCAAGCTAAAAGTCTACAGTTGAGATTGATGTGTCAGAGGCTGAAAGGATATTCTCGTACACAGGTGAGATGAATTGCTGTGAACGCAGGTCAGTTCAGATAGGAGAAATCCAACCAGAGGTCTCTTTTTGATTAATGAACTAGCTATTTAACCCAGAAAGAGCAAAAGGAGATTTTTCAATCAGAAGAAGCTGATTAAACTGGGAAGGAAAGACCATGAAAGACAATGATTATGTGCAGGGTATGTTGTTCTGCAGCATATGAACCAAGAAAGATAATACATGGAATGGCATATAATACCTTTCATAAACTGAATAATGGCTCCTGGTCATGCAAAATAGCTACAGTTAGTAGAGCCAGATGCTTTACCTACTATCTCAATTATAGTGAAAAGTTAATTGACACTTGAGGTTAACTGTTCTCTTGCCCAAGGTTACCAGCAGACATGTAGCACAACCCATATTTGAATGAAAACATGATTACCTCCAAAGTCCACACTCTTCTAATCTTGCTCTTATATGCTACATACACACAAAGTTGTATTCCTATAGACAATTCAGCATTTATAACATTTACTAATTACTTATATACAGCTGTCAAATATTGAGATGCTCAGAATGCTTTGGAAAACATTCCAGACACCAAAACTAGATTTTTTTTTTAAAAAAGGAATAGTGTGTGGATAAAGAACTGAAGTTGCTAATTTGTTAATAGTAAGAAAATTAAGAAAAGCAACTTAAAGAACTAAAGAGTTGAAAACCAGATGGGAAAATCTGTGACTAAGAAAAAAATGGAAAATTATTATAACAAGGGTCAAAAAGTTGACATTTTGGGGAAGGGTACTGGGGATTGAACCCAGGGCCTCCCCCATGCTAAGCACTTGTCCTACCAGAGCCACACACTCAGCACAAAGGTTTTCCTGTAACACTGAACCAGCATTTGAGTTCACTATGGTAATTTTATTCTAAGCCTTTGTTCAGCTAAAAATTGATTATAAGGAGCAACTCCATTCAAATGTTACATTTGCAGATAATCTATTTGAAAGAGAAAATACATCATTTTCTTTATAAGAGAAAGAATATTCTAGTCTGATTATAATCAACAGAGATCCAGTTTTTCAAATACAAATGACAGTGCTCTCTTTTTATTTAAAAGTGATGGCTTCGATAAAAAAGAAATATGTAGCATTTTTCAAAATGCCAACTGATACTCATGGTATATGATGAAACAAACAGGGAATTTAACATTCTGATTTCTAAATTCAGTTATTAGTATATCTGTATACTTCACATTTTCTTTCTTTAAAATAAACGTTAATGTGGTTTGCCACTTATTATGGGTTTCTAGATGTTCTCTATCAAACCAGAAAAAATTGGAACTGGGCATACAGGAAGTAAGGAAGAGACAGAAGGAAATCCTGGAAAAACTTCGAAACAATCAAACACTAGAGTTTGTACTCTTTTTTTTTTTCCGGTTGTCGGCCTGAACTCTGGGCACTGTCCCTGTCAAGGCTAGTGGTCTACTACTTGAGCCACAGCACCACTTCTGGCTTTTTCTACTTATATGGTGCTGAGGAATCAGAAACCCAGGGCCTCAGGCATGCAAGGCAAGCACTCTACCACTGAGCCACCTTCCCAGCCCTACACTCTTGATTACACAACATTTTAAAGGCAGATAGAAAGAATGTATTTTCTTAAATTTCCTATCAGAAAAAAGTTTATAAAGATATAAATCAGAGGTAAGTATGGTATAAAAATCTTATTAAGGATGGTTAACTCTAAAACAATACCTCAACAATGTATATAGTGGAAATCAATATAGAATCTTAATGAAGATCCTGGCCAAAAGATTCAAGATGCACATCATAAGATAGATGAATGGGGCACTGACTGCTTCTCCAATGCTCAGGGCTGAGCTGGCTGGCTTTAGGTCACTGGTTCAATTCTATACTTCCTAATGTGAGACTACCATTCCTCTTTTCCACAATCTGTTTTTCTGGAACCACAAAGACAACTTTCATTCACTTGACTTTTATACCAGTCATATTTGCAAATATTACACAATGAAATTTCTAAATCTTGCCTTCCTTACTCTAATTTCCAAACTTTTTCTTCCTTATTCTAATTTCCAAATTTTAAGCTTCTGTGAAAAAAAAATGCAATGCCTACTTTCCAAATACAGGAAGACTGCCATTTTTGTACAGCTAGGTGGTACTTAAATACTTGGATGTTTTATTGCATTTTGGTTTGCTAACTCATAAAAATAACTGGCAATATAAAATAAAAATGTTAATGATAAGAAACATAGAGCTCATCAACTTACTACAAATGAGAAAAAAAGATGAAGCTTTCCAAATTTTTAGCATTAAATGGAAGTAGTTACTGAGTCACATCATCAGGAAAGCAAATAAAGTATTCAACACATGAGTTATCACAGGGAGTTCATATCTGGGGAAGCTTCAGGATGGAAATTCCTCTCACAACTTGTAAATCTGCTGCTCATCTTGCATGTTTTCAACTTCTTTGCATGTTTTTAGATATACAAAAGATGTCTAAATTCTCCTGCTGCTCTGTATTCCTGCAGTGACTAAAAAAGTTATTTGTTAAATTGACTGCTATCTTATTGACTTGGATCAGGTCACCAAGGAATACATATAGACAGGCACACTTTTTAAATTAAAAGTTATCAAATATTTATTGGCTATCTCCTATGTGTTAAGCTATGTCTGTGGGACTCTGAGGGACACAAAGACAGGTAAACCAGGGCCCTGAGCTGCCAGAGACTCTGAAATTTGACCCTGACATCAGGGCCCAAAGTAACCTCTCCCATGTATATAAGCACAAACCAAGGCATGGCTGGCCCACAACAGAGCTAGGTCTCTGAACCCTGATCTATCTTAACTCATAGTTTAATGCCCTTTATTTTAGCATATGTGATGCCAAAAATAGCATATCCATAGATAGAAGTAGTTTAGGCACTGTGCCACCTTATGGATAAGGTACTTTTAAGGTAGGTAGCCTTGGCTGAGATTGCTCAAATCTGAAGGCAGTCATTCATTCTTTTCATTGTGCAAAATTAACACTTACTGCTTCCTGTTACCAGGGAATACAATTTTGTGCAGCTGTGATAATAGGCACATTACTGCAAGTCAGTTCCTTCTAGCCTTGACTCTAGCCATCCTAACTATCCCAAGTTCCTGCCTTTCCCACCCACTCCATGACTTTACTTCTGATTGCTTTCTCCTTATACCTTGCAGAGCCACTCCTGGCTCCTTCTTTCTGATGTGCTTTCTTCCAACTTTTAAAAATTGACCCTTTCCTTCTTTTCTCCTTGCCTCCTTCCCTTTTTCCTTTCCTTTCCAACCCCCTGTAAAGATTTTTTTTGGGGGAGGATTTACCCTGAAATGGAAAATCATTTAACTGATAGTTTTATGAGATAATTGAAAGTTTCACTTTCTATACCTAAGAATGACTAATATTATTTACTCAGGTACAAAACAGAGAAGTGAAAGCTTAAAATAGTCTTCAAAATTATTGGAATTAAAAATTTGGACTATTATTCAGGATTATTATAAAAGTACTTATAAGGATCACCATCATATTATAGATTAAGATAAAGCTATTAAGATTAAGATTATTAGTAATAAAAGATTATTGCTATATATACATTCAAAAATTTGAGGAAGGTTAAAATTAGATATTTTACCATTTTATTATTTTATAGAATACTTTATTAGTGTTTATAATAAAATCCATGTAAATATGATCTTATATATTTAATACAGTTATCCATGTGCAAATGGCAAAACTGTAATGTTTCTAGATCAATATGGCTTCTAACTCTCAACATGACAAACTGTGATACTTTAATTTACAAAGTTGAAAGCACAGTTAAAGTTTCCATAAATACAATATATATGCATATTGATATAAAAGACCAATAATAGCATAAATGTGTGCTGTATAAGAAATTCAAACATAATAGTGAGTATGTGGGGATACCTATTAACCATTATGGTGACTATTGAATTAACATTCAAAAGTGAACAAGCACTGAATTAAGCCTTCACATATAGGGCTGACAATCTATGAAAGTTACCACATAGTAAAATATATAAAGGGACTTCTGCTAAAGTCTTTCTATGGGAGGATTTGAAGAAGGGACAGATCTTCTACCCTAAACATGTTTATTTATTTATTTTGTTGGTCGAAGGAGTTGAACTCTGGGCCTGGGTGCTGCCCCTGAGCTCTTCAGCTCAAGGCAAGCACTCTACCACTCCAGCCACAGAAACACTTCTGGTTTTCTGGTTGTTAATTGGAGATAAGAGTAGCACGAACTTTCCTGTCTGGGCTGGCTTCAAACCGCAATCCTCAGATCTCAGCCTCCTAAGTAGCTAAGATTATAGGCGTGAGCCACTGGTGCCTGGTATATGTTTATTTTTTAATAGGCTAACCAGATATCCTGATATCTCTCACATATAAATCTAGAGGAACTTGAAAATCTTAGTAAAACAACAGGATATGTATTTGTCATAGTCTGCTCACCTTCCCATCAAAGCGTTTTACTATGTATTGATCCAACCCCAAGTCTGAAAAAGAAAAAAAAATAGCCACTCATTATAAATTCAATTAAACATATAAAATGATAGCTTCCAGCATTGTTTCTAATCATTTAATTAAATGTACTAGCTAATGTAGCTACTATCTGTGCAAAGGACACAGGAATAAACATTTTGCCCTACTTTCAGACTCCAAGTGTAAGTGCTAACAACCATGACATCACCTCTAATTAAGGTCAGGGATAGTATTTTAATCTGAATGCATGATAATTTTTTTTGTACCAGGTTAAAAGAAAGAAAAATACCAAAAGAACCTTTACAATAGCACATCTAAATAGACACACAGACCATTTTAATACTACTTAAAAGATTTTTTTTCTGGTTGTGGGGCCTGAACCCTGGGCCTGGGCGCTGTCTCTCAGCTCTTCAGCTCAAAGCTAATGCTCTACCACTTGAACCACAGCACCACTTCCGGCTTTTTTCTTTTTGCTTATGTGCTGCTGAGGAATTGAACCCAGGGCCTCATGCATGCAAGGCAAGCGCTCTACCACTGAGCCACCTTCCCAGCCCGAGTTTTTGTTTTTTTTCTGTCGGTCGTGGGGCTTGAACTCTGGGCTTGGGCGCTGTCCCTCAGCTCTTCAGCTCAAGCTGAGTGCTCTACCACTTGAGCTACAGCGCCACTTCCGGTTTTCTGGTGGTTTATTGGAGATAGGAGTCTCATGGTCTTTCCTGCCGGGGCTGGCTTTGAACCTCGATCCTCAGATCTCAGCCTCCTGAGTAGCTAGGATTACAGGCGTGAGCCACCAGCACCCGGCTCCGAGTTTTTTTTTTTTTTTAATGTTGGTACTAGAGTTTGAATTCAGGGACTCTTGCTTTCACTTGGCTTTCTCGTTCAAAGGTTGATGCTCTGCTACTTGAGCCATATCTCCACTTCTGGCCTTTTGCTGGTTAATTGGAAATAAGAGTCTCATGGATTTTCCTGCTTTGGCTGGCTTTGAACCACGGTCCTCAGATCTCAACTTCATAGTAGCTAGGGTTACAGGTATGAACTACCAGTGCCTTTAAAAGTTGGGTTAAGTAATAAATATTTATTTGGGAATATCTAACTCTGAATTCTGAGTACTGTGAATGACATAAATATATTTGCTGATTAAGTGCCCTTGAGGACAGGGACTTTTTCTCTTTATATATTGCTTTAACTCTAGCACTTAGAACAGTGCTTGAACAATAAATGTTCACAAAACAATAAACAGAAAATCTCCATCTTGAAGAATCACAATTTGTTAAGAAGGCTGGGAGGTAGCTAAGTAACAGTGCTTGTCTATCAAGTACAAGACCCTGAGTTCTATCCTCAATTGTCTTCCTCCCCTAATAATATCATTTTGTTATAAAGACATAGGTGTAATAATTGCTATTACAAAGAAATATACAATTAGTTCAGTAAGAAGTATTTGGAGGGTAGAGAAAGCAGAAATGAGTTCTCAATTCTGTTTTTATCTCCTCATGCTTTCTTTTTTTTTCTATTATCACCACATCTGTGCTAGCTCAAGCATGAATACAGTACCCACAGTATTATAATCAGATTAGCATTGCTCCCAGATGAGATTTTTTTGTATTTGTCCTTGCATATTTGATTATACATTGTCCTGATCTTAAGTATACAACATCTTCCAAAGGCTTGACTTCAACAAACAAAACTAATGACTACAGAAGAAAATAGGTAAGCTGAAAAAAAGAAGAAAATTTTTAAAAAGAAAAGAATTCTGATTTGAAGCCTCATAACATTCAATAAGGCATGAATCAAAAAAAATACAACAAGTTTCTATGATAAAAAGAACAGAGAACAGGAAAGCCATAGACACTTAGAACTATCTGGCTTCTTCAATATACAGTCAAAAGAAGAGGATAAGACAGCTTCCCATACTACTTGCTGTAAACAAGACAGTAGAGTGGAAAGGAAAAATGTAGGAGAAAATTATAGAAAGGCAGTGATTAATCCAAGAAGTTTAATAGATTACAGGATCTTTTCCCATTCACAAATAGGAAAGACACATTTTTAAAAAGTAGCAAACCTTTTTACTTCAGAACTGAAGAGAGACAAAGTGAAAGGTCTTGCCAAGTGTTTCAAACAAGATGAATGCAGACAGACCTATTACATCCAGAGAAAAGAAAGTTTGTGAAATTTTAGAACGAAGACAAAACTACTCACGCTTTCCAGAAAATAAAATGTCTTAGGTCTTTATGATGGAATAAGCATTAGACTACAATCAGATGCCCAAAAATATCCAATTAAAATGAAATACATGCCAGGCACGATGACTCACGCCTGTAATCCTAGCTACTCAGGAAGCTGAGATCTGAGGATCTCAGTTCGAAGCCAGCCTGGGCAGGAAAGTCTGTGAGACCCTTATCTCTAGTATACTACTCTGAAAAAGCCAGAAGTAGTGTTGTGGCTCAGGTAGTGAAGTGCTAGCCTTGTATAAAACAAGCTCAGGGACAGAGCCCAGGATCAGAGTTCAAGCTGTAAAAAGAAATAAAAAAGTAAACAAATAAATGAAAGAAACTTAAGATATTCAATATTGCAAAAAGAAAGCAGGAAGAGGTGGGAAAAACATTAAAAAGGGGGAAAAGAAGAAAATGGTAATCTAAATAAAAATATAAAAATAATTATATTAAATATAAATAAATAATCTAAATTCATTAACTAAAAAGTAGATACTACCACTTAGATAAAAAATATCTGACTACATGTTGTCCATAAAAGCATGTTTTAAATATAATTTTATAAATAGTTTAAAAGTAACAGAACAGAAATAGATTATGTCATGAAAAAGCTATTCAAGACAGAGAAAAGCCAGACATGGTTATACATAGCTATATTCCTAGTACTTGGCAAGCTGTGGCAATAGAATACTGAATGTGTGACCAGCCTGGGCTACATAATGAGAACCTGTCTCAAAAAAAAGAAGTGGCTACACAAATATGAGACTATAAAGACTTCAGAACACAAGAATGTCAGCAGGGATTAATAGGGTTAATTATGTAAATACAAAAGGTCAATCCATCAAAGATGCAACAAATGACAGTAATCTTGAACTATGTGCAACTGTTAAGGAAGTTTCAAAACATATAAAGCAAGTCACATAGAACTAAAAGGAGAATTAGGCAAATCTTCAATTAAGGTAAAAAACACTCTTTTCTCAATAAGTGATAAAAGAAAGTAGACTGAAAATCAGCAAATGAAAGACAGAAAGCACCGGGGGTGGTGGCTCATGCCTGTAATCCTAGCTACTCAGGAGGCTGAGATCTGAGGATTGCAGTTCAATGCCAGCCTCTGCAGGAAAGTCTGTGAGACTCTTATCTCCAATAAACCACTCAGAAACCCGGAAGTGGTGCTGTGGTTCAAGTGGTAGAGCACTCAGCTTGAGCTGAAGAGCTGAGGGACAGCACCCAGGCCCACAGTTCCAGCCCCAACAACAAGAAGAACAACAAGAAAAGAAAGACACAAAGCAGCAGATGACTGGTTACCTGAAGTGTAGAGGTGAGTGAAAAAAGGGAAAGAAGGACTACAAACAGTAATAAGAAAAACTCTGGAATAATAAACATCTTCGTTATGTAAACTGTGTGACTATTGTGGAAAAATTCATCAAACATTTTGTAAGCATGTGATTATTTTAATTATACCACAATAAAACAGTTAAAAGGACACATTATAAACTGAGAATTGTAATTGAAAGTGTTCTTACTGGTTTTTCTTTATCGGTGGTACTGGGTTTTGAACACAGGTCCTTGGGTTTGGCTTGCTTTGCCCTGCTAGCACTCTAATACTTGAGCAATACCACCAACTTGGCTTTTTGCTGGTTAACTGGGGATAGAGTTTTGGAAACTGTTCTGCCAAGGCTGCCTTAAATCCCAATCTTCAACTGTCAGCTCCCTGAGTAACTAGGATTAAAGGCAGGAGCCACTAGGATCTGGTTACCAAGAACTTCTACACATTAAAAATTACCATAGAAAAAATATAGTCCCTAGAAGAGAAAAAGATAACTGTAATGCATATAACAGATGTCAGTGGAGAATACAGAAAATATTTTCACTTTTAATAAAAAATAAAAAAATAAGCAGAGAACACAAACTAACAATGCTAGAAGAGAGCAATATGATTAGTTAATGACATGCACAGATGATACGGCTTAATAATTGTTAATGAAATGACGAATAAAAGCTACAATCAATTACTACCAGCTGAGGATACAGCTTAGTGGTTAGAAGGTGTGCTTAGCATGTATGATATCCTGTGTTAAATCTCCGGCACTAAAATAATAAAAACGAAAATAATAAAAAATTAAGTCTGATAATACCATGTGACCTTCTTTCACCTGCTTACAATTAAAATCGTTTGAAACCAAGCCCTCCTAGTATTAAACCAGTTTGCCAAGAAAACAATATAGCAACATAAATCACTAAACATGTCATCTCTGCCAAAATGTGGCATCTGGTCCAAGCTGAAGCAATTTTTCTGCATGGAGAAGTATTCACAGTGGTGTTTGGGATGTTTCACCATTCTTTCATTTAAAGGGCAAACTGAGAACATGGATTGCCACAGTAGATACTTGAATGAATTCAGAATGTACAAGTTGTGAATGACAAACTTTAAGATATTTTGTAATTAGATAAAACCCCTTTTCTATGAATCACACAAAATATACATATGATAGAATCTATGATATATAATTAAATTATACTCTAACAGATTATAATAAGTATCTAGAACCATACAGGTATTATCTTTTTGTTTGTTTTTGGTCGGTTATGGGGCTTGAACTCTGGGCCTGGGCACTGTCCCTCAGCTCTTCAGCTCAAGGCTAGTGCTCTACCACTTGAGCCACAGCGCCACTTCTGGTTAATTGGAGATAAAGAGTCTCACAGTTTCCTGCCCAGGTTGGCTTTGAACTGCCTTCCTCAAATCTCAGCCTCCTGAGTAACTAGGATTACAGACGTGAGCCACGGGGCCCAGCTAAAGGGTATTATCTTAATCTTAAATGTTAAAGCTTCTTTTCCTCTAGTCAGAGTCTAGAGTTGGAATGATACTACCTATTACTTTCTATCACCTTTTATGGTCTATAACCACTTATTTCTTGGCCATTACTGAGTGTTTATTTTCACATAATCACACACAAATAGTTCAGTGTCATGTTTTGGCAACATCTCTTTCCTATCTAACTTTGGGGTGTAGGTTTGATACTTGGAATTGGAATATTAAAGGTCATCAAAATTATGATGGTTATTTAATCTGAGCTATAATGATAACAGATAACCTAAACTTGCTATTTTTCTCTAGATGAAACTATCATGGCTGTTATTAGTATACAGAAACATGATTGATTTTCTTTTTTTTTTTTTTTTTTGGTCCAGTTGTGGGGCCTGAATTCTGGGCCTGAGCACTGTCCCTCAGCACTTCAGCTCAAGGCTAGCACTCTACCACTTGAGCCACAGTGCCACTTCTGGCTTTTTTCTTTTTGCTTATGTGGTGCTGAGGAATCGAACCCAAGGCCTCATGCATGCAAGGCAAGCACTCTACCACTGAGCCACCTTCCCAGCCCACATAATTGATTTTCATGTACAGATCTTGTATTCTTGTGACCTTGATGAATGCACTCATTAGTTTGGGGAATTTCTTTTTTCTTTATTTGTTTTTGGTAGATTTCTCAGGACTTTTCAGACAATCATGCCATCTACAAATAGGAACAGTTTTGGTTCTTCCCTTCCAATCTATGTCTTTTATTTCCCTTATTGCCTTATTGAACTTTCCAATATTACCTTCAATAACAGTGATGAGAGATGATAGTTTTCCTTTGTTCTTAGTCTTAGGGAAGATTTAGAGTTTCACCATTAAATATGATTTTAGCTGAAGATTTTTGTAGATTATTATACTGGAAGAAGTTTTCTTCAATTTCTAATTTTGTAAGAATTTTTATCATTAATGGATATTGGATTTCACCAAATGATATTTTTTCCTGCATAAGTGGTAAGATCATGCTTTTTTTTTTCCCTCAGACTGTTATTTGCAGGAAAAGGGGTCTACTTTAGTTTTCCAATATAAAATGCCAGTCCTAGGGCTTCAACTCAGGGCTTGGGCACTGTCCCTGATCTTCTTTTGCTCAAGGTTAACACTCTACCACTTGAGGCACAGCGCCATTTCCAGCCTTTTCTGTTTATATGGTATTGAGGAATCAAACCCAGGGCTCCCTGCATGCTCGGCAAGCACTCTACCACTAAGCCACATTCCCAGCTCTAATTCTTCTTAAAACAAACAAAAAAGAGCACTAGTGAGAGTGGACAGTTATTTCGATAGCTACATAAGAACTGAGAACTAATTTAGTTTGGTCTTCTTATTTGACTTCAACTTATATTATTTTCCCCCTTAACTCTAGTTCACCAATAACTCAGTACCAGGTTAATCCAAAGGCAGCCCATCCAATCACGGCAGGTTTCCAGACAATGACAGAATGGAGCTGTCTTTATTTTTTTCTTCTTTTTTTTTTTGGCTAGTCCTGGGGCTTGAACTCAGGGCTTGGGCACTGTCCCTGAGCTTCTTTTGTTCAAGGCTAGTGTTCTACCACTTGAGGCCACAGTGCCACTTTGGGCCTTTTCTGTTTATGTGGTACTGAGGAATTGAACCAGGGTTTCATGCATGCTAGGCAAGCACTCTACCATTAAGCTACATTCCTAGCCCCTGGAGCTGTCTTTATTGAGTATATGCTTTGTTTTAGACACTGTTTTTATGATACTTTTTATGGTTGTTGTTGTTTTTTTGCCAGTCATGGGGCTTGAACTCAGGGCCTGGGTGCTGTCCCTGAGCTTCTTTCGCTCAAGGCTAGCATTCTACCACTTGAGCCACAGCACTACTTCTGGCCTTTTCTGTTTATATGGTACTGAGGAATTGAACCCAAGGCTTCATGCATGCTAGGCAAGCACTCTACCACTAAACCACATTCCCAGCCTAGACACTGTTCTTAAAGTACATTATTATCTTAGGCAGTCATTTAGTAAGCATGTAGAACAGAAGCTGGTTAATAACTGTTGTCAGATCAAATCTAGTCAGTCCATTGTTTATTCTTTTCCCTTATAGCTCTTGAGCTAAGAATAATGTTTACCATTTTGCCTTCTGGTCTATGAAACCTTAAATATTTACTATCTGGATTTTTATTTTTTTATTTTATTTTATTTTTGGTTGGTCGTGGGACTTGAACTCTGGGCTTGGGTGCTGTCCCTGTGCTCTTCAGCTCAAGGTGAGCGCTCTACTGCTTGAGCCACAGCGCCACTTCCAGTTTTTCTAGTGGTTTTTATTGGAAATAAGAGTCTCACAGACTTTCCTGCCTGGGCTGGCTTTGAACCGTGATTCTCAGATCACAGCCTCCTAAGTAGCTAGGATTACAGGCGTGAGCCACCAGCACCCGGCTAGATTTTTATTTTTTATACTGAGTTTGAGCTGAAGGTTCTGTGTTTGCTAGACAAACATTCTGTCACTTGAATCATCTGGTTAAGCCCTTTCTGTTTTTTATTATTTATTAGATAAGATGTTTGTGCTTGTACTAGGGGCCGTCCCAGACCATGATCCTACTACCTATGTTTGTTTTCTGCACAGATAGCATTACTGTATGCACCAGCACACCTGTCTTGTTTGCTGAAATGGAGGTTGCACTTTTTGTATGGTTTGGCCTGAAACTATGATTCTTTCTCAAGTAGTTGGGATTATAGGTATGCACCATCACTATCTGGCCTTAAAAACAAAAGTAATTTGCTGCCCCTACTTAAGGGCAGCTCAGCTGATGAGTAAAAAAGTAGTTTTAAAGGTGTTTAGATTTCAGAACCTTTGACTAAAAGCCCAAGAAAATACATGGTACCCTAATTTTGAAAAGAAAAAAGAATATCATGACTCACAAATCCATGTAAATACAAATCAAGTTTAAGTCTCACACAATTAATGGTCAGTAAATTTCTTCTCCCCAAATAGAAGATAGTAAAAGTTTCAGATTTATGGGCCATACGTGGTCCCTGTTGCAACTATTTCACTATCTTCTTTTTTTTCCTTTTTTTGTAAGTCATGGGGACTGAACTCTGGGCTTGGGCACTGTCCCTCAGCTCTTGAGCTCAAGGTGAGCACTGTACCACTTGAGCCACTTCCGGCCTTTTTTGCTTATGTGGTGCTAAGGAATTGAATCCAGGGTCTCAACCATGCAAGGCAAGCCCTGTACCACTGAGCCACCTTCCCAGTCCCTCCACTATCTTCTTAGAGCTTAAAAGCTGCCATACATAGGTGAATAAGTATTATTGTGTCCACAAAACTTTTTATAAACACTGAAATTTGGATTTCATATAATTTTCACATACTCAGGTCATACTTGTGATTTTTCCCCACACTCACTTAAAAATATATAAACCATTCTCAGCTCAAGAGTTGTACAGAAATAGTAAGTTAGCTACAGTTGGAAAATTATTTGATGAAAATCTGCACTATAGGGGATTAGAGTGAAAGTAGAAGATAGTAGCTAAGTGGAGAAAATACTACTGCAAAATGTTTTAAAAATACATTTCTTTTTTTCTTTTTTGTCAGTCGTGGGGCTTGAACTCTGGGCTTGGGAGTTATCCCTGCATTCTTCAGCTCAAGGTGAGTGCTCTACCACTTAGGCCACAGCGCCACTTCCGGTTTTCTGAGTGGTTTATTGGAGATAAATAGTCTCACGGACTTTTCTGCTTGGGCTGGCTTTGAACCGTGATCCTCAGATCTCAGCCTCCTCAGTAGCTAGGATTACAGGTATGAGCCACCGGTGCCCGGCAGCGCCCCGCAACATTTCTTATACTATATAAGCAAATGTAAAATCTGGGTCACTAAGTAAAAGTACTAGCACTCCAGGTAAGGGTCATTGTAAATCACAGCAAGATCTCTGTTTCCCCTTTTTACATTTAGATGAAATCACATCAAGATGAAAACAGTCAGCCAATTAGATATGGTGGAAAGGAAATAGAGATCTTCTTTATAACAGGGTATGCTTTGCTCTAACCAAAGCTCATGTTTTTCTATTTGGAACTTTGAACACTCTTCCCATGCTACTGGCTCCCTAAATCATTGCCTGTCTATGCGGAACTGGTTGTTACAATGGCAAGAGCCACTCAAAGCCCAGAGTGGAAACATCTGACTGACTCACAACAACCAGGAATGGAAATTACACACACACACACACACACACACACACACACACACACACACACACACACACACACACACACACACACACACACACACACGATGAGAGAGACTCAAGCCACACAAAATATTGCCCCCCCCTTTTTTAAGCTTTGCAATAGTTATTTCTTCCACCATTGGGTGATATGATATTTCTTTTGTTTTTCATAGCATCAGCTGTTCCCTCTTTCCCACTTGTTCCCTCCCTCCACTCGCTGCCATTGAGTTGCTTAGTTCATTTTGATCAATGTCCAGTGCAGCTGATGGGTCCCGCTGTTGTATGTTTTTCCCTGATTCCCGCTAGTTCTGTGTCATCCTCCTGGTTTCCCTCTGGTGTGCACATATATACCATATATGTGATCAGCAGCATGGGGTTATTTAGTAGTAAATCGACCAGATGAGTGGAAGCCCTTTGTTTCTTAAGTCTTGTTAATTTTGTCATATCATCTTACATTTTGGATTTAACATCCACTTATCAGGGAGACCATGTGCCATTTGTCTCTTTGCTCTTGGCTTACCTCGCTCAACATAATTTCTTCTAGCTCCATCCATTTCCCTGCAATGCCATTATTTTGTCATTTCTAATGGCTGCATAATATTCCATTGTGTATAGATACCACAATTTTTGGATCTATTCATCTGTGGTGGGACTTCTGGGTTGTTTCCATATCCTGGTTATTGTGAACAGTGCTGCAATAAACATGGAGGTACATGTGTCCTTGTATACTGGTTCCTGTTGTTCAGGATAGATGCCTAGAAATGGTATGACTGGGTCATAAGGGAGGCCAATATTTAGCTTTCTGAGGACCCTCCAGACTGCTTTCCAAAGTGGTTGTATAAGTGTACATTCCCACCAGCAGTGTAATAGGGTTCCTCTTTCTCCACATCCCCTCCAGCATTTGTCGTTGGCTGATTTGTGGATGTGGGACATTCTGACTGGGGTAAGGTGGTATCTCAGGGTTGTCTTTATTTGCATTTCCTTCACCACCAGGGATAGTGAACATTTCCTCATGTGTTTCTTTGCCATTTTTATCCCTTCATCTGAGAAGTCTGTCTTTAGTTCCCTTGCACATTTAGTAATTGGTTTGTTAGGTTTGGGAGGGATTAGTTTCTTGAGTTCCCTGTATATACTGGATGTTAACCCCTTGTCTGATATATTGCTGGTAAATACTTTTTCCCAGTTAGTTGGCTGTCTTTCTAGCTTGGTTGCTATAGCTTTAGCTGTGCAGAAACTTTTTGTTTTAAGGTAGTCCCATTTGTCTAGTCTCTTTCCAATTGGTTGTGACCCTGGGACTCTGTTCAGCAAGTTCTTGTCTGTGCCTATAAGTTCAAGTGTCTCTCCTACTCTGTCCTGCAGTACTTTCAGAGATTCAGATTTCATGTTAAGGTCTTTAATACATGTTGAGTTGATGCTGGTGCATGGTGATAGGCTGGGGTCCACTTTTAGTTTTCTGCATGTGGCCGCCAGTTTTCCCAGCACCAGTAGAAGAGGCTGTGTTTCTTCCACTTTGGCTCCTTTGGCAAATATCACCTGACTTTTCGCATGTGGTTTTATTTCTGGATCTTCTATTCTATTCCATTGGTCTTCCGGTCTGTTTTTTGTGCCAGTACCATGCTGTCTTTGTTATTATGGCTCTATAGTAGAGTTGGAAGTCTGGCATGGAGATCCCTCCCATGTTGTCTTTTTTGCCTAGAATTGTTTTGGCTATTCTAGGTCTTTTGTTGTTCCATATGACTTTTTGGACTGTATTTCTGAAATGTACATCATTGGGATTTTTATAGGAATTGCATTGAATTTGTATATTAATTTTGGCAGTATTGACATTTTCACTATATTAAATCTGCCTAGCCAAGAGCATGTAAGGTCTTTCCATTTCCTAGTGTCTTCTGTAATTTCTTTCTTTAAGCTTTTATAGTTTTCATTAAATAGTTCTTTTACATCTTTGGTTAATTCCTAAATATTTTATTTTGGGGGGTTATTGTGAATGGGGTTGCTTCCTTTATTTCCCTTAATGCTTGTACATTGTCAGTGTACAAGAAGGCAACTAATTTTTGTGGGTTGATTTTGTATCCTGCTACTTTGCTGAAGTGATTTATAATTTCAAAGAGTTTGGGGATGGAGTTTGTGGGACCATGAAGGTATAGTATCATGTTATTTGCCCATAGAGATAGTTTAACTTCTCCTTTCCCTATGTGCATCCCTTTAATGTCTTTTTCTTGCCTTATTGCCCTGGCTAAGAATTCCAGGACTATATTGAAGAGAAATGGAGACAGTGGACATCTTTACCTTGTTCCTGATTTTAGGAGAATTGGTTGTAGTTTTTTCCCATTAAATATAATATAGGCTATTGGTCTGTCATATATGGCTTTTATTGTTTTAAAGAATGTTGCTTCTATTCCTATTTTCTCCAGAGCTTTTAACATGAATGAATGTTTTATCTTATCAAAAGCCTTTTCTGCATCAGTGGAGATAATCACGTAGTTCTTGACCTTGGATCTGTTGATGTGTTGGATTATATTTATCAACTTACGTATGTTAAACCATCCCTGGATCTCTGGGATGAAGCCTACCTGGTCGTAGTGTTTGATTTTTTATTTGTTTCCGTAGTTCTCTTTTTTTTGTTGTTGGGTTTTTGCCTGGTTTGGGGATGAGTGTGATACTGGCATCATAGAATGAGTTTGGGATAGCTCCCTCTTTTTCTACTTCACTGAAGAGCTTGAGGAGTATGGGTATTAGTTCTTCTTTAAAAGTCCTATAGAATTCCGTTGTGAATCAATCTGGTCCTGGGCTTTTCCTTGTTGGAAGACTTCTGATTGCTTTCTGTATCTCATTCTAAGATATTGGCTTATTTAATTGATTTGCTCTTCTTTGCACAGTTTGGGTAACTTGTGTTTTTCCAAAAATGCATTCATTTCTGTTAGGTATTCTTTCTTTAGAGAGTATAACTTTTGAAAATATTTCTTTATATTTGGTTGGATGTCTTGGGTATTTGTTGTGATTTTTCCCATGGCATCCCTGATCTTGTTAATTTGGGTTTCCTCTCTTCTTAATTATTCTTGCCAAAGGTCTATCAATTTTACTTATTTTTTCAAAGAACCAGCTTTTTGTTTTATTAATTTTATCTATAATTTTCCTATTCTCTATCTCATTAATTTCCACTTTTAATTTGATTATCTGGCTCTTGCAACATGAGATTATTTACTTGGTCTGTCTCTATTTTCTTGACGTGGGTACTGAGGGTGATAAATTTGCCCCTCAGGATTGCTTTTGCTGTGTTCCACAAGTTTCTTTGTGATGTGTCCTCATTTTCATTGAATTGTAGGAACTTTTTAATTTCTCCTCTAATTTCTTCTGTTACCCAGGTGTTGCTTAGAAGTGTGCTGTTCAATTTCCATGTATTTGAGTAATTTCTGTGGTATGCTTTGTTATTGAGAATTAGCTTGATTCCACTGTGGTGGGATAGGATACAGGAAATTATGTCAATCCCCTTGTATTTGCTTAAGTTCCTTGCATAAACTATGATATGGTCTGTTTTGGAGAAAGTTCCATGAGCTGCTGAGAAGAACGTGTACTGTGTTGTTTTAGGGTAAAATACTTGGTAGATGTCAGTTCCACTTGAAGTATGGCCTCACTTCATTCGATAGCTTCTTTGCCAATCCTCTGGTTGGTAGACCTGTCCTTTGGTGAGAGTGGGGTATTAAAGTCTGCTAGTATTATTGTATTTATATCTATTTTATTCTGTAAGTTTGAGAGTATTTGCTTAACATATTTGGGTGCTCCAATGTTTGGGGAGTATAAATTGATAATGGTAATATCCTCCTCTTGGATTGTTCCCTGTATTAATATGTAGTGTCCTTTCTTGTCTTTTTTGGATTGATTTTAATGAAGTTCATTTTGTCCGATATCAGGATAGCTACTCCTGCTTTCTTACTGGGGGCATTTGATTGGTAGATCCTTTTCCAACTCTTCGCTCTGTGTTTGTTTGTTTGTTTGACTGAGAGGTAGGTCTCCTGAAGGCAACAGATGGATGGGTGATGTTTTCTGATCCAATCTGCAGTTTTCTTTTGATTGGTGAATTAAGTCAGTTAATATTTAAGGTTATTATAGAGAGATGTATTGTGGTCCCAGTCATTCCCTGTTTTCCTAAGGTTTTCTTCTTTCCTTTCCTCCTGTGCTTACTAAGTTAGACTTCTATTAATACCTGTCTGGTGCAGGTCCCCGTTCCTGGATGCTTTCTTCAGGTTGTGTCCCCCCTCTTAGTATTCTTTGTAATGCTGGCTGATTGCCTATGAATTCATTTAGTTTTTCTTTACTATTAAAAATTTTCATTTCTCCTTTGAATGTGAATGCTAGCTTTGCTGGATATACCAGTCTGGGCTGGCAGTTATTGGTTCTCAGGGCTCGGATGGTACTTTCCCAGGCCTTTCTTGCATTCAGTGTCTGTGTGGAGAGATCTTCAGTGATTTTAATTTTTTTCCCATTGTAGTATAGCTCCCTCATGTTTGCTGCATGTAAGATTGTTTCCTTATTATTCAGCTCTATCATTTTTACTATAATGTCTAGAAGTGTTTCTCCTGGGATCCTGCTTGTTAGGTGTTCTATATGCTTCTGTTATGTAGGTAAGATGTTCTTTTTTAAGATGGGGGAAATTTTCATTGATAATCTTTCTTGTTGAATAGGTGTTGCATTACCTTGCTTTGATATTCCTTGCCTTTGTCCACTCCAATTATATGAAGGTTAAATTTCTTGGCACTATCCACTTGCTCTTGGATTTCCCTTTGGCATAACTTAAATGATTTTTCTCTGTCTGTGACTTTTTGGTCCAGTTGGTGTATTCTGTCTTCTGTATCTGACACTCTAAATTCCATTTCATTCACTCTGTTAACTATGGCTTCCACTGTGGTTTGCATGGAGGAAATGGACTCCTTTATAGATTCGACGTTGGTTCTCAAAGTACTAATCTCACCTCTTAGTGAGGTGTGTACTGCCTCTATTTTTGTACTAATCTCACCTCTTAGTGAGGTGTGTACTGCCTCCATTTTTGTGTGCACCACCTGTTTGAGATCCTGCATCTCTTTTGATAGTTCATTCCTGTGTTCTTTAAATTTCTAGTTTATTTCTCACTTTAATTCTTGAGTCATTGCCTCCAGCATCTCTTGGATGTCGCTTTTGTCTTCCATTCCTGCCTTGCTCCCACTGGGGCTCTCCCCTAGGTGGCTGCTGGCTTTTGGGAATAGCTTGCTATCCTGGGTGTTGATAAACCTTGTAATTTTTCTCTGTGATTTTTAAATGGGGATTCAGGGATTATTGGAGACTAATCTGAAATTTTGTTTTGGTCAATAGGTATCTGTCTTTGCTTGGTTGCTGTTTCTGGGTTGGCGGAGAGAGTCTGTACCTGGTCTCGGTTCTGTTAGGGACCAACCTCCAGCTGCTGATCTGACCCACATAGAGCTCTCGGCTCTCTGCTGTAGATCACTAACAGTTCCCACCTTTAGAAGGACTGAGCAGCCTAGACTGCTCCTGTTTACTCCTACAGGTGCTCTTGGTGAGATGGGATGTGCTGGATGTACTCTCCCAGTTGCTGGAGTCTGCTATGGGATCCTTAATGTTTTTATTTTTTGGCTGGTTGTGAGCCTGAACTCTGGGCCTGGGCGCTGTCCCTCAGCTCTTTAGCTCAAGGCTGGCACCCTACCATTTGAACCACGACGTCACTTCTGGCCTCTTCTGCTTATGTGGTGCTGAGGAATCAGATCCAGGGCCTCATGCACACGAGGCAAGCACTCTGCCACTAAGCCACCTTACCAGCCTGAGCTCCTGACTATTATCAGGTGCTGGTGGCCTGAGGTGTCCAATTCCCAGCCTGGGATATATGGGTCAGGTTCTGGTGGGGTTTGGGCTTCTGGTTCTCTTGCCCTGGACACCCAGGTCTTTTGCTGTCACGGGCATGATTCCCAGGGGGTGCAATTCCCTGTTTTCTCCCCTCTGCTGAGGCGTATGCTCAGCTTCTGACTTCAATCAGGATGAGTTGGTTGTGTTGCTCAGGCACCGGTCCTGGCCTGGTCCTGGCTCCTAGTCCCCGGCCTGGGGAACTCCAGTTGGACCTGTGCTGCTGTGTATCCCACCTGGGTTACACAGCCTGGAGTACACAGTTCAAGTTTCTTCCACTGTTGGCTGTTGTGACCCAGGGGTGATGTTCCTAGCTTGGGTTTTTAAGCTCCCTTCCAGGGGTGCTCTTGATCTGGCCTGGCTGGCTGGATGTGCTACACAGGCTGGTGGAGCTCTCAAACAGTTCCCAATTTTAGTGGGTAGTGTAGTCCAGGTTTTGGGATAGGAGTCTGGGTCAAGGTCTGGGGGGTTCCCACCAGCTTTGGTTTCCCTTGAGGAGGGATACACTGTCACCTGCAGGGTACTCACCCTGGAGCTAGTTGCTGTTTCTGTGTGATCTACGTCACTGGTTGCAGCTACAATCAGAGTTCAGTTGGGATGCTTGTGAGCTGGGCCGGGTGGTGGTGGCTCTGTTTGTTTCTCCTCTGTCTCTGCCTCTGTTGATGCTATTTGGGTCGGCACCATGGGATGGGCCTCTGGTTAAGGGGTGGGGGAGCGGTCTCCGTGCAGGTTCTGAGCCTGGAGTTTGTCTCTGTGTGTGCTCTCTGGGTCAGCACCAGTACCTTGCAGGTCTTCTGCTCTGGCGTTCTGTGGGTGACCCGTGTAGTTCTGGGGTTCCCGCCATGGGGCCGAGTGGCTTTGTCAGGATGGAGCCCCTCTGCTCAGAGAGTGAGGAGTAGGGGTGGAATCTTTGTATAGGCGCCTGGCTCAGAGGTTTCTCTGTTCGTCACGATCAGCGGGTCTTCAGGGGTCTTTTGCGTAGGTGATCTGCAGACGACCCCCTGCAGCCCCTGCCGGGCGCGGCTGGCTGCAGCTGGGTGCATTGCCGTGCAACCAGTAAAGGTTGGGGGAGGGGTCTTCATGCTTCTCTGTTCTGAAATTCTTCATTTTCTTTCTTTTTTGTTTTTTTCTGCCTCCTGTTTTTCTCTGGGTGTTCATCTTTTTGTTGTTGTCGGTCTCTTGGGGAAATTAAGTGTTGGAACTCGAACTCTCTTTTTGGTTGGAGAGAGCTGTGGTGTTTCCCTACCGTTCCGTTGCCATCTTGGTTCCCCCTCTTCTATTTTCCCTTTTGACTGGATACTTGATTAACTATGAGAAAGATATACATGTACATATGTGTGTTTCTATATCTATCCATCCATACACACACACACACACACACATACATATATATATATATATATATATATATATTTGGTATTCAGTACAGAAGTATTCTTAACTTTTCACTCTGAAATTTATCAGCTCTCTATTCATTTTAAAACTGTTTAATTTTAGGGTTTTATGTAGTCTTACTTCATGATTATTTTTGAACAGTTCTAAAACTAAAACTTACAAATTTAGATCTGCTGGGTATCCTGGGATACGGTATGTGTGAAGTCATGATAAAAACAAAATTGAAATATGAAATACTGGCTAGAGACCAGCTAACTGACGATAGAATTCAAACTATAAAAATATCTCCAGCCTCACTCTTCATTTCAATTCATACATGAATATTACATGCTTTACTTATGCTACATCAACATTTGTGGGAATTCCTGTTAATGAACAAATGAAAATGAAGCCAGTTTCCCATTAAATCTTATTTTACTATATTAGAGTTTGCCCCTTATGGTTATTGTCTTACAAGAAAAGTAATTATTCATTATGGTGGCTTTTCATAAAAACCAGAAATGTACATGGAATATTAGACATTTAGTAACTCTTCTATTTATGTAATGAAACTTCCAATAATTAAAAAATGGAGTTGGAGATGCAGTTCAAGAGCATAGTACTTCAGAGCCTGGGTCAATCCTCAGCACCACAAAAATGAATAAATTAAGTAAATAATTGCAAAACTAAATTCAAGAATATATAATCTATTTCCAAAGGGATAAAAACACTATTGCTCAAATAACAAAGCATCTTTATTGGTCTAAATTCTTGCTTCATAATTTATTGTGCCTAAGTTTATTCCATTGTGATCTCACAATGGAATGAAACTAGAAATTAATAATAAGAACAACAGAAACTATAGGAACACATGGAAACTGAACAATAGACTTTTGAATAGTCAATGAATGGTTGAATAAATCAGGGGAGAAATTTTTAAAAAATCCCAGAGTCAAATGAAAATGAACATGTAACTTATTACAACCTATAAGAAACATTTCTAAGAAGGATGCTTATAGTTCTGAGTGCTTACATGAAAAACCAGAGAAGTTTCAAGTAAAAAAGCTAATGATACAACTTGAAGAATAAAAATAAGCCAAACCTCAAATTAGTAAATAGAAAGACATAATAAAGATCAGGGCAAGAATTAATGAAATAGTGAAAGAACAATATAAAAGATCAATAAAACTAAGAGTGATTCCTTGAAAAGATAAAGATTAGCTGGGCTCAATAGCTCATGTCTGCAATCCTAACTACTCAGGAGGTGGAGATCAGGAAGATCTTAGTTTGAGGCAAATCTAAGCAAAAAGACTTCATTTCAGTCTCTATCTCTCAATGTGAAAATGGATCAAAGACTTTTATATAAGTCCTGGCACTGTGAAACTACTATAGGAAAACACAGGGAAAAACATTTCAAAATAGAGATATAGCTAATGACTTTCTGAATAGGACTTCAATAGCTCTGGGAAAAAACCAAAATTGAAAGTAGAATATAAGAAACTATCTCAAAGGGCTGGGAAGGTGGCTCAGTGGTAGAGTGCTTGCCTTGCATGCATGAGGCCCTGGGTTCGATTCCTCAGCACCACATAAGCAAAAAGAAAAAAGCCAGAAGTAGCGCTGTGGCTGAAGTGGTAGAGCGCTAGCCTTGAGCTGAAGAGCTGAGGGACAGCGCCCAAGCCCAGAGTTCAGCCCCACGACCAGAACCCCCCCCCAAAAAAAGAAACTATCTCAGGGAGAAGCAAGGGGGAAGAGGGATAAGAGGGATAAGAGGGATAAGAGAGGGTGGTGAGGGCATAAATATGACCGAAGTACATACATGTATGAAAATGTCATAATAAAATCAGTATTTTATATAATTAATAATAAATGGTAAAAATATCATATTCCTGGAATTGCTTATTACTGTCTTTATTTCCCTAACTAAATAGGATCTTGATACCAATCACATATGAGATGCATTGCTTTAGGAACATTCTCATAGACAATGAATCTCAGCCAGAAGAGCACAATCTCCTCTATACTTTAAGCATTGCCATACTGCCTTCTACACTCTCCTTTTACACTTAAAGCCTAATACAAATGATTGACATCCACTGATCAATACAGTGAATAAAATTATTGCATAGATCTAAACAAATTAAGAAATCTAAAGAAAGAAGAAAAATCGCTGGGTACTAATGACTCACTCCTGTAATCCTGTACTCAGGAAGTACTGAGCAAAAAGTTCTCAAGACCCCATTTCAATCAATAGATGGGAGTGGTGGCAGGTCTGAACAAAAAGCAAGACTAATATAATCAGAGCAAAATGAAGGCATGACTCAAGCAGTAGTATGTCTACCTAGCAAGGGTGAAGTCAAGTTAATACTCCCCAGAACTGCAAAAGAAAGGCAGGCAGGCAGGCAAGCAGGCAGGAAGGAAGGAAGGAAAGAAAACAGTCTATAACAAAAACAAAAATCTTATTTTTCACTTTAGCACCTACGTTCTGGTTGTTTTTCATTGGGTGTTATAGATCGCACAAAATCTTGTGGCGTCATAAACACTTCTGTTTCACCAGGCTCATTGATTACTTTCAAGGTAGCAAAGTATCGGAAGATTTTGTCTGGTGTGGAATAGGCTCGAATCCTATTCTCATATTCCATCACCTAAAATTAGAAATTTAGATTGTTATTATAATATACAATACTAAAATAATCTAATCATCAGTATTTACCAAGTCTCATATACTATATTCTTCATCCTATTTGAGAAAATATTACTGTCTTTTTTTAGAATTGGATTTTATATTACAAATAACAATGATTTTTAAAAAATTCAATTTCTCCCTTGTGATATACCACTCATATTCCAGTTGAAGTAATGTTCATGTACCTTTTATTTACACTCTTTTTAAAAAGAATTTTGTCATTTTTTTTAAAGAGTTGAAAGTTTGTAAAATTGAAAGATGTCATTAAGAGAATTTAAAAGGTCCTAGTAACAGAATACAATGTCATACATATACTAGCTTCTAAAGTTTTAATAGCAAATTTTTAAAAAGTGATTGACTTGCCAGATATGATGGTATATATCTGTAATCCTAGCACTTAGGAGGCACAGGCAAGAGGATCTCAAATTTTGATACTACTCTGGGCTATATAATGAGTTCCATGCCAGTTTGGGATACATTTCAGGTCTCAGTCTAAAAAAAAAACGAAACAAAACAGACACCAAACAACAACAAAAAAAAAACCCAACCTCCTCCCTCAAAAAAAAAAAACCAACAAAATAAAAAAGGAGTGAGGGCTAACTTTATAGCTCTTACTTCTATGAAATTTCCTGGATCCTAAAATAAAACAAACCAGATTCCAAAGATCTGAGTAGTAAGCAGGCCTTCAAAGACAAAGTATATTAAATGATGGCACAGAAAAACAGAATTATATATCATGGAAACAATTACTAACAGGTCTTAGGCAATAGACTTTAAATTATAGAATTAAGCAAAGTGATCCTTTACATACGGCATATTTAGAAACAGAGTTGGAGAACACACAAGCAAATGTTCAAAGAGCTACAAAATCAAGTATGACTTACATTTTAAGCTAAATATGTACTATGTTAATGAAATTCATTCCATCATCTGGCATACAATTCTCCACTCTGAACATGGAACACACAAAAATCTGTGCAGTCACATAATATTTTGTTGCAAAGAATTTCTCTCATATCAGAATTTAACACGTTGGACAGTCAACAATAAATCATGTAATATATATATATATACATATACATATATATTATATATGGAAAATGTGTCAAGGCAATAAAACCTAAAAAATCTGCACCAGTTCTATGTCCATAAAGCAGCTCATTAATATTTAATTTTTTTGAGTCCAGTAGTGGGGCCTAAACTCTGGGCCTGGGCACTGTCCCTCAGCTCTTCAGCTCAAGGCTAGCACTCTACCACTTGAGCCACAGCGTCATTTCTGGCTTTTTTCTTATGTGGTGCTGAGGAATCGAACCCAGGTCCTCATGCATGCAAGGCAAGCACTCTACCACTGAGCTACCTTCCCAGCCCCACCAAGGTTCTTTCTATTGTGAGGAAGTCTTGAGAACTTTTCTGCAGACTGGCTTAAATCCATGTTCCTCCCAATCTCAGCCTCCCATGTAATTTAGGATGACAGGCTTCTACCACGATCCGTAAAGATGGGCTGAGAAAGGAGTCTTGTGAATTTTGCTGACCTCTAGAACATTATGGAAAATGAGGTAAATAATTTACAAATGTATATGAACCATTTGAAATCCATACTGAAGGAGAGTCTACTGCATTCTACAGTAAAATTATATAGTTTTGATTAGTATATAAGATTTTGTTTCATACTTTTCTGTCTCTGAATCCAGAACGTTTCTTCTTTTTCTCTTCTGAATATGGCTCAACACCATTATCTGAAGCCTTTTTTTCTTGGTTACAAACTTCCCCTTCATCTTTATTCTTTCCTTTATCACCAATGTCAGTCTTTAGATTGTTTACACATGATGGTGATTCTGCATGAGCCCTAATATGCAAAAGAGAAATCTAGAGTAAACATGAAAGTCCATCATATTAACCACACAAGCACTCACAGAAACAACTTACAATAAAATCTGTCAGAAAATTCTACATGAAATGCTAGAGGCATGGCTTAGAAGTATCATGCCAGTCAACAAGGCACGATGCCCTTAATTCAAACCGTAGTATTGCCCAAAAATGTAAACATTTTTCATGAAGAAGTTCCTCAAAAAAAAACCCAAACCAAACAAACAAAACCAGAAATATAGGCAGAGCACTGGTGGCTCACACCTGTAATCCTAGCTACTGAGGAGGCAGAAAAAGCCTATGAGCCTTATCTTCAATTAGCCCCCAGAAAACTAGAAGTGGCACTATGGCTCAAAGTGGTAGCGCACTAGCCTTGAGTGAAGAAGTTCAGGGGTAGCACCTATGCCCTGAGTTCAAGCCCTACCATGACAAAAAAGAAAAGAAAAGAAATCTTATCACAGGCTATAAGGATGAATAGTAAGGATTTGAGTGAGGGAGGATGTTAAGTGAAATAAGCCAGTCACAAAAAAGACAAACACTATATTCCACTTTCATGAGTTACCTGGAGTTATTAAATGAATAGAAACAAAGTAGAATGGTGCCTGCCAGGGAGTGTGGACATGGGATTGATGAGTTATTGTTTAATAGGTAAGGAGATACAGTTTAGGGAGGTAAAGAAAGATCTGGAAATGGATGGGAGAGAGAAGAGTATTTAGTTTTTAGTACGTCATTAGTATAGCAATTCATTTTGCAAGATGAAGTTTAGATCTGTCACAATGATGTGAATATATCTGACATGACTGAAGTATATACTTAAAAATGATTAAGACAGCTAATTTTTCTGTGAAAGCTATCTATTTATGATATTGTAATTTTGATTTACACTTTTACAGATTTGTCTCAACATGTTTTTACAACCATAACTCATAGAAAAGCTAATCTTTTCATTTACTAAAAATTTCCCAAGCTTAAAAAGATAGTCAATTTTGTTATATGTCTCTTAGTACATTAAAGAAAGCACATGAATAGCGGGTTGTGATGGTTCATGCCTATAATCCTAGAGACTCAGGAGGCTGAGATATGGCATAAACTACTATCCTGGCACTGATATCAGAGAAGACTTGACTCAAAAACTGAGGCTAGAGAGCAAGGCAGAATGTAGATCTGGTTCCAAAATCAGCTTGAGAAATGGAAAAAGTTCCCAGTTTATTTTGATATTAGAATTAATTCAGCTCATGTTTCAAATGAAGATACAATACTGAACTGAATTACATTAAAAATTACTCAGGGCTGTAACACTTTTTGTTGTTCATTTATTTTCATTGCTTATTCCTAACTGTGCTTGATATGGTTCCCACTTAGGAAAAATAAATGTGTTCATTTTACTTGGGAAAAGAAACTGCTTACTTCTAAGTACTGAAATGATGAACAGAGAAATCAACAACTACAGTATAGTAGTTGACAGAACAAGTAGAACAGTAAGGATAAAAAAGACATGACCACAGTGTTAGCCAACTTAACCTAATTAATTTATAAAACACTCCATCAAATAATAGCAAAATATATACTTGTTTGAAATGTACATATAACATGTATCATGTTATATATAAACTTAAGAGAAAGAAAATTAGCCAGGCACTGGTGACTTACACCTATAATCCTAGCTACTCAGGAGGCTGACATCTGATGACTGTGGTTCAAAGTCAGCCTGGGCAGAAAAGTCCCCCGGAGACTCTAATCTCCAATTAACCACTCAAAAACTGGAAGTGACGCTGTGGCTCAAAGTGGTAGAGCACTAGCCTTGAGCAAAAGAGCTCAGAGACAGAGCACAGTTTAAGCCCCATGACCACTACCACCAACAACAACAAAAATAAAATTATATAAATTATTTCTCTTTTTGGTTGTGGTGGCACACCAGCTGATTATGTCTTTAATCCCAGTACATAGGAGGCTGAGGCAGAAGAATCACAAATTTGAGAGCAGTCTGGGCAACACAGAGAGATCTTATTTAAAACAAAAAAAAATACTCATCTACCTCTGAGCACAACAGAAATAAACTCTCTCTCTCTCTCTCTCTACTATATATATATAGTTTATATACTATGTACTATATATTCTATGTATATTATATAAATTATATGTAATTAAGCTACCGAGTCTTTTGCTCCCTTGTGGCACTGAGGATCAAAGTCAGGGTTTAGCAGTATAGTAGAACTTTTGTGTCATAGCCCCATTTTTTTTTTTGCACCAACATATTCTCTCATTTCCATACATTACCCACCCTTCTATATACCCAATACTAATGTACATTGAAAGCTTACTGTGTGTCAAATAATAAGACTAAATACTAAATAAGTCTGCAGAAGACATATTTTTACAAAAATGTTAGGTACTGTTCTAAGCAATTAAGAAGCAATAACTCATTTACTCTTAATAACTCCTGATTTTACAGACAGGAAAGCAATGGACAATATTATTAATGCTGAATACTTTGGGCAACAAATAAGCTAGAAATCAATTTTCTAATATCAAAGAAAACTGAAAGTACTTGCTGGAATGAGATTATCAGAACATACTCACCTTTTCCACAAGAGGCCAGTACTTGCAGTTACTGCAGAAGCTCCCAGGAAAGCCACTATCATTAATCTTCGCTTGGTCTGGGTGGGCTGTGATGCCCCATGGTACCACCGAGAGCCCACAGCCAGTTCTGCCAATGCAGAGAGTGAGTTAAGACGAAACATCCTGTGAAAAACCAGCAGAAATGTCACTCTTACCAGATTGTTGTTGTTGGTGATGGTAGTATCAACAGATGATGGTGAAGGGCTTATTCTGTGGCAGTCATTATGTTTGTGAATTATCACTGAAAGTATTATCCTACTTAATGCTCAGAACAAGTTATTAGCAAGGCTTTCTACTTATAAAACCCAATATGTCAAAGTCAAATGACATAAACCACATGATAACTATAACAGGGAATGATAACCACCACTTAGGAAGCAAAGAGATAGCAGATGTAGGAAATAGCCACTACTTCTAGGATTGACACAGACACCAAGAAAGTACTTCCTTTGTAAAAGCCCAGAGACACCTTGAGCCCAAGCCCCATGACTTACACACAAAAAAAGGTCAGAGACAGTACCCAGGCTCTGAGTTCAATCCCTTACACTAGCACCAAAAAAGAATGAGAATGAACAAACAAAAGAGAGAGAAAGAGAAGGAGGGAGGGAAGGGAGGACAGAAGGAAGGAAGGAAGGAAGGAGGGAGGGAAGAGAGGACAGAAGGAAGGAAGGAAGGAAGGAAGGAAGAAAGGAAGGAAGGAAGGAAGGAAGGCAGACAGGCAGGCAGGCAGGCAGGCACTGGTGGTATAATATCTATAATCCTAGCTATCTAGAAAGCAAGATCTGAGGGTCTCAGTTTGGAGACAGTTCAAGCAGACCAATCATCGAGATTCTTACCTCCAATTACTCAGAAAAAAAGCCAGAAATAGAAGGTATGGTTCAAATGGTAGAGGGCCAGCTGTGAGTGAAAAGGCTGAGCAAGAGCCCTAGGCCCTGAGAACATGGCAATACTATTGCTTTTTTTCTTCTCTGGTGTGCGCACACACACACACGCGCGCGCGCACACACACACACACACACACACACACACGGATGGCTAAGGACTGGGATAATACACCCAAGACACTTAATACACACTTGAAGTACAATCAGCAAGCAATAAACAGTAAATGCAAAATTGGGGGGAGTGGGTCAAAAGATCAGGCTGAATCCTGGAGCCAGTGGCTCACATTTGTAATCCTAGCAACTCAGGAGGATACAAATATTGTTTAAAGAATGGCCCACTTATTCATTAGCTGTGTAGTGAATAAACTACAAAGAAGCACAGGTAAAGAGCTAACCAAGACATGATGAGTACAACCAGAAAGCCAAAAACCTGGGAACTATAGATAATGCGGGTGGGAACGGGAGGGGGAAACTGGGAGAAAGGAACAGAAGGGGATACATGGTTCAAAAAGAATTGTTCTCATTCCTCATTACCTTATCCATATAATTGTAACCCCCTCTATATCAACTCTACAATAACAAAAAGGTTATAAATCTTTAGGGCTGGATGTTGATGAATGCTTAGTTTAAGTAAATGTAGAAACCCAAAATAGAGTCAAACAAGAAAATTTCCAGAGAAAATTACCAGATTCCTAACATATGATCAGTAAATGATCAGTACCTAACATATATCAATATGTAAAGGACTGGAGCTGTGGAAGATAGAAAGGGGAAAGAGATTAAAATAATAACACTAAGCAGTATGGTTGAAACTTAACAAGGACTAAGAATGAATCCAGTAACCTAAGATCCAGTCTCAACTCTACTCTTGGGTACTCTGTGGGGGAAAAGTTCACTAACCAGTCAAATGAAAGTACTGCCTAGCATGGGGTATACACAGCTCAGAGGTGGAACAGTGAGTGCCTAATAAGCACAAGGACCAGAATTTGACCCTAACACCACATTAAAAAAATGTTCAATGTTTCTTTTATTTCTTCAATGCTCTCATGTTTTGTTTTTGTTTTTTGCTAGTAGAAAACAACAATAACAAAACTTAATCTGTTTCATGGGGAGAAAAACTAAGATCATATCATGTATTCAAGATTGGTTAGTTTTAAAAAACCATTTCTCTGTGTTATGGCACTAGGGAATTTTAAACCTCAGAAGTTCTGGGTTTCAGTAACATTCCATTTAAATTTTGATGCTTGCAACTCAAATGTGTCTTTTCCTCATTTCAATGTTGGCTTTAATCTCATTCCCTAAAGAATACATCAAAAGATATATATATATATATATATATATATATATATATATATATATATATATATATATATATATATATATATATATCTTAGCTAGTAGAATTTTCATAAATGTGAAGTAAATAAGAATCCATAAGAAAGGCTCTATTATAATTTAATCCTAGCTCTGTGGTGAATAAAAAGCATAACTGGTTGATGTGTTAAGTTTTGATGAGAAACAGATTTAAGGAGATCAGCTTTCTAGCAGTCCAGAAGAACTAAATAGGCCAATCTGCAACAGTTATAAAGTAATGAAGATTAATAAGCACATTTAATGACGTGTTAAATTAAGTAAAAAGCAGTGCATTGTCTTTCCCAATATTCTGTCACACTTGATGTCCTTTACCCCTATCCCTGCCATAAGACATGCCTCAAAAAATATCTTCCATGTTTGTGCAAAAAGATAAAAAGTACTCTAAGAAATGTCAAGGGAGGTAATTGAAAGAAAAGTATCATCTATCCAAAAAGAAACTTCTAGAACAAGATTGTTAGAAACTTGTAATAGTGTATCACTGCTGCATTTTAATACCTATGTTAAGGCTATTAAGCTTATTGCTTTTGGTAAATTTCAGAGTTGCAGAAGTAGGAAATCACTTAAATCAATAAATTTTAGAGATGAAGGCATTAAGTGAATGGTTTACTCAGTTATTTAGTACAAAAATCGTAAGTAGATATTAGCATTTTTTTACTCCCAAATAATCTAAATAGGAAAAAGATGTTATTTGTTCTCAGCAGAATAAACAGGTATGAAAGGAAATTAAAGGAGTAAAGTGCTTGGCTAGCATGCAAAAGGCTCTAGTTTCAATCCCCACCACTGCAAAAATAATAAGTACAAGGACATCAAATGTTCAACTATAGAAAGATCAATAATCATATAACACAAGTATTTAAAAATTTTAATCATAACAGTAAAACATTATAAACTGACAGAAAGCTGAGACAGAGATATAGTAATTCAGTTGGAGAAATAAAAATGTGTCTGAAAACTACGAAAAGATACTTACTCTCATTCATAATGGGAAAATCCAAATTAACATTATGGTAAGAGGGGCGGAGGTAGATCTCGGTGGTAGAGCACCTGCCTAGCATGCACAAGGCCCTATCTCCAACACTGTAAAGCCAAATACCAAAAGAACTACACTAAGATATTCTTTCTTTACATATCAAGCTAGTAAGATTTCATGGGTTTCAAAACACACTCCACAATGTTACAGAATGTCAGTATGAATAAAATGTTAATTGATACAATCTTTGAAGGGAAATTTGGTAGCAACCATCAAAATTACCTACATAAACTGTAAAAATTGGCCCCCAAATTCCCCTTCTGACAATTCATGCAATTATGTACACATAAGTGGTTAGTCTTTGTATCATAGTTTATAACAGCAAGAGACAATGGACTACTCATCACCCAAAACAATCAGCAAAACACTAAGCTGGAGGCATGGCTCAAGTGGCAGAGCACTGACCAGAGTACAAGGCTTTGAGTTCAAACTAGTACAAACAATAAAGCAACAACAACAAAACCCAAACTATTAGCCTGAAAATTATTTCAGTCAAGTTTCTGGCTTGGTTGCATCACTGTTTCTAAATGCAAGTCTAAGATATGAAATCTAATAAACATTATTTTTATTATTATTGTGAAAATACCACACAGATGGGTTATAATTACCTGGGCAAGGTAATGAGTACATTTCTTTTTTTTTGGGGGGGGGGGTCCGGTCGTGGGGCCTGAACTCTGGGCCTGGGCGCTGTCCCTCAGCTCTTCAGCTCAAGGCTAGCGCTCTACCACTTGAGCCACAGCACCACTTCCGGCTTTTTTCCTTTTGCTTATGTGGTGCTGAGGAATCGAACCCAGGGCCTCAGGCATGCAAGGCAAGCGCTCTACCACTGAGCCAACTTCCCAGCCCATGAGTACATTTCTTATCAAGCATTGTTGCCTCCTCCTTTGTTTCCCCTTCCCATCCCTTCCCATCCCCCCCCCCCACACACACGGGTAATAAACATTATTACTTTTCTAAGCTCTTTCTTGGACCAGCTCTTCTTAAGTTTCAAATGAAAATTCATCTCATTTCATAAAATAATATATGAAATAATTACCACTCTTAAGCCGATGTGTTAGACCATACCTGCAATCTAGCACTAGAGCGGCTGAAGCAGGAGGATGAAGAGCTTGAGGTCAGACTGGCTATAGAGCAAGATGCTGCCTTAAGAAACAAACAAAAACAAGAACTTGTACAACTGAACAATAAGAAGTTTAGAACTATCTTGGGATATTTTGTCTCAAAAAAGTTGTATTTGGATTTCTTCTTCTGAATCCCTGTAGATTAACATTCTGTACTATGATGATTTTTAAAGTTGTTTATATATTTATATGTATATAATCTTTAATGTCAATGCATTTGCAGTTATTACCAACAGTAATAACAAGTCTTACTATTCAATTATACTAGAATAGTTACTCCTCCTAACTACTATTGGCCAGCAATGTAATGAGTGAAAGCTTTCTTTTTTGTTTTTGTTTTGTTTTGGTCAGTCAAGGGGCTTGAACTCTGGGCCTGGGGGCTGTCCCTCAGCTCTTCAGCTCAAGGCTAGCGCTCTACCACTTGAGCCACTTTCTGTTGGTGATTTATTGGAGATAAGAGTCTCATGAAGTTTCCTGCCTGGGCTGGCTTTGAACTAGGATCGTCAAATTTCAGCCTTCTGAGTAGCTAGGATTAAAGGTGTGAGCCAAAGGTGCCTGGCGTGAAAGCTTTGTTTAGAAACTGTATTCTAGAAATCATAGGGTCACTACATCAAAGAGTTGTCTGGTTTTAAGAGTTCATTTCAGAAAAACAAAATGTAAGTGTTTTGTATGTTGGGCGAAACAAGCCATCCTAAATGGTTACAGATGGGATAACATTCTACATTAGTTTCATCAACTTAAGCAAATTTCACATTATCCAAAATGTCCAATTTCCATGATTTCATCTGGGTCATTAGCTAAGTAAGGTATTGTGAGGACACTACAAATGACACAATGATGAGCAAGACATGGTCTCTACCTACAAATACCTTATCATTTGGTAGTGGAGATAAAACAAATAGCATTGTGCAAATCAGAATAATGTACAGGCTAGAAAAACATTACCTGGAATTCAATTGCCCTAGGTTGGGAAGTGGAAAGTGCTCAAGAAAGGCTTCAAAAAGAAAAAAAAGAAAGGCTTCAATAAAGAAAATTTAACTACTTAAAAGCAGGAACAAACTAAGCCCTCTTTTTACAAAAGAATTTGGTAGAAAGTGCTGTTTAGAAACTTCTTAGCCAGGCGCCGGTGGCTCACGCCTGTAATCCTAGCTACTCAGGAGGGTGAGATCTGAGGATCATGGTTCAAAGCCAGCCCGGGCAGAAAAGTCCCTGAAACTCTTATCACCAGAAAACCGGAAGTGACATTGGAAAACCGGAAGTGGCGCTGTAGCTCAAGTGGTAGAGCGCTCGCCTTGAGCTGAAGAGCTGAGGGACAGTGCCCAGGCCCAGAGTTCAAGCCCCACGACCAAAAAAAACAAAAACAAAAAAGAAACTTCTGTCTTCTTTCACTAGATGATGACACACATATGGAATTATGGAAAGGTACCACATATAAAATCCATTATCTTTTTCAGTATTTGTACAAAAAAATTTCACTGTAATATTGCTATAATACAAAATTATTTGCCAGTACCAGAGTTTGAACTCAGGACCTGTGCTTGCTAGACAAAGGGTCTACCCATACCCATAAATAAAAATTTATTTCACTACTATGACACTACTCAAAATGTAGCACTATATTGACAAATTATGACAAATCCATTTAAAATATTTTATTACACCTCTTTAGGATAAATCAGACTGGAAGTTCTGCACTAAAGATACCAGCATAAACTGCTGAAATACAGTGAAGATTAATGTTCACAACCAGAAAAGATGTGTTTTCCTAGCTCAAAGCAAGGAAAGCTCACATTTCAGCTAAGCCTGCTCTGAGCATTTTCCTAAATAGAAGAGAAAACTTAAGATGATCTGGATGAAAATGTAAAGTAAATTTAATACATATGTCTCTATAATAGTGAAAACAGATAATTAAAGAAACATGAGTCATCTCACAGAATTGTTAGTTTTGACATAGAACTTCTGTACATATTCTTCCTAAAGGATTCTACTGAAAATCAGGCCAGAATTTCCATGGTTCTCTTTTCTATACTTTCCTATACATGCATACATGCACATGTATGTGTGTATGTGCACACACACACACACATACCCACACAGACAGTTATTTTTTTAAGTAATAAAACTTTAAACTTATGTCTCCAGAAGTAAGATGTAAAGAGTGATAATTTCCCATTCTAAAATGTGCAAACAGCCGGGTGCCGATGACTCATGGCCTGTAATCCTAGCTACTCAGGAAGCTGAAACTCAAGGATCACAGTTCAAAGCCAGCTTGGGCAGGAAAGTCCATGAGACTCTTATCTCCAATTAACTACCAGAAAACTGGAAGTAGCACTGGGACTCAAGTGGTAGAGCGCTCACCTTGAGCTGAGGCCCTCAGGAAAAGCGCCTGGGCACAAAGTTCAAGCCCCATGACTGGGAAAAAAAAAAAAAAGTGAAAATAGGAGAGAGAATATAAGTCAGCCAAAGGAACAAGTTAATTTAAAATGAAAATAAATCATCCAAGAAATAATGAACAAATAATTTTATAAAACCTTCAGAATGTGCTAATATGTCCAGATCATGGCATTTATTTACTGGTTTGTTTTAGATACAGGGTCTCAATTTAGACTGACCTTGACATATGCTTTTCCTGCTTTAGTCTCTGGTGTGTGTCACCACACCTGTCTTAGTATTTAAAATTTCCATAAAGTCAGTTTTAAGGCAATTTTCAACTAATCTTGCAAAATAGTTTGTCATAGAGCTTGTTTGTTTTTTTGGTCAGTGATGAAGTTTGAACTTGGGGCCTGGATACTGTCCCTAAGCTCTTTTGCTTAATTCCAGTGCTCTAACACTTTGAGCCACAGCGTCACTTCTGGTTTTTTGGTGGTTAATTGGAGATAAGAGAGTCACGAACTTTCCTGCCTAAGGCTGGCTTTGAACTGTGATCCTCAGCTTTCAGCCTCCTGAGTAGCTAGTATTACAGGTATGAGCCACCAGTGGCTAGCCTGTCATAAGAGTTTTATAGTTGATAAATACTCTCAGTGTCACAGGGAAAATACAACATGAAAAAAAATCAGCTATTTAATAAGGGAAGTTTAGACATTACTTCAAAGGAAATTAGTGCCAAGAAAGTGTTCATTTACACAAGCTCTAAAGCTAGCATGAGTAAAAATGAAGAGGAACACTCTAAAAGCACTAATGAAAACTTTTTTTTAACCCTTCATTTCCCTCCAACATCTTTCTCTTATGTTCATTTTTTTAAAAATCTAAAACTAAGATTTTAATTTCAAGTCTTTACTAGGTCTCAAACATTTTGTGATCACATTATTATCCTTGTCAGCAAAAAATGGCAGTAACAAAATTTTAACACAAAAAAATTTAAGATATTTGTTTAAATACATTTTTCAGCCTAATAAATACTAATCTGAAATTTTCTAAACCTAACTCTCTCAGAATATTAACTACTTGTTGTTGTTGTTGTGTTGGTTCTATGGCTTGAACTCAGGGCCTGGACACTGTTTCTGAGCTTTTGTGTTCAGGCTAGTGCTCTTCACTAGCACAATGGGTCTATTTCCAGCTTTGGGTAGTTAATTAGAGATGAGTCTTGCAGACTTTCCTGCCTGAGCTGGCTTTAAATTGTGATCCTCAGAGCTTAGCCAGCCACCTCAGAAAATAGGATTACAAGCGTGAGATACTGGCATCCAGCTTAACCTTAATTTTTATCATCAAGTCAAAACATGAAGTTTATTAGGCTGAGGTTTGCTATGACATAAGTATATATGTACACATCTGTGTATATTCATATTATATATATGATTTTAAAACATCAGCTTTAGCTGATAATGGTAGTTTATGTTTTCTAATATTTTCTCCAAAACAATACAGAAAATAAGAGAAAAATAATATTGTAAAAAACCACAGCCAAGGGCTGGGAAGGTGGCTCAGTGGTAGAGCACTTGCCTTGCATGCATGAGGCCCTGGGTTCGATTCCTCACAACACATAAGCAAAAAGAAAAAAGCTGGAAGTGGCGCTGTGGCTCAAGTAGTAGAGTGCTAGCCTTGAGCTGAAGAGCTGAGGGACAGCGCCCAGGCCCAGAATTCAGGCCCCACATGACCCACCTCTACTACAGGCTGTGCTGTGAGAAAAAAACAAACTGAAAAGTCATAAAGAGGAAAAGTGCCAATAGGGTCTAAGATTGATTTAAAATTACCATAAGGAAAACTTAGTTCACATTAATGTCTGAAAATACTTTTGAAAAGTGTTTGGGTAAATGAGAGAAAATGCTCCAATGGAAGAGACTTGAAAGTACATGTGATCTGAAAATGCTATCCTGTAATTTTCAGAATAAAGAAAAAATAATCAAACCCTAATTTATATAGGATATAGTACGTGTGTGTGTGTGTGTGTGTGTGTGTGTGTGTGTGTGTACAGTATAATGCCAAAAGAACAAATTGGTAATACAAAATACATTGAAACTCACCAAATAGCAATTGTGCATTTATTGTGTGACAATTATCCCAAAATAAACTAACTTAAAAAATAACCACCTATTAATGATCGTAAGACTAAGATATCAATACACATCCACTTGAAAGGCAAAAATTAAAAGTAGGACCATTGACAAGGATTTGGAGCAATTAGCACTGCCATACTGATAGGAAATCATGCTGATAGGAGGCAAAATATATAACCACTTGGAAAATACTTTGACAGCATCTCAAAATGTTAAGCATTTTGAGAAATTAACATATATATTGTACAAAAACATACACATGAGTCTTCATAGCATTTATAAGTTGAGAAATATGGCCAGATTCAGTGGCCCAAACTGTAATCCTAACTTGGGAGGTAGAGATCTGGGGATTGGGGTTCAAGGATAGTCTGGGCAGAAAAGAAATTCTGGATCATCTATTTCAACCAATGGGTGTGTCGGTGACATCCCAGGCTGGATTCTTGTCACCCCAACTATAAGAAAGCACAATGGCTGGGTGTAGTGGTGCATGGTTGGGTTAGCAGCTTGGGCATCTTAGGCACAAAGCAAGACCCTGACTCAAAGATAACATGCAAAACATGAACTGGACATTAGGAACCTGTCTACTAAGTGCTATACTCTACATTCAATCCTCAGTCATACTTTTTAAAAAGATAGGAAAAATGCAAACAATCTAAAGTCTTGCCAGGAGGCTAAAGGATACAGAGATTATGATATATTTGTATAGTAAAACATTAACAATAAAAGGGAATAGGTTGCTGATATCTCCAAAAGCTGGAAATAGTTCCATGTCTACAACAAAATCATTGATTGGTTGGCCAAAGTTAAGCTCTTCAAAGAGCTGAGTCTAATGTACAAAAGGTAGATTTTTTTAAGGAAATAAGCAAAATACAAAATATTGATCAACAATAATACATTACCTGTACCACTGGGCAGAGTTGGGAAACTATGAGCTTTTCCATTAAATTAAAAGCTCTAAATCTTACTATGCATAGAAATACTAAGTAAAGACAAAATGAAAGATCAATACTTAATAAAAATGGTACCATGTACTTGCTGAGAGCACACTTGTAAGTACTCTTAGGAACACTTTCTTATTATTCTGTTTTCAGACAGGAGGATGAGGTACATGTAAGACATGACAACTCCATGTTACAACTGAACTGTTAATGGCGTGCTACTCATCATGGTAGTACAGGCCAATCTGTAAGGATAGAGTGTGTGTGTGTGTGTGTGTGTGTGTTTAAAAAGGTATCTCTTACTATATTAATAACAATTTCAGTGAATTTTGTTTTGTAGGTTGTGGGGCTTGAACTCGGGGCCTGCAAACTGTCCCTAAGTGTTTTCCCTCAAGGCTAGAGTTCTACCACTTTGAGCCACAGAAGCTCTTCTGGTTTTCTGATAATGGAGATAAGAATCTCTGGGCTGGGAAGTTGGCTCAGTGGTAGAGTGCTTGCCTTGCATGCCTGAGGCCCTGGGTTCGATTCCTCAGTACCACATAAGCAAAAAGAAAAAAAGCCGGAAGTGGTGCTGTGACTCAAGTGGTAGAGCGCTAGCCTTGAGCTGAAGAGCTGAGGGACAGCACCCAGGCCCAGAGTTCAGGCCCCATGACCGGACCCCCCCCCCAAAAAAAAAAGAATCTCATGGACTCTTCTGCCTGGCCTGACTTCCAATGGCAATCTTCAGATATCAGCCTCCAAGCACCTAGGATTTCAAGTGTGAGCTACTGGCACCCAGCTTTAGTGAAATTATATATATATATATATATATATATATATATTCTTTTAGAATACACTGTCTATATTTATGTTCTTTCTAGAAACAACTTGCCAGGTTGATAGTAATCTTCAATATTTCACAGGACATATTCCTGCCTTTTTTTTAAACCTTTACTCCAAGTTTTAATTTCCCAAGTTTTAATTTTTTGATTTTTGAGAAAAGGTCTTATTCTTCAACTACCTACTCCTAGTCTTTGAACTTAAATGACTTAAATGGTCCTACCACCTTTGCCTCCTGAGTAGCTGGGACTACAAGCACACTGCACCCTGACCAGGCACCTTTTTGTGCATATGCCAGTCTGGGGGCTTGAATTCAAGGTCTGGGTGCTAACCCTGAGCTTTTATGCTTAAGGCTAGTGCTCTACCACTTAAGTCACATCTACACTTCCAGTTTTTAAAAATGTGATTAATTGGAGATAAGAGTCTCACAGACTTCCCTTCCTGGAATGCCTTCAAACCACAATCCTCAGATCTTAGCCTAATTAGTAGCTAGGATGATAGGCATAAACCACTACCACCAAGCATTAGACCAGATTTTAGAAACCATTTCTCTTGCTTACTAGATGTTGTTATAAACTACAGGATTTAATTAAAGCAAACTTAGAAGAGAACAGACAATATACAGAAATGTATGTACTTTCATATATTTTGTTCTATTTTTGTTTAATGAGTCCCATAAAGTTAAGTATCTTATTTAAGTAATTAATTTGTTCTAGATACTAGCTTGTAATTAACTTGCCCACTTCAGGCCATTAGTTTTGTACTAAGTTACAACTGTGTTTGCATCCTGACTTAGCAATTTTGTGCTTGCAAAAAATAAGGAAGCCGGGTGCCCGTGGCTCATGCCTGTAATCCTAGCTACTCAGGAGGCTGAGATCTGAGGATCACGGTTCAAAGCCAGTCTGGGCAAGAAAGTCCATGAAACTCTTTAAACACCAGAAAACTGGAAGTGGCACTGTAGCTGAAGTGGTAGAGCACTAACCTTGAGCTGAAGAGCTGAGGGACAGCGCTCAGGCCCAGTTCAAGCCCCACAACCAACCCCCCCAAAAAAGGGTAAGAGCTATGACAAATGGCCATGATGAGTATTAGGTAAGATAATATTTGTAAAAAGCTAAGCATACTGTCAAATACAGACCAAATTGTAAATAAAATTTTGGGGGGAGAGAAGATAACATTAAAAGGATGCAGCATTATGGGCATGGTAGTGTGTACCTCAGAAGATTAAGGCAGAAGGATTATCATGTGATCCAGCAACTCCACTCCTAGGCATACACATCAAAGAATAAAAACCAAGCACTACTTAAGCAGATACTTGAACTGCAATGTTCATGGCAGTGTAATTCAAAACAGCCAGAAAGTGGAAACAGTCCAATGTCCATCAACAAAAGAATGGATAAACAAAATGTGTAATGTGCAAAAAACAAAAAAAGAAATTGTGGCATATGCTACAACATGGATAAACTTGAGGACATTATAATAAGTAAAATAATTCAGATACTAAAGACAAAATAGTAATTTGCTGGGCAGTGGTGGTGCACATCTACAATCTTACATCTACATCCTCATTGGGAGAATGAAATCTGAGGATTGTGGTTCGAAGCCAGCCAGGGTAGCAAAGTCTGTGAGACTCTTATCTCCACTAAACTACAAAAAAAGATATAAGTGGAGCTGTGGCTCAAGTGGAAGAGTGCTAGCCTTGAGCACAAAAACTCAAGGACAGCACCCAGGCCCAGAATTCAAGCCACAGGACTAGCAAAAATAAAAATAAATATGGTAATTCCATTCACATGAGGTGCCTAAAATAGTCAAATTCCTAAGAGACAGAAAATGAATGGTTGTTACCAAAGATGAGGAGGAGGAGACATGGGAAGTCAATATTTAATTGAACAAAGTTTATGTTTGGGTTGATGAAAAGGTTTTGAAAATGGGCAGTGGCAATAGGCACAAAAAATGGTAAATGTGCTAATGCCACTGAACTGTACACTTAAAGTGGTCAAAACATCAATTTAATATTATGTAGATATTACTGCAGTATAACAAAGGAGAAAAAAAAGCCTCCAAGCTAGTCCCCAAAGCTTACTGTGAGGAATATGGTAATTGATTTATCATTGATCCGAGATCTAAAATTATAAAAGGACAGAAATTACTAATATAGTATAAAGAGAATTTAATCAAAGGGCTGTTTATAAAGATGTGGGCATAATTAACAAAAACCATTAAGAGATAGTTAAGTATCTGAAAGCCACTAAGCACTAGGGAAGATGGACTCACTGGGTTGTCACTATAGATTTAGGAGAGAGCAACCTGACATGAGCTAAGCTGTGTGGATACTTGACACAGAGGAATATAGCTAGCACCAACTAGCCAGGAGAGAGCCAAGGAAACATCCAGGTCTCATTCTTCTCTTCTATCTTGGTCAATCTCTACCAGAAATTGGAAGAGGAGAGAAAAAAGCCTGTGGTTATAGAATCTAAAGGTCTACTTCTGTGGGCATAAACTAGGGTAGAGAAGATTAGAGAGCAAAAATAAAGGGGCAAGTAGAGAACATCAAGTAAATGAAGTATATTGTTTTATTTTAGCTCTATTTTACTAGTCAAAGGAGGGATCATAATAAATTTATTTTTAGTAAGAATAGTTCCTGCTGCCACAAGAAAGCAGAAAAGTCATTAGATTAAGAAAGGTTTTTGTTTGAAAAAAAGAAAAATTCAATTATTTTTGACAGAGGATTTAGTATGCCCCAAAACACTCAAACATAGATTAAATATATACAATATTACATATTACAATATTAAATATATACTACAATATCTCTCTAAAAGAGAGCTTAGAACTGTTCAACATTTCAACATGAAAGGAAATAGGCTAAGGAAGATGATTCTTTAGGTGACTTCCTCAAGAGCACCGAAGCTAGTTACTAGCAAAGTGGGAACAAACCAGATCTAGTAACTCCTTGACTGCCATCACCCCATGTTCCAGAAATCAATGTGAGTTTAATACTGGTGAAAGCAACCAGAAAACAAGCTTCAACAAACTGCCTAGATTTATAAGGTTAGAATGTTTCATTTTGAGCAAGGGAAGGGGTGATATTATCAAAAAATATATAGTCTTTAAAAATTATTTATTATTTTTGGAGTTAATTTCAATAAACATCATTTTATATGGTCATATGCACATAGCTAAGCTATTGAGCCTTTGTAAAAAATGTACTCTTTACCTGACTTATATAACTAACCCTTCTGTACATCACCTTTATAATAACAATTTAAAAAGAATGTTTGGGATGGGAATGTGGCTTAATGGTAGAGTGCTTGCTTAGCATGCATGAAGCTCCAGATTTGATTCCTCAGAATCATAAACAGAAAAGGCCAGAAGTGGTGCTGTGGTTCAAGTGGTAGAGTGCTAGCCTTGAGCAAAAGAAGCTCAGGGACAGTGCCCAGGCCCTGAGTTCACGACCCAGGACTGGGTGGGGGGAGGGGGGAGGTTGAATTAATTTGCAGTGTTTGTCTATATGGTTCTAAAACTCATTTTTATCTGCACAGTATTTAAAAAGCATGATGTTTTCTTTTTTAACTTTATTGTAAAGATGATATACAGAGGGGTTACAGTTACATAGGTAAGGTCATGAATACATTTCTTTTTGAACAGTGTTATCCTCTCATTTTCACCTGTTTCCTCGCCCCTCCCCTCAACTCTCCTTCCCTCTAACTTGTAAAGTTCATTTCCAACATAGTGTCTAGTTAGTATCACTGTTGCATTGGTTCACCCTTTGTCCTACCATCTCTGTGATTCCCCTTTCCTTCCCCAAATCAGATAAACTTATATACAAGACCAAGTACACAGAAATCAAAAACAGTAACAACAGGGAATAAACCAAAGGAACAACAACAAAAAAAAAAAAACCCTACAAACCGTATACAAAAAACCCTCTTGTTTCCATTTCTTGGAGTTCATTTCCATAAGCATCATTATATGTAGTCATATGCACATAGCTTTTGAGCTATTGTGATCCTGTGTTAAGAATATCCTAGATATATTCTGATTATTACAAATGAGGGAAGCCATGCAGGCTGTGTTTCTTTGGGTCTGGTTTGCTTTGCTTAAAATAATTTTGTCCAAGTCTTTCCATTTCCTTATGAATGGGGCGATGTCATTCTTTCTGATGGAAGCATTGTGTATATATACCATATTTTCTTGATCCATACTGAAGGGCATGTGGGTTGATTCCGTATCTTAGCTATGGTAAATAATGCTGCAATAAGCATAGTTTTAGTGTGGTCTTGTTTGTGGTCTTTTGGGTAATTCACAGGAGTAAGATTGCTGGGTCATATGAGAGCTCTATGTTCAGTCTTTTGAGGAACCTCCATACTGTTTAAAAAGCACCAATTTTTTAAATGGCTTCTTTTCCAGGAGAGATTAGATAAAAACTTTATAGCTTATTATAAAAATGCTAAATAGAAGTTTCAAAGAAAACCACTATAAATACCATATATGTACATTATCTAGATTGAAAAATGAACATTTTACCATATTTGCTCCAGCTATTTCTCTATTAAGTTATTATGCTGGACATGTATTAAAAAGTTACAGACAACAGAATATTCTTAAAGGACTTTATAATACTTTCCTACATATGATCATTATCAGACTTATTCAAAGGTACAAATTTCCTAATAGCTTCTAAGGTCAGACATATTCAAATGCCAAAATTAATAGCTGATTTTTCAAATCTAGGTCCATTCAAATATCATGTATTACCTATTGTTTTCTCTCTATCTACAATAGTTACTGTATATACAACCTTCCCCCACCTTCTCACAACATTCATTTTCTTATATGTTAAATTATACTGGCTGAGTGTGGTGTGGTACATACCTGTAATACTAGACTGAGAAGACTGAGGCAGGAAGAATTACAAGTTTGAGGACAGCCTGGAATACTAGTATACTATTTTTTTAAAAAGAATATATATTTATAGATGTGTGTATATGTATATATGTATACATATATATACACATACATAAAACATGAAATAATCACATCTGTTAGAATACTATTATTTAAAACAAACACAGTGTCCTTGTTGGCAAGGACACTGCTGATAGGAATATAAAATGGTGTAGTCATTATGGAAACTATATTGTAAATCTCAAAAAAAAAAAAAGGTAAGGAGAGCTATCATATGAGTCAGCAACTCCACTTCTGGGTATATATGCAAAAGAATTAAATAGAGATTAAAACAGATATTGATACAACTCTGCTCACAGCAGCATTATTCAACAATAGCCCAAAGGTGAAGGAGGCCAACTGTCCATAGATGGTTCTCGAATATGTAAAATATAATATGTACTTACACCATTGGGACCATTATTAAGCATACATTTGTGCAAACATACCACAACAGGAGTTTCTGAATACCATATTGCAACATTTTCCATTTTCTGGATCTGAGTAGTTATGGTACAGTTTAAGTTGCTTTTCTTTTGCTTTTACTTTTTTACAAGGAATTTACATGTAAAGGTTTGATCTGAGTCTAATAAGTATTTTTGGTAAGAATTCTGCAGATTATTTTGTATTCTTCATGAGGCTCTTTTCTTTTTCCGGTCGTGGGCCTGAACTCTGGGCCTGGGCGCTGTCCCTCAGCTCTTCACCTCAAGGCTAGCACTCTACCACTTGAGCCACAGTGCCACTTCCAGCTTTTTTTCCCTGCTTATGTGGTGCTGAGGAATCGAACCCAGGGCCTTATGCATGCAAGGCAAGCGCTCTACCACTGAGCCACCTTCCCAGCTCCCATGAGGCCCTTTTCTTCCTTCCTTTTTTTTTTTTGGTGGTCAGTACTAGAATTTGAACTCAGGGCTTTGTACTTGCTAGGTGGGCACTCTACAGCTTGAACCATGCCTCCTGCCCTTTATGCTCTGCTTTTCTTGAAGACAGTCACTTTCGGCACAGGCCAATTAGGGCCACTATTTTCCTATTTGACATTTCCTGCCACAGCCGGGAATGTGCCAGGTATGTGCCACTGTACCTACTTCTTTCTGTTGAGATGGACTCTCATTGTGTTGTTGTTGTTTGGTTGGTTGGTTTTATTTAGCCATGACTGGCCTGGAACCATGATCCTCTTGATCTAGGCTCCTTATATAGCTGGAATGGCAGGTGTCCCACTGCCCAGCTATTAGTTAAGATGGAGTCTCTAGAATTTTTGCTCAGACTCACCTTCAAATCATGATCCTCCCAATATCAGCTTTCTGAGTAACTAGTAAGTAGATTAGTAATTGAGTAGCTAATAACAGAGTGAGCCATGAGTACACAGCTAGTTTTTCTTCTCTTATGTCTAACCTGCTATTAATAAAAATCAGTATATTTTTCCATCTCAGACATTATTTCTAATTCTGAGTTCAGTGCATGTCTTTTTTTTATCTTGTCCATTTAATATGTTCAATCTTTTTTCTAGCTTCTTTAGCATATAGAATACTATTTTAAAAATGTCATTCTAATGGGTATTGGTAAATTTTATGTCATGAAACTTTTGTTTCATTTTGTCTTAATGTGTTGGTACTGGAGGTTGGCTTTTTTGTTCACAACTGATGCTCTACCACTAGTCTCAAAGATTTACTACTTCTTTATAGGAGAAAATCCTGAATTTATCTTTAAGAATAAGAAAATAGGGCCTGGCTCAGATGACAGATTGGCTGCTTAGTTACGTTCAAAGCCCTGAGTTCATTTTTAACATTTTTATTACCAAAAGTCACAATGAATTCTGACTTGAACTTCCCAAATGCTCAACCAGTTTATAGTGGAAAAAACCATGCTACTTTCCATTTAGGATTAAACCTAACTGAGTTCAGGAGTCTCTCAGTACAATTTCCAGGCCTAAAGTGATAATAATCAGATAAGGCATTCTTCCATTACTTGGGTATTCAACTAATAATTACGTAGTTGAACAAAATCTTCTAGTTTATGGACAGATATACAACATAGAATTTTAAAATCTGCTAAAATCAAGATAAGCTGAAAAATCTTCTACTTAATTTCTCAGACACATATTTTATTTTATTTTATTGTAAAAGTGTGAACAGGGGGGTTAGTTACATAAGTAGGTAATAAGTACATTTCTTTTTAAACACTGTTACCCCCTCCCTCATTTTCTCCTGCTTACTACTCCCCACTCCCCTTCCCCAATAACTATATATTTTAAACATATACATTTTACATTTGTTGGAGTTAAACAATCTGAAATTAGGGAAATAAAATCATATAAGACACAATTCTATAATATGTTGTTATTATTTAGTGGTTAGCAGGGCGTGAACTCAATGTCTCAACATTTGCTAGGCAGGTTCTCTAACTATTACTTGAGCCAAACTCCCAGCCCTTGCGTTTTACTTATTTTTTGGATAAGGTCTTACATTATTGCCCTGCCAACCTCTAATTTCAATCCTCCTACCATTTATGTAGGTGAGATTTTGGGCATACAGCAACATACCTGGTTTACTAATTGATATAGAGGGCTTGATTTTCACCAAGCTGGCCTTGAACTTCGATTCTTCTGCTTTCCCAAAGAGCCAATATTATAAGCGTAAGCCAGCAAGCTCTGTCCGCAGTTATTACTGACAATTACATTCAATGAGTACCTTCTACGTTCCAGACACTAGGCACACTAGTTAATTTACTCTTCATAAGAACTTTTGCGATGCATTATTATTTCCATTTTGCAAAAGGAAGAAATTCATGTTCAGAACCATTACATACCTTGCTCAATTTTGAGAAATGATAGGGCTGGAATTTAGAACATGGAACTACCTAAACTGAACCCTATGTTGCCAATGTTAGCAATTAAATTTCAAATGCCATTGACTTGAGCTGCTGACATTTCTTTCAATCAAAAACATGACAGAGAGATAAATGTGTTATTCTAATTATATTTCTTCTTCAAATATAATAAGCTATCACAATAATGCATAAAGATATAAAACCAGATGTTAATGTTAATTAGTTTTAAAGTTGATACCCAGTAATGGCAAATAGTGATAGTTACAGTATTTTTCACATAATGTTCAAAGGGTGGTTCCTCTGCTGAGACTTTGAACATAGAATAATGAAAAGAATCAAGCATTTAATCTTATTGATTACATATTTTTAAATATTTAAAACATTTTATTTACTGCTTATAAGCTACAGTTACTTAGCCAAGTTCATCCACAGTAAAAATAGCAATGATCATTGGGTCCAAAGATACGGAATTATGTCTATTTAATATTTGGAGTTAAGTTCTCAGCTCCAAACAAAAATAGAAACAAAAAAAAACCCTTCTATAATCAATGTGGACAAACTAGCCAAGTATACAACACACTTTACATCATTAAACCTCAATACTCTAGAGCAAAGGCACTATACATGTAATAATGAAAGAAATATATGCAAGCAGAAGTGGAGATATGGCTCAAGTGGTAGAGTACCAGCCTTGAGCAAAAAAGTTAAGCAAGAATTCCAGGCCCCTATGTTTAAGCCCCAGTACCAACACCAAAAAATTATTTACAAAATACATATGCAATCAAAGAGTCTAATTTTAGATTTCATAAGTTAACAAATGATGTTTTTAAAAGCTAAGTCACAACCTAGAGATGAGAATATGATTCTAGTGGTAATAAGTAGGAGTTCAAACTCCAGTACCGCAATAAATAAATAAATATCACATTTTTCACTGCCATAAAATAAAGTTTTTATTTAGCAAGGGGGCAAGGGCAGAAGTGTTCTGAGTAGTAAACCTTTTTTAAATAATTGGTTCTTGGGGCTGGAGGTATGGCTCAAGTGCTATAAAGTGTGAGGCTCTGAGTTTAAACCCCAGTACTACAACTACCAAAAAGAAGAAAAATGCTTCTCATATATAAATGGAATACATTAAACAACTCTGTGGGCTGGGAAGGTAGCTCAGTGGTAGAGTACTTGCCTTGCATGCATGAAGCCCTGCGTTTGATTCTTCAGCACCACATAAACAGAAAACTCCAGAAGTGGCACTGTGGCTCAAGTGGTAGAGTGCTAATCTTGAGCAAAAGAAGTTCAGGGACAGTGCCCAGGTCCTGAGCTCAAGCCCCAAGACTGGCAAAAAAATAACAAACAAAAAAGGGGGGAAAACTCTATATGGAAAAAATGGCTAATACTTAGCAAATGCTACAGTCGTAGTCACTGTAAAATAAAATTGCTCACAATGTAAAACTAAAACTTTAAAGTAGAAAAGTTATCTTTAAAAAAGGCTTCACCACTATATCCATTACATTAGTTCTGTAACATAAAATAATGTAAACTCTCACAGGTTTGTCAGTTAAATATTTCAGCTATAATTTATATAACATTGAATTATGGGAGAAATGATACACCATTAGATATTTTATCTTAAATATATGTAAGTCCATTTCAAGATGCATCCTTTGAGAGTGTAAAGAGTACTAAATAAAGCTGGTCATCCACCTATCTATCTAGAATCCCAACTATTCAGGAGGCTGAGGCAGGAGGATTGGTTGAACCCAGGAAATCCAGGCTACCCAGGACTCATAGCAAGACTGTCTCAAAAAATAAACAAAAATCGACTGAATGTAGTAAATATTCCAGTGAACATAAAAAGGCAACAATAAGTGTTTTTATTCTCTTGCTTTGATTTCTTTTTCTTGGTCTTCCCAACATTCCACATTCTCAAAACCAAGATAGGAAGAAAACGAGACTGGGCATCGCGGGGGTGGGGGCAGTCTGGGTGACCGGAAGACGGACAGATGGACAGAGAATGAGAACGCAAAGGCCCGGAGAAGGACCTGCCTGCCGCCCTAGGTTTTGCTCCTTGAGGGTGCCCAGTGATTTTCCATTTCTCTTTCCGACGGGATGATGAGTCTACCTGTTTATCGTAGGTGTCGCCGTAAAGCCCCCAGTCCACGCCTACGAACTCCCGGAGACGCTGTCAGGACTATCAGGGTCCCGGACGCGGGTGCACAAGTTTTCCTGGGACAGGGCTGAGGGACCCGGGATCCCCAGTGGATAGGAGGGCAGGACGCAGGCAGCACCCCAAGCTGAGGGAATCTGCGAGAGACAACTGCCTCACGCGGCCACCCGAATGGCTGGCCTCAAGGGCAGGTGCCCAAGTTGTTCCGCTTCGGTTCCCCTCAAAGGCGTTCTCTTCCCAAAGCTGAGTCTTACACTCACCCGTCCGCTCCAGCTTCACCAGCAACTCGGTCAACGCCGCTCGCCTCTGACAACCACAGAGACAGCCTGGATCAGCCTCTACGTGCTCCTCCCACCGTCACGTGACTCATCCTCCCCGCGAGGCCTGCCGGGATCACGGTGAAAAGACGTGGGCGTGGAAGCTGAGAAAAAAAAAGAGTGGGGACGGGCAGAGAAGCGAATTGGCCCGGCCTGTGACCACGCCCCCGGAACGCCCCTTCGCCTTTGGGCGGGAAGCAGGCGCGCTCGCGGAAGCTTTAGCCGGCCTTCTGGCTTTCTCTTACCCAGAAGGTATGAGCTTTTGTTTAAGAAGGTGTCCTGTCTGCCACCACCCTCGGTGCGTGTTTTGTGCTGGCCAAGTTAAATAGGAGTCAGTCAGTGAAAAGAAAACTGGGCCTCAGTGAGGTGAGAAGGGTTTCTTTTCAACTGCAATTAGATTTACGCTTTTTTTCTCTGCTTCATAAACTTGAGGCTTATCTGGGTTTGGAAACCTCCACTTCCTTTCCTCTATGAGGTTTTCAAGTGTTGTTTTTGTTTGTTTTCAAAG
>NW_012267302.1:1543709-1548749 GCF_000151885.1 Dipodomys ordii
GCTCAAGTGGTAGAGTGCTCGCCTTGAGCTGAAAAGCACAGGGACAGCGCCCAGACCCAGAGTTCAAGCCCCATGACTGACAAAATAAAAAATAAAATAAAAATAAATGTATGTTCACTTAACATTTTTGTGAAGATTGCTTTTTAAAAAGAGAGTAGCAGGTTTTGCACTTTTGAAAATTTCTTTACTGACAATAGAAAAGAAACGATTTTTTTTGTATTAAATGTTACACTCTTACACATTAGGTAGCTGCTAACAAACTGTTCGCTCAAGAGGCAAATGAGAACATTTTATAAAGAAAATAGACAAGTTTATAGTTATATTTTATAGTCAAGTTTATAGGTTATATTGTAATTTTAAATTGTATAAATGTTAGCTGCTATTATAATTTGTGTTTAGTTATTCTATCAAGTAAAATATTTAATGGAAAAGGAAACAAGATAGAGATAATTTACAGACTAGACCATTCTCATAAGAGTGAACATCCTTCTTTATACAAGAGCATAGAGTTAGAATTCAGAGTCATAACCAAATGCAACTACATTAGAAATTGATCCACTAATCCAATGTTGTTTTTCAGGCTGCTGAGCAAGATGGTTCTCCATTTTCTAAATGCATATGATAACTAACCAGGGTTTTATCTCCTGGACAAACTAATTTGGTCCTCTGGTGACCAATAGCATTTTAAGTAAAAATTGTTTTCACACACATATATCTTGAATGCCTGCAATATGCAAGCAAATAGGTTCTGATCCTTTACAAATTTATAAACTTAATTGCTGTCTTTGGGTATCTTGTATATAGTCTTCCCTTAGTATCTGTGAGAGAATACTTTGTTAGAACCACTGTCACAAACAAAAAATCTGTTGATACTCAAGTCTCTTATGATGAGTGACATAGTATTTGCACATAATATATGTATATCATTCCATATCCTTTTATTTTTGTACTTATATTGGGGCTTGAACTTGGGACCTCATATTGTTGATTCGTTTTTTTGTTGTTCGTTTGTTTTTTTTTCATTCAAGGCTGACTCTCTACCCTTTGAGCCACATCTCCACTTGGCTATTTTACTGGTTAATAGTAGTCTCTTGGATTTGTCTGTCAGGGCTGGCTTCAAACCTTAATCCTCAGATCTCACCTTCCCAAGTAGCTAGGATTACAGGAATGAGCCACACGAGTAACAGGCATTTCCCATATACCTTAAATCATTTCTAGAATACCTAATAAAATATAAACTGTATGTGTTTTGTTGTTATACTGTATCATTTAGAGAATAATGCCAAGAAAAAGTCTGTACATGTTCAGTACAGGCACATTTTTCCCAAATATTTCCCATTCTTGGTTGTTTAAAGCCAACTGTACATAATGACACTTCGCCCAACTATGTCTGTATGTATGTATGTATACTTACATATATATATATATAATTTTTGTATATATAATTTTTAACCAGTTTGATGATCAAAGGCCTCAGAATTATCTGGAGGAGATTTTAAAAATACAGATTTCTAGAGATTTGTGAGATACCGTGTTTCAGTGGACCTGGGTAGTTATCAAGAATTTTAAAAGTGCCATATATACCTTCCCTCCCATCTCCACAACTAGGGGAAAAACAAAGGAGGCAACAGTACTTGATAAGAAATGTACTCATTACCTTGCTCATGTGATTGTAACCCCCTGTACATTATTTTCACAATAAAAAACTTATTTTTAATAAAGCGCCATACATTGATGGAGATGGGAATGAATGATAGGTACTGTATATACAGTGAAATTGATTTTGTCTTTGCCCCCAGTTCTATTACACATAAAATGTGCTCTATTTGTATCATTTCAGAATTTAAAAGATATATTGTGTTGAAATATATGTGTTATCAAACAGCAGAGTATTTGATTTCATTTAGTTAAAATAGAAATTGATATAAATGCTTCAAACATGTTCTAGTTCTTGCACCTTTATCATGTACATAAAAACTAAGAGTATGAGGTGCTAACACAGCAGTCTTATATCATACCATGGTAAAAAGCGAAATCTCTTTCACAAGAAGCATATAACAGCAAAAAGTATAATTTCATGCATCTTTGATCCAATTTCTTTGAAATGAATTCAGTGTTCCATGTTTCATTATACATATTTTCAATGTTATATAGATTGTAGTCTTCCTTTTTCTTTTTTTCTTTCTTTTTTTTTTTTTTTTTTGCTGGTCACAGGGCTTGAACTCAGGACCTGGGTGCTGTCCCTAGCCTCTTTGTGCTCAAGACTAGCCCTCTACCAGTGGAGCCACAGCACCACTTCTGGCTTGTTTGAGTAGTTTATTGGAGATGAAAGTCTCCCGGGAACTTTTCTGCCCAGGCTGGCTTTGAACCTTGATCCTCAGATCTCAGCCTCCTGAATAGCTAGGATTACAGGTGTGAGCCACTGGTGCCCAGCCGGATTGTAGTTGTTTGTTTACTTATGCATTCTTATACCACAAGCTTCTTTTTTTCTGTGTGGTGCTGGAAATCAAACCCAAGACCTTAAGTGTACTAAGCAAGAGTTCTACCACTGAGCTACATATACCTACAGCCCACACACTTCTTTGAAGCTTTATTATGCTCAACTTAACTATCTAGAGACTTAGCCTCCATAATAATGTTGCAGTGAGTGTTCTTTCCTAATAAGTATGGCCAGAATTAATTATATTCAAGTGGAGAAGAGCCCTCTTCCCCCAAAAGCAAGCTTAAATTTCCTGATTTTTCCTAAAGGGAAGTGGGAGAAAACAACTAAACTAGCTATAAATATGATGACTTACAGAAATTTAACCATATTCCTCACATTATGATTGAAATTTAAAAATCCTCTGTTTTTTCCTTCCTTCCTTCCTTCCTTCCTTCCTTCCTTCCTCTCTCTCTCTCTCTCTCTCTCTCTCTCTCTCTCTCTCTTTCTTTTTCCAATCCTGGTCTGGGCTCTGTCCCTCAGTCTCTCTGTGCTCAAGGCTAGTACTCCACCACTTGAACCACTGTACCACTTCTGGCTTTTTCTGTGATTAATGGGAGATAAGAGTCTCAAAGACTTTCCTGCTTTGAACTGTGATCCTCAGATCTCAGCCTCCTGAGTAGTTATGATGGTGCCCAGCTATATTTTCATTTTTAAATAACATTTTCCCCACAAAAGAGGCCAGGGCTTTTGAGAAATGGCTGATTTTAGAGAATGGTAGAAAGGTACAAGATGACCTGGAACATCTTGTTCCAGGAGACTAAGGCAAAGCTTCTCACTGGCCTCATCTACAATAATTGAGATGTGACAATAAGGAATAATGAGTTATATAGCCCACTGCCAATAAGAACAAAGCACTGAGGAGGTGGGGAGGGAAGGGATAGTAGGGGAAAAATAAAGGAGGGGATAACAATGCTCTGTAGGAAATGTACTCATTATTTTACTCATGTAACCATAACCCCTCTGTACAATATCCTTACAATAAAAAAAATTAAAAAAAAAAAAAACAAAAGCAGCAGGATTTACAAAGGGCAAAAGAAATTTACTAATTTCAGTTCCAAGAATTTTTCATTTTTTCATCTAAAATCTTATGCTAGATTGGGTATGTGTATTTGTGCGTGCATGCGTGCATGCCTGCCTGCCTGCCTGCCTGCCTGCCAGCCTCTCAGTCCTGGAGCTTGAACTTTTTTTCCCCCCACTCTCTCTCTCTCAAGGCTAGTGCTCTATCACTCGAACCACAATTCTGCTTCTGGCTTTTTGCTGGTTAATTAACAGTCTCATGGTCTTTTCTGCCCTGTCTGGCTTCAAACTGCAATCCTCAGATCTCCTGAGTGGCTAGCATTACAGGCATGAGACTATTGGTGGCTGGTGATTCTAGCTATTTTAAGAGATTAACTAATTGAGTTAATTTCTAGATAACTTGAGGTTAAAAAAAAGGTTAAAAAATAGAATAACGTTTTAATATATAAAGTCAATGTATTGTTCTCCAGTGGAGAAGCACAATCTTACTATAGAATAGGGGAGAGCAAATCCTGGGCAGACATAAATAATATACATTCATACTGGTGATTCACCACTAAGTAAAATCAGTTCCTTAGAAATAAACAATTTAGGAAGTGGCGCTGTAGCTCAAGTGGTAGAGTGCTCGCCTTGAGCTGAAAAGCACAGGGACAGCGCCCAGACCCAGAGTTCAAGCCCCATGACTGACAAAATAAAAAATAAAATAAAAATAAATGTATGTTCACTTAACATTTTTGTGAAGATTGCTTTTTAAAAAGAGAGTAGCAGGTTTTGCACTTTTGAAAATTTCTTTACTGACAATAGAAAAGAAACGATTTTTTTTGTATTAAATGTTACACTCTTACACATTAGGTAGCTGCTAACAAACTGTTCGCTCAAGAGGCAAATGAGAACATTTTATAAAGAAAATAGACAAGTTTATAGTTATATTTTATAGTCAAGTTTATAGGTTATATTGTAATTTTAAATTGTATAAATGTTAGCTGCTATTATAATTTGTGTTTAGTTATTCTATCAAGTAAAATATTTAATGGAAAAGGAAACAAGATAGAGATAATTTACAGACTAGACCATTCTCATAAGAGTGAACATCCTTCTTTATACAAGAGCATAGAGTTAGAATTCAGAGTCATAACCAAATGCAACTACATTAGAAATTGATCCACTAATCCAATGTTGTTTTTCAGGCTGCTGAGCAAGATGGTTCTCCATTTTCTAAATGCATATGATAACTAACCAGGGTTTTATCTCCTGGACAAACTAATTTGGTCCTCTGGTGACCAATAGCATTTTAAGTAAAAATTGTTTTCACACACATATATCTTGAATGCCTGCAATATGCAAGCAAATAGGTTCTGATCCTTTACAAATTTATAAACTTAATTGCTGTCTTTGGGTATCTTGTATATAGTCTTCCCTTAGTATCTGTGAGAGAATACTTTGTTAGAACCACTGTCACAAACAAAAAATCTGTTGATACTCAAGTCTCTTATGATGAGTGACATAGTATTTGCACATAATATATGTATATCATTCCATAT
>NW_012267302.1:1548799-1557426 GCF_000151885.1 Dipodomys ordii
CGACCGACAAAAAAAAAAAAAAAAAGAAACAATTTACCATTGAGTAAACCTGGAATTTAAGTTTATTTATCAGATTGTACAATATTTTTAAGTAATTTTAAAGTAAGAAATAGATTCTGAAATGAAATTCACAAGAATTGGAGACCTAATATTTCAGCATAATAATAATTTCAAGGACACAGAAGTCAGGAGTCTAGAAGATTGAGAGAAAAAGTAAAAGTACATTTTGTCCAGTGATTAGATTTTTTTAACCTCCTATAAATAGGCACCATCTAAATTTTCTCTAAAATTAGTTTACCCTATTTTTAACTTTTAGTTTGTCTCATAATTTTTAAACATTATTTTAAACTATAAAAGTATAGGGCTGGGAAGGTGGTTCAGTGGTAGAGTGCTTGCCTTCATGCATGAGGCCTCAGGTTCGATTCCTCAGCACCACATAAGCAGAAAAAGCTGGAAGTGGTGCTGTGGCTCAAGTGGTAGAGTGCTAGCCTTGAGCTAAAGAGCTGAGGGACAGCCTCAGGCCCAGAGTTCAGGCCCCACAATCAACAAAAAAAAAATTATTATATATGTACATATATATAGAGTATAGCCTAATTGAGAAACATTTGACATAATAAAAAATAAAGAATGAGTCCTTCTCTGCACTCTAAAGTAGGCCACAAAAATAAACACAGTTAATTTTGTGCCCTTCTAGACTTTTTGTCCTATGCTATGTCAAGGCATCTATATGTACATGGGTTTTGAAAATCGGATTTAGTTCTATACAATATTGTGTTTCTTATTTAACAATTATATTTTTGTTTTTATTTTATCAAAGTTCTGCATGTATATATAGGTATAAAAGTCAAATAATTCAACTAGTAAAAAATGTTTAATCATCATATAACACATTTGTTTTATAACATGGTTTATTATTTGTTATATCAATGGTTTAAAACTCAAAAAATACAAGATGTACAAAAATTTCCCATCTTTGTCCTTGAGACATCCAGATCTACTCGTGGGCAACCAGTGACATTTGTTTTTCTTCATCCTTCATTTATATAAAAATATTTGTACATAAGTACCTATATACACCCCTGGAAGTTTGTAGAGGCTTTGTCTTTTTTGAGACAAGGCCTAGCTCTGTAGCTCAAGCTGACCTGGAATACAGTGTAGACCATACTGGTCATACTGATCTCTAACTTACTGTCCTGCCTCAGTCTCCTAAATACTGGAATTATAGGCATGCACTATTATGCCTGATATTGAAGATATTTTCATATCATTATGTAAAGGGCTTCCTTAGGTTTTTGTTTAGTTTTATCTTTTGTTTTTGCCTGTACTAGGGCTTGAAGTTAGAATGCCATGATTGCTCTGTTTGCTTGCTTGACTGGCATCCTAACACTTGAACCACATCTCCAGCCTGCCTGGCTTTTTGCTGGTTATTTTGAAGATGGAATCTCATAGACTTTTCTACTTAGGCTGACATAAAACTACAATCCTCTGGATCTCTGCATCTGAGTAGCTAGGATTACAAGTGTGAGCCACCAGCACCTGCATATTTTAGGGACTGTTTTTTGATGTAATTGTATTTTTGTTTGTTTTGGCACTGCTGGGATTTGAACTCTGGGACATGCACTTGCTAAGTAGATGCTTTTACCATTTGAACTGTGCCCCATAGCCCATTTTCCTTTTGCTATTTTTCAAATAAGATCTCCCCTTATATATGATCCTTTTATTTATACTTGCCATGTAGGTGATATGACAAGCATATACCACCATACTAAGCTTTTTGTTGTTGTTGTTGTTTGGTCATGGGGCTTGAACTGTGGGCCTGAATGCTGTCCCTCAGCTCTTCAGCTCAAGGCAAGTGCTCTATCATTTGAGCCACAGTGCCACTTCTGGTTTTCTGGTGGTTAATTGGAGATAAGAGTCGCATGCACTTTGCTGCCCAGGTTGGCTTTGAACTGAATCCTCAGATCACAGCCTCCTTCGTAGCTGGGAATACAGGCGTGAGCCACTGGTGCCTGGTCACACTAAGCTTTTTATTAGTTGAGGAATTTTGGCAAACTTTTGCTCAGGTTGGCCTCAAACTTCAGTCAACCCCATCTTTGCCCCCTAAGTAGCTAGGATTATAGATGTGAACCCCTAAGCACACCTAGCTTCCTTAGTTTTATATATTGCTATGTAGTAACATAATATCCCATTGGGTGTGTATTTATGTATGTGCATGTATATGCCTTTCCTTAATCAATAATCTGATTTATGTAATTAAATATTTATGTTGTTTTTACCTTTTTTCTTTTATAAATAATCTGTGGTAAATAACCTTGAGCATATATCATTTTGCTTCTGTATCAATTTATAGAATAAACATTTAATCAGATCAAATGGTACATGTCTGAGTTTTCCTTTACATTTGTTTTTAATTTTGAGAGAAATTGAATTCCTTTTAATAGGCATAAGATCCGTTTAGTTTTGTTTTTCCCTAAACTGACTGCTTTTAACCTTTGCACATTTTCTTAGTGAATTATTTTTTAATGACATGTAGGAATGCTTTGTGTTATATAAATCAGTCAGACTTTTCACCACACACTCTACCAATATAGCCAGTTGATAATATTTTATTGTTAGCTTTTGTGTTTACATCTTATTACTATGAAAATGTTATTGTTATTCTCATCGAGTCCTACACATTGCCATGGTTACCTTTTCTTATATTATGTTCTGTTTTCCTTCCATTAATAATTGGTTCTTGGTTCACTTATTTTTATCTATTTTTCTGTGTTTATCATGAATTCTTCCTTCAGCTTCTCAACAGATATGTCACTGTTGTCCAAGACCACCACATCTCTGCTCTGAATTACTAGAATAATTGCTTCCTTATTAGGCAAGACATTTGCCTCCTTGTTTTCCTCTTTCACCATTATCTGCCTATAGTCTATTCTCAGATGGCAACAAGTGGTCCTTTTAAAATGTAAGCCAATTAATCTACTGCGATAGTGGCTCTCAATTTTCCTCAGGGTAAAAGTAGTTATTGCAGTATCTATAGGATCTAACATATCCCCCCAAACCTGATCTCTCTAACCTTATCTCCTGCTGCTTCTGCAGCTTACCTTTATCTTTCTCCCTCTTCCTTCAGCATTCTACCAACATAACCACACGATTGATTCTGATTTATCTCAAGTCTTAGTAAAATCTGGCAATGAGAACGATGCTGACCATTTTATTTAAAATTGTAAACTATACCCTTTGCACTTACAAAAAAATATATTCCTCACTGAGCACCAGTAATCCTAGCTACTTAGGAGGCTAAGTCTCTGAGGACCTTGATTCAAAGCCAACCTGAGCTTGACCACAAAAGCTAAGGGATAGTGCCCAAGCCTTGAGTTCAAGCCCCAGGATCAGCACACATACACAAAATTTATTCTGCCATCCCTGTCAATTTTCTTCTTTTTTAAAAATAGCTTTTATTGGCCACAAATATATTAGACAGTTTGTTTATTATCTTCTGCTAGAATGAAGGCTCTGTGAAAGTAGCTATATGTTAATGGTTCAAAAAAGGTATTCCAGGGGCTGGGAAGGTGACTCAGTGGTAGAGCACTTGCCTTGCATGCCTGAGGCCCTGGGTTCGATTCCTCAGCACCACATAAGCAAAAAGAAAAAACCAGAAGTGGCACTGTGGCTCAAGTGGTAGAGTGCTAACCTTGAGCTGAAGAGCTGAGGGACAGCGCCCAGGCCCCACGACCGGACCCAAAAAAAAAAAAAGGTATCCCATAAAGTTATTGTGAAGAAATATATTTTCTCTTAAAATGTCCAAACTCACCAGAAGGGTTTTTGTTTTTAATTTTTTGTCCCTCTTAGAGCCCCCATCTTTGATTTCAGTCTGTATTGTTTTTATTTATTGGTTTGTTTTGGCCTTCTATGTAGCTGTCATCCATAAACTTGCCAACATTGTCAATTTGAGAATTCCTTACACCCCACTCTCATGTATCTCCTAGTACCTGGACACTTTGTCTTACTTGTTCTTGCTTACTTCCTTGTTATTCAATGAGCATTTTTTTGCTTATTCATTATTTTTTAGTGTTAGCCTCTTAAGAAAGAATGCAAAGTTTTTGATATCTCCTATGTCTAAAATTATGTTCAGTTAAGTCAATGGTATGACTTGGTATAGAAATCTAGATTAGAAATACTTTCTCTTCAAGATTTTTAAGACATTGCTTTGCTGTTTCCTATCTTACAGTGATCTCAGAAATATTATGCATTTTGGTTCTTGATCTTTTATGCTTTTTTCCCTCTTTAAAAGTGCTTAAAGATTTCTTTTTTCTCTCCAGCACTTCATATGCAAACCTTTTTCTTGTTTAATTTTCTGGCTACTCCACAAGTCTTTATGTAAACACTTGGCTTTGGTTCTAAAAAATTGTGATTTAATATTTTCTCATGACTGTTTTCTCTGTTCTTTCTAGAATCTCTTCAAATGTAATATCTCATTAAAAATCACTCATGTTCTGGGGATATGATTGAAGATTAGAAGCCTCCACTATGGGACTCTATGGATAAGAAGAAGCTTCAGGGTTGCAGAAGACAAACTATATTCTGAGGAGAGGGAGAACATTAGAAATCAAGGAAAAAGTGACAGGATGGCTCAAAAGGACAGAAAAAGAGAGAGATGACCTTAAAAAAAAAGTAAGAAACAGTCCATATCTCCAACCCTAGCTTCTGTGGGGGAAGTGAGCCTGAAGCTGTAAAAGACCAGGTAAGCCTGGAGAGTCTAGTCAGCACTGGTGACAATAGACTGGTAGTCCTAGACTCAGGCAAAACCTTGAATGGATTGCAGGTGCTTGTGTGTGACAGGCTAGCACTGGGGAAGAAATCTATTGCATCTCTCCCCTTATCTAAGAGCATTATATCCAGGTGCCATCTCGAGAGGAGTTTATTATTTGAGACTGAGTTACCCTGAAGACCTGTAAATAAGGAACAATCACAAGTCAGAGACCCTGGGGATACATGAGTGGGGAATGGGAATAGTTGGACACAGCTCTGTTGAGAAGTTTAAGTAGTGTAAAGGACGTTGTTGGGAGGATGAGTTTGTAGCCAACCAAGATAAGTTAGTGAGACCTTACCTGAGCTAAACTAAGAATAGTTGTGCTTGTGCTTGAGGCCATAGGTGAAGTCAAAGTCAATAGCTTAATCTGGCAAAATAACTGTGAAAAAATAACTATAGTATAAAGTGGAGGAAGCTGACATCTGTAATCCTAGCTACCTAGGAGGCTAAGACCTGAGGATGGAAGTTGGAAGCCAACCAGTGCAGAAAAATCCATGAGAATCTTACCTTCAATTAATTATCAAAGAGCCTTAAGCGGAGACATGGTTCAAGTGGTAGAATGCCAGCCTTGAGTGGAAAAAGCTAAGTGAGAATGTGAAGCCCTGAGTTCAAGCCTCAGCACTGGGGTGTGCAGGTGGAGATAGAAGACAGCAAGTGCTAATGAGGATGTTAAGTAAAAGAACCCTTACTAGGCACTGGTGGCTCATGCCTGTAATCCTAGCTACTTAGGAGACAGATCTGAGGATAGCAGTTCAAAGCCAGTTCAAGCAGGAAATACACATTTGACTACTAAAGGCAGGAAGTGAAGCTGTGGCTCAAACTCTAGAACTAGTCTTGAGCACTAGAGGTCAAAGAGAGTGCCCTGGTCCTGAGTTCAAGTCCTGTGATCAACACACATACACACACACACACATACTGTTAGTAAGTATGTAAATTAGTGTGGCCACCATGGAAATCAATATGAAGGCCTCAAAAAACTACACAAAAAACTACCTGATGATGTAATTATATCACTTCTTGATATATATCTATCTGTATATATAGATATATACATAAATATATATATTCAAAGGAACCAAGGTTATGCCTACAATAGAGATACCTACACACCTACATTCATCTCAGCAGTATTCACAATAGGCATTCCCAAGATATTAAATCAGACAAGGTTTCTTCAATGGAAAATGGATTTTAAAATGTGAGCTAAACATACACACACACACCCCACCACCACTACCACCACCACCAACTATAACAACAATGAAGTATTATTCAGCCAAAAAGGAGAATAAACTCATATTATTTGCAGGAAAATAGATGGAACTGAAAATCATTATATTAAGTGAAATAAGCCAGACTTGCAGTTGAGATTGGGTGAGATCTGAGGACCAGGGTTCTAAGCCAGCCTAAGCAGACAAATTTGAGAGACTAATCTCCAATTAACCAGAAAAAGAAGCTGGAAGTAGAGGTGTGGCTCCAGTAATAGAGTACCATCTTTGATTGAAAAAGCTAAAAAAGAGTACAGAGCCCCAAGTTCAAGCCCCAAAACCCACACACACACACACAAATCAAATTGAGCCAGGCATGGTGAAACAAACTTGTTATCCCAGCTCTGGTCGCTGAGGCTGAAGGATTGTGAGACCTGTAGCTCATGATAGCCTCCCTGAGAGCAGATATGCATTTGAAGTAGTTCATGATTTTGCTATATGATAGAAAGAATTTAAAAAAATAAAAAAATGGTATGCCTGAAAAAAGATCTTCTCTCTCTTGACCTTCTCTCTGCTCTGCTATTACATTCACAAATAATTACTTTAAAAATTGAAAACCATAGTCATAAAAATGACCTTAAATATCAAGCAAATTCCATGGCTGGTTTTTATGCTAAAGCTAATACCCATGAAACTTCTCATCTAGTAAATTCTGCATCCTGAATTAGGTTCATCTGAAGACATTAAAGAAATCCAACATGTGGCACAGGCGTGTAGTCCCAGTTACTTAGAAGGCTGAAGCAGAAGGATTTCAAGTTCCAGGCCAACCTAAGCAACATAGTTAGACACTATCTCAATAACAACAACAACAAAAAGTTTCTGGTCACCAATGTCTCATGCTTATGGGAGGCTGAGAAGGAGATGACTGAAGTTTGAGGCCACCTCAGACAGGAGAGTTTAGCAAGACCCTTTCTTAATCCATAGCTGGACAAGATGTCACATGGTTGTTGTCTTAGTTTCGTGGGAGGCAAAAGATTGAGAGGATTGCAATTCCAGGGTTTGAAGGAAGCCCCAGGCGGAAACGTTCAAGAGACTCCATCTCAAAGACACTGTGTGTGGTGTCATCCTACCTATAACAAGAAATGAAAAATATACAGATTGAAGTCTAAGTGCACACCTGATAAAGTAATTCTGATCATAACAAAACATTGGTAAAGAAACTAGTCAAAGGAATTTATCAGGCTATCACCAGTGTCTGACTTGCCAAACCCATTTCCTGGAGAAACCTCTTGTTCTGTACTGTCCCGTTATTCTACATATATCATGGAAGTGAAAGCAGAAAAAGAGCCTGGGTAGGCAACCATGCAAAGGTCGTCTCCCATAGAGGTTCTGCCTTCCTCACCAAGGCCTTGACCAGTCCTGTATGCAGGGCTGTAGACATCACATCACCATGGCCTTGAGTAGTTGTATATTCGGATTCCTGGACCCATTGCCCTGGGCGAACTTGCACATGAACAATATACTGATTGGACCACAGAAGTATGTGTCAGAATGGGAAGGGGGCTAAATGATACATGGAGAGCTAATGAAGGTGGATCCTCAGATTGAGTCTGGACACTGATATGGCCATAGGATGTCCAGTGATCTTGAGAGTCACATAGCTCTCTACTGGAGACACCTTATTAACCTCTGCATAACATTTGCCAGGCAGTCCCTCCCTTGGACCTCTTAATGGGAGAACTTATTATTTTCTTCAATAAATCTTTGCTATTTTATTCCTTCTGTGTCCATGGATTTATTATTTAAGACCATGAAGATGAAGGATCTGATCTATGTTACAGTTTTTCAATATCAGTACCAGAAAAAAAGTATGCCTTCTTCTAAACAATTTCAGTAGTGATATTTAAACAAAATTAAGAAATTAAGTAGTGAATTTCGGAATAGTTAAGTAGATCCCAAGAGGCCACTGTGTCAGAAGCAACTTTTGACAGATTACTAAATATTTACTCTCTCTCTTTTTTTTTTTGTCTGTCGTGGGGCTTGAACTCTGGGCCTGGGCACTGTCCTTCAGCTCAAGGTGAGCGCTCTACCACTTGAGCCACAGCGCCATTTCTAAATATTTACTCTTTTGCAATATCAAACTCAAGACCAAGGGAATCTCTGAAATACAAGGGTTTATTGAACCATGACAGATGCTAGTCAGAAAAGAAACAGGTCCTGGGACAAGTTGCCACAAATCCCAGCCAGTAGGGTTAGATAGTCATTGGCAAAGTGCCTTTTTATGAGGAAAATTTGGGGAAGGAAAGCATAAGTTGATTACATCAAACCTACAAAGGTTTGGGGCAGGATAATGTAACCCTAGGTAGGGTTTTTTTTGTTGTTTTTTGTGTTGTTGTTTTTTTGGTCGGTGGCGGGACTTGAACTCTGGGCCTGAGAGCTGTCCCTTAGCTCTTCAGCTCAAGGCAAGCATTCTACCACTTGAGCCACAGCGCCACTTCTGGTTTTCTGTTTTTCTGGTTTTTTTTTTTGGGGGGGGGTCCGGTTGTGGGGCCTGAACTCTGGGCCTGGGCGCTGTCCCTCAGCTCTTCAGCTCAAGGCTAGCACTCTACCAC
>NW_012267302.1:1560271-1609704 GCF_000151885.1 Dipodomys ordii
GAATCTCATTCCTCAGATCTTAGCCTCCTGAGTAGTTAAGATAATAAATATGAGCCACTAGTGCCCGGTTTAGTAATGGATTTAACCTTCAATGTCTCTTCTCTCCCTGGATTTTAAGAATGGGGTAAGAATTAAAATCCCAACTCTCTAGTCTGAATTTGGTTTTTCCTTTAACTATTGTCCATCCAAGCTACATAGGGCTTTAAGCTGCCAACTATCTTGTGAGCATACAAAGCCAACAAAATATTTTGTCATTACTCTGGTAATTTTCAGGCTGGGTTGTTTTGTTTTGCTATAAATCAGAAAATGGAGCAAAAAACCAAATGCACTTATGTATCACAGAAGAAAGCCATACCTTTTGATTAGCAATAAAAAACCTTTTTCTGTACTATTACGAAAATAAATTTAAAAGCCAAAAGCAATTGGAATTTTTTAATATGTATCCTACAAGTACATTAGAATCATTAACATTTAGAACCATTAAAATCTGCAAGATAAATTGTGTAATATTTTAAAATAAGCAAATAGCTGAAAAAGCAAAATTTGCTGCAGGACAATTCTAGCTAATAATTGCAGAAGAAATCATTGATTTTAAACATCATGACTCTGCAACTTCTATTGAAATGAGATAAGGCAGGGATTACTGATAGATGCCGAAACCATTTAAGAAAACTTTTTAGAGAAGAAATTGGTAATGGACCATCTACCTGAAAATACTGAAAGCAATTAATAACAATAATTCTGAGACAGTTCTGGTCTCCTGGCTGAGATCTTAGAACAAAGACATTAGGAAAAATGAACTAAATGAACTATGGATGTTAATTAAGAACAATAGATCAGTATTAACTCATTAGTTGAAACAATATACCACACTAATGCAAGAGGTCAGTCAAAAGAGTAGCAGGACATACAGTAACTCAGAAAGTTTGTGTCATCTGCTCAGTTTTTCTAGAAATCTAAAACTATTCTAAAAATAAAATCTAGCAATAAAACAAAGTTAGTCAGTATTATGTTCCACTTGAAGTAATTCAATAGAAAGTAAATACAGCCATCTAAAAAGAATTCATAGAAAAAGGAGTGAATTCGAATCTATCAAGCATTTGAATTTGAATCTAATCAAGCATTTAAGTGAAATTGTTAATTTATAGGAATAACATTGAATAGATGTTGTATATTCATAAATACAACAAGGATCCGATCACTGAAGCCCAAAATGTGGGATTTTTATGAACAATTCAATTTCTTAAAGAAATGACAGCTGGGCACCAATAGCTCACACCTGTAATCCTAGCTATTCAGGAGGCTGAGATCTGAGGATTGCAGTTCAAAGCCAGCTCAGGTAAGAAAGTATATGAGACTCTTATCTCCAATTAACCACCAGAAAACTGGAAGTGGTGCAGTGGCTCAACTGGTAGAGTGCTAGCCTTGAGCTGAAGAGCCCAGGGACAGTGCCCAGGCCCAGAATTCAAGCCACGTGACCAAAAAAAAGAAAAAAGAAATGACATAAAGAGGTGGGAACAGAGGAATTGTAATAGATGTAAGGCATTTATTAATCAAATACATGATATTGACCTTGTCTGAGTTCTGAACTGAAAAAAATCATAAAATTCCAACATGGATGAGGTATTAAATAACATATAGGAGTTAGTTAGGTTTGAGTATGACATCAAAATTATATATATATATTTTTTTGGGGTCCGGTCGTGGGGCCTGAACTCTGGACCTGGGTGCTGTCCCTCAGCTCTTCAGCTCAAGGCTAGCGCTCTACCACTTGAGCCACAGTGCCACTTCTGGCTTTTTTCTTTTTGCTTATATGGTACTGAGGAATCAAACCCAGGGCCTCAGGCTTGCAAGGCAAGCGCTCTACCACTGAGCCACCTTCCCAGCCCTCAAGATTATATTTTTTGAAGTCTTTATCACATGTATCTATCTCTATCTGTCTATCTATCTATCTATCTATCTATCTATCTATTTTTTTGGTCAGTCATGGGGCTTCAACTCTAGGCCTGGGCACTGTTCCTGAGCTGTTCAGCTCAAGGCTAGCACTCTACCACTTGAGCCACAGCACCACCTCCAGTTTTCTGGTGGATTATTGCAGATGAGAGTCTCACGGACTTCCCTGCCTGGGCTGGCTTTTTTTAATATATATATATATATTTGTAAAGATACTGTACAGACGGGTTACAGTTATATGAATAAGGTAATGAGTAGATTTCCTGTCGAGCATTGTTACCCCCTCCTTTGTTTTTCCCCTACCATCCCTTCCCACCTCCCCAACTCCTCCCTCCAAAGTTGTAAAATCATTTTCAACATAGTGTCTTGTACATCTCATTGTTACAATGGGTCAATCTGTATCCTTCTTTCAGCATTTTGTTATTTCCCTTCCCCTCTCCAAATTAGAAAAATGTATATACAAAATGTAGGACACCGGAATCAAATACAGTGAAAACAGGGGTTGTACCATGGGGGAAGAACATACAAAAGAAACAAAAAAAATCACTACATTACAAAAACAGCAACAAAGATAAAACATCTGTGTCCCTATCTTGGGGTTCATTTTGCATAACATTATCTTATATGGTCATATGTACATAGCTTTTGACCTTTTCTGCTTGGCCTAGACATATACTAGTTATTGCAGATAAGGGAAACCATGGATCTATGTTTTTTCGGGCCTTGCTTACTTCACTTAATATAATTTTTCCAAGTCTTTCCATTTCCTAACAAATGGAGCGGTGTCATTCTTTCAGATGGAGGCATAGAATTCCATTGTATGTATGTGGTGTGTGTGTGTGTGTGTGTGTGTGTGTGTGTGTGTGTGTGTGTGTGTGCATTTTCTTGATCCATTAATCTACTGAGGGGCATCTGGGTTGGTTCCATATCTTAGCTATGGTGAATAATGCTGAACTAAACAGTTGTGCTGGTAGCTTTAGTATGGCCTTGTTTGTGATCATTTGGGTAAATGCCCAAAAGTGGATTGCTGGGTCATAGGGGAGCTCTTTTGAGGAACCTCCATACTGCTTTCCAAAGTGGTTGAACAAGTTAACACTCCCACCAACAATGCAGTAGGGTTCCCTTTTGGCCACATCCACTCAATCAAAGAAAAGTTGGACAGATGGGATTGCATGAAACTGCAGAGCTTCTGCATGGCAAAGGACATAGCTAGCAAGATCAATAAAAAGCCCATGGATTGGGAGATCTTCACTAGCCATACAACAGACAAGAGCCTCATATCTAAAATATACTTAGAACTCAAAAAATTAAATCCCCCAACAACAAATCCTCAAAGACCCAACTGCCCGGTTATTAAGTGGGCCAAAGACTTAAAGAGAGACTTCTCTGAAGAAGAAATAAGAATGTCCAATAGACACATGAAGGAATACTCAACTTCTTTAGCCATAAAAGAAATGCAAATCAAAACAACACTGAGATTCCACCTCACCCCAGTTAGAATTGTGCATATCATTTTCTGTATGATTGATATATATTATAATGTAAAAATAATAAGGAATAGAAAATAAAGATAGCACATAAATGTAATTATTTTCCCATAAATTTGATTGGCAACTCTGAAATGTGATCCAGGATCATAAAGATCTAGAATAGTAACAAGTATTGAATGTAGTTGGTGAAAGTGAATGGATATAAAGAGTACTCAGCAAACTTGGGCACACAAGAAATAATACATTTTTTAAAATAAAATTCAAGTCAAAAGTCCTTCTGAAAGCTGGTGAGCACTTTAGTCTTATCTGTTGGTACCCTTTCTCAGTAGCTGCCTTAATACCTTTTAACATCCTTCCTTACTTCTCCATTTCCCTTCTTTCCCAAACTTACTACTTGGACTTCAGCTTTATCTCAACCTTGCTAATCAGGCAATCCAAATGAATGCAATTAAATATTGGGGCAACTTCACTTCAACTCTAATCTCTTGTTCATAATATTTAATCTATAAAAGTTTCCTTGGATCACTTATGTTAAGAATCCATACCAACATAAAGTTATGACTCTTGTGTCAAAGGTTAGCATGGTGTTATACTTTACAGATGTGCCATACTTATTTAGGCTTGAGTTCCCATCCACATGTTTGGGAAATCTGTTTATAGGATAATCAGGATCCTAGCCAGACTATATCAAAGGGAAGTGTTATAGACATAAAAGAAAACAAGGGCCAGGTATGATGGTTCACACCTGTAATTTCAGCTACTTGGGAAGCAAGAAGTGGAAGGATGGCAATAGAGCTCAGCTTGGAAGGAAAAAAACATGATAGGCTGCCATATGTAAAAACAAATTAAAGCAGTAAGGGCTAGAGGCATGGTTCAAATTGGTACAGTGTTTGTCTAACAAGCATGAACCCTGAATTTAAACTACAGTACTATCCTCCCCCCACAAAAAAGGAAAAGAATATTAAGCACTTTAAGCATGTATATATTAGAGTGTTCCACATTCAATCTAGCAAGGTTTTTTTTTGTTGTTGTTGTTTTTGGGAGGGGTCCAGTTGTGGAGCCCGAACTCTGGGCCTGGGCGCTATCCCTCAGCTCTTCAGCGCAAGGCCAGCGCTCTACCACTTGAGCCATAGCACCACTTCCGGCTTTTTTTTTTTTTGCTTATGTGGTGCTGAAGAATCGAACCCAGGGCCTCATGCATACAAGGCAAGTGCTCTACCACTGAGCCACCTTCCCAGCCCTCAATCTAGCAAGTTTTATAGCTTCCCTGCCACTCTTTTTTCCCCTCTCAATTCATTGGGATGGGCCCATTATTAGTCATTATCTATTATTCTGCATTTCTCTCTGAATTCAGTAGAAAATTACTAAATGCCCATTATGTGCAAAACACTGTTCTATGGTTACAGCTTCCTTAAAACTTAGTTTCTGTCTAAGCAAAAGACTTTAGTCAGCAAAACTAACTATATACATATAGAGACTCCATCCCTTGCATATTCTATTTCTCTACACAAGCATTAAATATTCATTTTCCAAGGGACTAGCACTACTTGATAAGGGCTGTCAAATCACCTCTTTTGATCCTTTGCTTTTACCATCAGAAGCAAGGAAATGTCTACTTTATTTAAAAATTTTATGTATTTATTTTAAGACCAGCTCTTGCCAGGTGAGCACTGAACTTGTGATCCTCATGCCCAAGTTCTAGGAGTACAGGTATGTGCCACCATTCCTGGCTAGTTCACTTCCTTTCATTTTTCAGAGAAGCATTATGAATAGAACTCCACAATCTACACAAGGCTTTATTCTCAGAAGAACTGAAGTAGAGACATATCCCTTGGGAAGCTGCCTTTCTGAATCAGTTTAGAGATAGAGAACTAGAGCTAAAATACTTGCTCTAATTAAGCCATATTGAAGACATAAATGAGGCTCAGTTTTTGTAGTACTATGATGAATATTCTTTTTTTTTTTGTTGGTCATGGGGTCTGAACTCTGGGCCTGGGCCCTGTCCCTCAGCTCTTCAGCTCAAGGCTAGCAATCTAGCACTTGAGCCACAGCACCACTTCCAGATTTATCTTATGTGGTGCTAAGGAATTGAACCCAAGGCCTCATGCATGCAAGGCAAGCACTCTACCACTGAGCTCCCTTCCCAGCCCCGATGAATATTCTTTTTTAATTATAAAAGTAATCTATGTACATGCATAAAAATTAAAACTAGGAGGAATAAAATAAAGGTATCTTCATTTTTTCATCTGTGAACTTTCAACAACATATATTGATTGTAATTAGAGCTAGCTCTGCCTCCCAAGTACTTGGGAATCCAGGTGTGTGTCACCATGCCTGGTTTAAATTACATCCCATTTTTTCTTATATCTTTTCCTTCCATTTTTTCCCTACTATATCTATTTTAGTTTATACATTTAAAATGTTATCAGGCTAGAGTATTGTAGGATTGTTACAAATCTCTGTAATAAGGCATGTATATTATGTAGTTCACATGAAATACTTCAGTGGGCTGGGGGTGTGATTGAGTAGTAGAGAGATTGCCTAACATTTGTAAGGCCCTGGATTTGATCTCTAGCACTGCACAAAATTTTACTTAATTTTGAGCAGATAAAATACTACTAGTGGAAGTGGCGCTGTGGCTCAAGTGGTACAGTGCTAGCCTTGCATTGAAGAGCTCAGGGACAGTGCCCAGGCCCAGAGTTCAAGATCACCAACAACAAAAAAAATTCTACTAGCAATTCATATGGAGTTAAATGCTATTAGTATTCTTTCACTGGACTTTTTTTTAAGTAGGAGCTTTATTTCTCCAGTGACATATTTATAGTTTAACATAAATTAGAGGCCTGCTTGAACACCAAATCCAGGACCTTTAGGTGGTTCAGTCAAAGAGGTAAGACCTCCAGCTGGCTCACAACAGAAACGTCCACTCTTTGGCCCAGGTTTTGGAACTTGGCCAGCTTTGAGGTCATCTATAATGTCTTCAATATCTTTAGGTGTCAGATCCTCAAAATAGTTGTCATTTATTTGAACCATTGGTGCATTTACACAAGCCCTTAAACATTCCACCTCTGTAAGAGTGAAAAGTTTGTGTGGTGTTTTCTCCCCAACCTTCAGTCCAAGCTTTTCCTGAATGGCATCCAGTGTGCATGCAAGGTGTGGTAGTGCAGACCTGAATGTGGTATTTTCCAACTGGCTTTCAATTATACATTGTATAAAAAGTTGCAACTTCATATAGTCTCATTGGAGGTACTTGTAAAACTTCTGCAACCTTGTTCATAGCAGAGATGGGCAACCATCCATTCTGCCTTTAAGCTAAATCCAGGACTGGGAACACGGCTGCTGCTTTGTGTCCTTCTGGATAGTTTTTCACAATTGCTTTTATTCTCTTATAGTTTTCTGGTGTGAAATCAAATGGGATATCTGGGTTATTCTCAGGCGTATCTCTGTGCACAAATAAGGCTCCTCCAGCACCATTTTGCACAGATGACTTATGTAAAATTCCTTATTTGTCTTCCCCACTGGGCAGTGAGGCTGGCTGCTCTGGCCTGAAACGCCAGGGAGAAGAACATGGTGGGGCAAACTGTACGGTGGTCAAGGTTGCACTTTTAACTGGACTTTTTACTTTAAACTAACTTAAAAAACTTTTAGATTGAGAAAAATCTAAAGTACTGCCAATTTTGTTACAAACTCAGACTCTCCATGAAATACAGAATCTCATTTATAGAAAAGTAAATAGAGAAACAAAAGTCTTAATGGGATTTTCTATCTTTTGCTTTATGTGTGTGTATGTGCAGGTGTGCTGGTCCTGGGGCTTGAACTCAGGGCCTGGGTGATATCCCTTAGCTTTGTTACTCAGAGCTGGTACTTTACACTTGAGGCCCAGCTCCACTTCGGGCTTTGTGATGGTTAATAAGAGATGAGTCTCATGAACTTTTCTTCCCTAGCTGGTTTTGAACCAAGTTCCTCAGATCTCAGCATCCTGAGTAGCTAGAATTACAGGTGTAAGCCATGAGCTCCTTGCATTAATTTTTCTTAGAGAAGGAGCCAACTGGGTTAAGTCCTTTTTTTTTTTTTACTAATTCCTTTTATATTAATAAAAACCTAACATATTTAGATCTAAATTATGAAGTGTGCACAGTCCAGTTTGTTCCACATAAGGGTACATGCATTTGTCATGTGTTAAATAGAAAAAGGACCCAATTTTGATCCCGTGAAATAATATCTAATTTCAGATTAAGTAGTAGTAGCAGGCCTGATTATCTAAGAAGGATCACTGACCATTTTTTGTTCTTTTTATCTAAAGAAAAAAATCCTCTCCTGGGGTGATTAGGAAAGTAAAAAAAAAGTAGTACAAAAAGAAAATTAAGAGCTTGAGCTTTCTGTTTAGATAAAAATGCAAAATAAGTCTACTATAGCAATAGTTTTCAAACTGTATTGAATAAAATCAGAAAAGGAGAAAAGGAAAGTAGGGACTAATTCTCAGGCGATATTTAGTATACTGTTTAATTCAGAAACAATATGTGAGAAAGAAATTATCTGTACTTGATAGGAAGTATTTATAGTAAATTCAAATTCTTATATTGCTTAGAAGTGTACATAGGAGGAAGGAAAGTAATAGTCAAAGTTCTGGAAAGGAAACACTTATGCTATATCCTGAAACTTTCAAATATCCTGAGGTTCTCCATAAAAGCATATACTACAGTGTAAATATCAAAATGCCACCAACTGTTTTGGTTTTCTAAAAATAAACTTTGTTCTTTTATCCTGCAAAAATTGCTGTATGTTAGTATTAACTGGAGGCCAATGCACCCACCTAAATCCTGTGAAGAATAGTGGCAGGCAGTAAGCCAAAGTAAAAGATGCTCTGAGCTGGTATGTAAAAAGCTAGATTATTCTCTCAGATAGGCTTGGGCATCTGTGAACATTAGGTTCCTCATCCAGTAATCGGGGCTAATGTCATCTTTTATCTTTAACACTCTGGGAGAACTTTGAGGGTCACAATGAGACCCATTATAACCTATATAACACCACACAACTACTTACTGTTATCTTCATAAGCATTCATGGAATACTTGACAAAGAATAACTTACCTAGGTATATGAAAACAGAGGAAAAGAAGTAGCATTTGCCCTCAAGAAAGAGACATATGCTAACTTTTTTTTTCCTTCCTTCCTTTATCCCTTCCTTTTTTGCTAGGGATATACCAGGTAAGTGCTCTACCACTGAGCTACACCCCTAGCCAATTATATTTTATACATTTTCTTAGAGCCATGATATTTGAAGGTCTATAAGTAGGCCTAGAAAAAAATCAGCATGGACTGAATTGTGTTTTCACTACCACCAAATCCATTCATATGCTGAAACCATAGTACCCAATTACAAATGAATACCAGGAAGCTGAAAAAAGGCAGGCATAGATGACTAGAGAGAGGAAAGGAGTGCAAATACAGGCATTATGTTCAATTTACATATGTAAAATGAAATATAGTTTGAGCATATGGATGGGATTGGGGAAGATGGGGGAGAATAGTGGAAGGGGTGACATTGATCAAGATGTATGACCTGTTGAACTAAAACCCCTTTGTGAAACTAAAAAAAAAAGTGGGTCCTTTCAGAGGTGATTAGGTTAGAGAAAGTCTCCAGGCTGGGGCCCTTATAATGGGATTAGTGCCTTTATAAAAAGAGGCAACAGTGAGCAAGCATGCTCACCTTTTCTCTGCCATAGGCAGACACAGAAAGCATGTATTTCTAAGCCTTCTTGAGACCCTGATAATGCTAGCACTCCATTCTTAAACTTCTAAGCCTCTAAAACTGTGAAAAGAGATTTCTATTGATGAAGCCATCCAGCAATGGTCTTCCTGATGGTAGTCCAAGCTGACTAATTTCTCAGTAAACTCCTCTCTATGAATTTTCTTATTTAATGTGCACAGTAATCCTAGGAAGTATTTTTTAAACTGGCACATAACTACATAAACAGATTATGGGATACAATATGATAACTTTGTGTATGTATATTTTGTGTATGAGCAAATCAATATAATTAGCATTCCATTTTAAATATTTATCAGAACTTCTGGACTCTTCTAGTTACTTTGAAACATGTCATAAATAGTGGACTGTATTATGTGAGTGTGCTATAGAACACGTAACCTTATCTATCCTCTCACATCCCTGCTTGCCCTGTACTTCCTAGTCTCTAGGGACTCTATTCATTGATTCTTTGATGAGTTTGATTTTTTTTCATTAGCTTCCACAAATGAGTGGGAATATACAGTATCTTTCTCTGTAAGATTATGTCCTCCAGCGCTACCTATTTGGTTTAGAATAGCAGGACTTCAACCAGGCACCTATGGCTGACACCTGTAATCCTAGCTACTTAGGAAGCTGAAGTCTGAGCATGGCAATTCCAACCAGCCAGTGGGAGAAAAGTCCATAGCATTCTTATCTCCAGTTAGCCATAAAAATCTAGAAGTGGAGGTGTAGCTCAAGTGGTAGAGCTCCAGCCTTGAGTGAAAAAGTTAAAAGATAGTTCCCAGGGTGTCAGACAGAACTCAAGCCCTGGGTTTAAGCCTTGGTACTGGCAGACACAAAATAATAGGACTTCATTCTTGGTCCTGGACTTGAACTCAGGGCTTGGGCACTGTCCCTGAGCTTTTGTGCTCAATGCTAGCTCTCTACCACTTGAGCCACTGTTCTACTTCTAGCTTTTTTTCGTGATTAATTGGAGGTAAGAGTCTTATGGACGTTCCTGCTCAGGCTGGCTTCCAATGGCAATCCTCAGATCTCAGCCTCCTGAGTAGCTAGGATTACAGGCGTGAGCCATTGGTCTGGCAGGACTTCATTCTTTTTTTTTAATAGCTGAATAGTATCCATTTTCCTTCTTCACTCATGAGTTGATGAGCACCTTGCTGGATTCCATATCTTGACTATTGTGAATAGTGCTACAATGAAGGAAAGCAGACAGTAATATTCTTTTATAGCTAAGGGAATCAAGTCTCAGCAAATTTAAAATTATTGGCTGCAGCTGGGACTGTGGCTTAGTGGTAGAGTGCTTGTCTTGCATGCATGAAGCCCTGAGTTTGATTCCTCAGTACCTCATACGCAGAAAAAGCCAGAAATGGTGTTGTGGCTCAAGTGGTAAAGTGCTAGCCTTGAGTAAAAGAAGTTCAGGGACAGTGCCCAGGCCCTGGGTTCAAACCCCAGAACTAGTAAAAAGAAATGTTGGCCCAAGTTCTGTAGCAGTAAAATGAAATGACTAACCCAGATCTTCTGAGTGTAGATGTAATACTTTGAATTTCCATATTCTGAAGCAATTGTTTCTAACATCTCCAAGTCATCCAGAACAATGTCATTTCTGTTTCCATCTTAAAATTGGAATTGGGATTGTAAGGTAGTACAAAGAAACTGTTGGAATAGATGGAAATCTTATTTCAATTGTGGTCATGAATACTTACATCAAAATTAATCAACTTGCACACTGCAACTATGCGAAACCTCGCTCATCAATAAATCAATTAAAATTGCTGGGGAGGGGCTGAGAAGGTGGCTCAGTGGTAGAGTGCTTGCCTTGCATGCATGAGGCCCTGGGTTCGATTCCTCGCACCACATAAGCAGAAACAGCCAGACATGGTGTTGTGGCTCAAGAGGTAGATTGCTAGCCTTGAGCTGAAGAGCTGAGAGACAGCGTCCAGGCCCAGAGTTCAGGCCCAACAACCAACAACAGCAGCAACAACAACAACAATAAAGAGCTTGGGATATAGCTCAGTGGTAGAACACTTACCTATCATGTGCAAAGCTCTGGGTTCAATCCCCAGCATGGTGAAAACAAAGAAAGCCTAGGGAGCACTGGGACGGGCATTGGTGGCTCATGCTTCTAATCGCAACTCAGGAGGCTGAGATATGAGGATCTTGGTTGGAAGCCAGACCAAGCAGAAGACTCCATGAGACTATCTCCAATTAGGTACCAGAAAAGCCAGAGTGGAGCTGTGGCTCAAGTGGTGGAGTGCTAGCCTTGAGCAAAAAAAAAAAAAAAAAAATTAAGGAACAGCACCCAGGTGTTGAGTTCAAGCCCCAGTAACACCCCTCTCTCCTTCACCCTCTCTCTTTTTCTCTCTCCCTTTCTCTCTCTCTCTCTCTCTCTCTCTCTCTCTCTCTCTCTCTCTCTCTCACACACACACACACACACACACACACACACACACACAAGTGGAAGAATTCAGTTAAGAAAAATAATGTTACTGTTTCAATTTTATGCAGAATGGCCTGGGATTTTTTTTTTAAGAATAACCTGTTCTCCATAATCCAGGAGAGCCCATTTAATTAGGTCAGTTCTATAATTTCTCAATTTTGACAGTAGGTGGCTTTCATGACCCTGGCACCTTTATTTTTAAATTTGGACACTTCACAAAAAGCTGAGGAGAGTGTTATAATTCACTCTCAGTAAGTGGCCTACCTGTCTCAATTATCTTTGTTTGCAGGATTTCTAAAAGGAATAAACTATTCTCATTTGTACAAAGCATTTTCTTAAGTGTTCAGAGTTACAAGAAATGAATTACAGACTGTTTTAAAGAAAGAGTGTCTATTCTTAAAGTTCCACTGAGACAAAAACTGGCACAGGATCTGAGGCTACTCTAGGAAGGAGCTACTATTTCAGTCTTTCTTTTAACTAGAATGTTCTCTTTCTCTTAGAGGGTACCTTTTCTCTCTACAAGTCTACTCTGTTCTCCTTTTACTCATTGTTGCATTGATTTTTTAAGTTGCTTTGCCCCAAATATCTTCAATGTGCCCATCAGATCCCCTCTTTCTCCTACTCCCCAACGCTTTTTCCTAGAAGCCTGGCCTGGATATGTCATACCAAAAGAATGAAATCAGTGTATTTATTTTCCTTGGCCCTCTCTTTAGCTGATCACTTCAGGTAACAGAATCCCTTACCCAAAGACCATCTCCCCCTTTAAGATGGCTCACTCTGAATAACTTTCCCTTCTCAAACTCCCTTTTATCTTATCCCTTCAATCTACATGTGGTAATAGGTCCCTTGCTGCCTAAGCAGAGTTTCTCATGTCACTATGACTCCCCTATACCCTATCCACACACTTGCAATGAGTCTCTCTTCAACTTACTCTAATTTCTACTTGCCATTTATGTCTTCTTAGGACCCTAAAATATTATTATATTTTATATTATATTATTATATAAATTATTTGATGTTCCTTAACTTGAAACTGTCCTAAGTCCAAAAAGCATTTAACATACCTAGCATTGAATATCATAGCCTAGCATAGCCTACCTTAAATGTGCTCAGAACAATTACATTAGCATAGAGTTGAGCAAAACCAGAGCCTGCTTTGCAATAAGGTATTGAATAGCTCATGTACCATATTGAAAGTGAAAAACAGATTGGTTGTATGGGTATGCTTTTGGTGCCATCATAAAGTTAAAAAAAAGTTAAGCCATCATTAAGTCAAAAATAGTTTTTAACCTATGTTGTGGTGGTAATGGTAGTGGCGTGTGCTTCTGTGTGTATGCATGAGTGTATGTGTGTGTGTGTGTGTGTGTGTGTGTGTGTGTGTGTGATATTTTTACTTTATTCTTTCTTTCAATTCCACTATTTGAATAGTGGGCCAGAATCTTTACTTTGCTGATTCACATTTTTATTTCTTCCTCTGGGATCAGAATCCTAACTTGAACCCTAGCCTGACTGTCTGGACAGAGAAATGAAGTCTAGCATTTGGCAGTCCCTTCTCTCTGGAATCTAACCCAATATTTATGGTAGTGATTTCAAACTAGAAAGACCAAGTCAGGCTTGGTTGCACTTGACCATGATCCCAGCTATGTAGGAGGCTGAGGCAGGAGGATGATGAGTTTGAGGCTAGCTTGGGTTACATAATGAGACCCAGGATAAATATAAAAACAGACAAACAATTATTGTTGTTATTGCTTGGAATACTTTGTTGAGAAGTATGGTAGTTTATGGTGAAGAAGTTAAGAGGACTATACTTGATTAAAAAATAGCTTGTCTTGGGCTGGGAAGTTGGCTCAGTGGTAGAAGCGCTTGCCTTGCATGCCTGAGGCCCTGGGTTCGATTCCTCAGCACCACATAAGCAAAAACTAAAAAAGCTGGAAAGTGGCGCTGTGGCTCACAGTGGTAAAGCGCTAGCCTTGAGCTGAAGAGCTGAGGGACAGCACCCAGGCCCAGAGTTCAGGCCCCACGACCAGACCCCCCCAAAAAAATAGCTTGTCTTGGAGGGCAGGTTGGGGAATGCAGAAGAAAGAATGGTGGCAAGCATGTCACAACATTGCCAGCTTTGGCTTAGAGACTCCAGCTGCTTGCGCCTCATTCTAGATTAGATTGCACATTAATGTCAATCATTTAAACCTGAGTTTTTCTACATCTTTGGATACTGTTATTTGGACTGAGGTTACCCTCTTAGGGGTGGTCCTTCCAGTAGTCAGGTGGCTGTGATGGAGGTCATTGTTTACAAGGCAGGACAGCTTGTTCTATATTACTGCTTCCTTTCTGCCTAGGGCTGTGGTAACAGCTTTTCATTGTTACAACAATGAAAGCCCTGCATTACTTCACTATTATTTGTTGGTTCTCCTACACCTTCATAAATTGTCTCTCCTCATATGATGGTATTTTGGGTGTACCATCTGTTTCCTGTGGATATCTATACTAATATAGCCACTTACTATGTACAAGGCCCTAAGGATGCCACAATAAACAAGAGATAAAAATACCTGCTTTCTGGAGACTACATTTTAGCTTGTTTCAAGATGCCTTGCAGTCAGGACTGAAGACAGGTTATAAACTTGCCTGTCTCACTCAGACTGCATGCCTTTCTTGTCATTAATTACAATTAAGGATGTGGACACATGTGCCTGAAAGTATGTGTTGGTGTGAACTCTTATAATTAGAACTTAAGGAAATCCTGAGGGCAGGAACTCTAAAGACAGAGAGGTTATAAAGATGAATAGGACCAGTTAAAAAAGTACTAGACTCACAAACCTGATGTAATTAAAAAGACTCTCATAGATGTTTTTGAGAAGAACTTTGAAAATGTAGAAGACGGAATGATTAACTTGCTTTGGAGATTGGAAAGGATTCTTGGAGGTGATGCTTGACCTGAGCTTGGATGGATGAGTAATACATTGTCAGAAAGAAGAAAAAGAAAGGAAACTTAAGAAGAGGAAAAGAATTTGTTGGGTGCTGGTGGCTCATATTTGTAATCCTAGCTACTCAGGAGGCTGAGATCTATGGATCATGCTTTGAAGCCAGCCAGGGCAGGAAAGTCTGCGAGACCCTTACTTCCAGCTAACCACCAAAAGACTAGAAATGGAACTGTGGCTCAAGAGTACTAGCCTTGAACAAAACAGCTTAGGGACAATATCCATGCCTTGAGTTCAAGCGTCAGGACTGGCAAAAAAAAAGAGGAAAGGGAGTTATGAAACAGCCTTAAAATGTGTCAGAATGATGCTTAGTTGGTTATATGACTAGAGGACAACATTGAGGATGGTGGCAAGGAATGGAACTAGAAAAGATATTCAGAGACCAGGCTATAAGGGGTAGTCATGTATGAGGAATTTTCCATTTATTCCAGTAAGTTAGAGAAAGCCCTTAATTTTTTAAAATAGGAAAGTGGAAAAAATCAGATCTAAGTTTTTAAAAGAAAATTTGGGAAGATGGAAATAGGTAGAGCAGTAAAACTGAACAGCAATCAAACCCAGCAGAATAGCTAGATTTTTATAGCAGCAGTGGAAGAGACAATGGCAATATGACAATAAAAGCAAAAGGATGGATTTTGAGTTTTGTGAACATTTAGGGGTAGAATCAAAAGGTTCTGATAACAGATATGAATAGAAATGGAAAGGAAGATGATGTAAAAAAGATAGAAGAGTCAGCAGCTTGGCAGAAATCAGAGAAAGAGAAACTAACATCTGTCTTACTGAAGGAGACAAACTGACTACACTGCAGAAGTACGAACCTTTAGCATCTGGAGATACTAGCATATCTGAAGGTGAAGGGTGAGTTGCAAATAGATGAATAGGCTGACAAAGAGTTTTAGACTCACAAACCTATCTTTTTGGAAAAATTTCCTCTTTTTAGGCTTTAACTCAGGAATATTAGGCAGGACAGAGGGCAGGAATAAAGGATAAAATTGTAAAAGATTAGCCAGGCTGGCTTTGAGCCACAATCCTCAGATCTCACCCTTCTAGTAGCTAGGATTACAGGTGTGAGCCACCAGTGCCCAGCTCAAAAATCCTTACTTTTATGGGCCAGTTTTTTGGACTTTTTCACCAGTGAAGGGATATTTTATTTATTCATGTATTTTTGGTGTTGGTTCACTGGAGCTTGAACTCAGGGCCTGGGCACTATTTTTTCTCAAGGCTACCCTCACCACTTGAGGCACAGCTCCACTTCTGGCTTTTTGGAGGTGAATTGGAGACAAGAGTCTCATAGACTTTCCTGCCCAAATAGGTTTTGAACCATGATCCTCAAATCTTAGCCTCCTAACTAGCTAGGGTTACAGATGTGAGCTACAAGTTCTTGACGTGAAGGGATATTTTAATAACAAGAGACTCATATCACTACTAAACGTAATAGTATGTATCACAAATCTACAACCATCTATTTTTATTTTTATTTTTCCAATTCTAGTATTTAGTCAAAAATGAGTAAAGCTATACTATTCCAGGATTAAATTGTGTAGGCACTAAAAATAAAATAAAATAAAAACAAAACAACAACAAAAACTCCTATGATTTCTCATGAATGCATTAATCTTAAATAAGCTGCTGAAAAATCAGTATCTACATTTACCCACATAGTGGCAATGATCTTAAGGGAAAAAAAATCACCGTCTACCATAGCAGGGTCTATTAATAGTCTTCTAAGGCTCATGATCATAAATGGAAGTACATTTTTGACATGAACATGGCATCACCTTTCCTGTCACCTTTTTGTACTCTTAATGGTTCTAGTCTTGCTACTGTCAGCGTAATAAAGGCATCAGCAACATTAGCAATACATGGAAGCTTATTAAAAACACAGAACCTCAAGTTAAGACCTCTGGCGTAGGCAGTGTCTCAAAACACTGTCTACAGTGAAATTTACAAAAGTATTTAAAAGTTAGGCCAAGGAATGTGAATTTGTTTTCAAAAGGTGGTTATGTTTCTGATACATACTAAATCTTAGAGCCACTAGTGATTTTAAATGTTAGCATGTATTAGCATAGATTGCACCCTCTAAGAATGCAACCAATTCCTATTTTCTCCAGAGTCTACTTTTTGTAGCCATAAGATGCACAGAGAAATGGATGTGATAAAAGCTCAGAATTTAAGCCTCATGCCTGTAATCCTAGCTATTCAGGAGGCTGGGATCTGAGGATTGTGATTAGAAGCCAGCCCAGGCAGAAAAATTTAAGAGACTCTTCTCTCCAATTAAGTACTAAAAAGTCAGAGGTAGAGCTGTGGCTCAAATGGTAGAGCACTAACTTTAAGCATAAAAGCTTAAGGACAATACCCAAGCCCTGAGTTCAAGCTCTAGGACCTACACACACACACACACACACACACACACACACACACACACACACACACACACATACCCCACTCACAGACAGTTCAGAATTTGTGAACTCTTAGTGTGTGTGTGTGTGTGAGAGAGAGAGAGAGAGAGAGAGTCATGGGGCTTGAACTTGGGGCCTGGGCACTGTCTCTGACCTCTTTTGTTCAAGGCTAGTACTCTGCCTCTTTGAGCCATACTGCCACTTTCAGTTTTCTAGTGGTTAATTGAAGATAGAGTCTCATGGACTTTCCTGTCCTAGCTGGCTTTGAACTGTGATCTTCAGATCTCAGGCTCCTGAGCAGCTAGGATTATAGGTGTGAGCTACCAGCACCCAGCCAATTTGTGAACTTTTAAATTTATTTCTACTTTTAGATCAGGGTATGATTCTTAGATAGGCTACATCCATCTCACTTAAGAGCTTGTCTGAAGCCAGGAGCCAGTGGCTCATGCTTGTAAGCCTAGCTACTCAGGAGGCTAAAATATGAGGACTGATGTTTGAAGCTATCTGGGGCAGGAAACTTTGTGAGACTCTTATCTCCAGTTAGCCACCCAAAAAACAAAACAAAACAAACAAAAAGAACAGAAATTGAGTATAGCTCAAGTGGTAGAGTGCTAGCTTTGAGCAAAAAAGCTCAGCATAGCACCCAGTCCCTGAGTTCAAACCCTTTGTCTGAAAGACTGATTTCCCCACAGCACCACACACAAGCTGTAACAATGGCTCTCTGATTTGAGAAGGCCAAAAGACAATGGCAGGCACAGTATAGAATGGCAGTCATGCTTTATTCACAGTTTCTCCTGTTCACAGATGCATTATCAACACAGTACTAGCAGCACTTAGTACACGGGCCCTTGTCCTCCAGTGTTGCATGTTTATATTCCTACAAGACAAAAGCAGCATCTGGCCCCAAGGCTACCTAAGGTATCAAATGTGTACACGACTCCAGGTTACATGAATATACTGAAGCAGCTGAATCATAGTCCTTGGGAAGTGAAGACTCAAAGCTTTCCAGAAGTTATGGTAAGGGACTGCATTTACCCTCCTCCTACTGAGACAGCATCTTCAAAGTGAGGAGCTCTGCTTTACACATTCGCCTGGTGGTTCTTAAGCTCTACACAGATCTTTGCAGCTGTTTGGAGTCCTGTTAAACTAATATCTTTGCAGTTCTTAAGCTCTCTACAGATCCTTTCAGCTGTTTGGAGTCCTTTTAAACTAATATCTTTGCATCACCACACCAAGATTCAACTACACCACTGGGGAACACAATAGTAGTATCATCTTTGTAGGTAAGATGTAAATATTTTGATGTCACAGCTACCGCAGAAAATGCAGCCCTTAACTATTAGCCAAAAATTACTCATACAGTATTTTCTAGAAATGTTCTTGTATGTATACCTTTAGAAGTTTCCAAAGTAAGTTAGTCTAATATGTGTGTGTGAGAGAGAGATGTGGGGGAGGGGAAAGAGAGAGAGGCAGATCTGAAACTTATTACCAAAAATTATTTCCCTTTTTCTTGACTCAGGGATTTTTTTAACCTTTCAATATATGCATGGAAATTAAGTAGCATGGAAATATCTTTCACCCAAGGTTATGAGTGGTGAAATTTAAAATTGAAAGAGGTTTTAAAATTCAGACCTTAAGTGGAAACCTATGTTGGATATATATTGACTTCTACTAAAGTCAACTCAGTCCATCTACTTGAAACATAAAAGTATTTCCAGAGAATCCATATATCCATCTCTCTCTCTGCACATGTATACACACAAGTATGTGTGTATACATATACATACATATTTATATATGTATATACACATATGTATATATATTTTGCATATAGATATATGTGTCTATATAAATATAAATAAATAAATACACACACATATACCAGGACTGGACTTTGAACTCAGGGTTTTGTGCTCTTACTTGACTTTTTTACCCAGGGCTGGAACTTTACAACTTGAACCAGAGCTCTACTCCTGGCTTCTTGTTAGTTAATTGGAGATAAGAGTCTCTAGGATTTATCTGTCTGTGCTGGCTTTGAATTGTGATTCTCAGATCTCAGCCTCCAGAGTAGCTAGTATTATAGATGTGAGCTACCAGCACCCAGCTTTAGAATTCTTTTTAAGAGTGATAACCCTATTGAGGGCCCTCCTGAACCAGCACAATGGTATTCACATTCAATCTGCTTTGGCAGAAAGATTGTTCTCTCTTTAGATCCTCCTGATATTTTCTTCCTGATGTTGATTTTACTTCAAACATATTCAACAAATTAATTTTCAGGCGATACAAAGATTCAAACCATAGACTCTCTAGACCCGAATTACTTTATTTTCTTCACATTGGTTCTCTCATTTCCCCTTTGATCATATTTTTTTCTTGTGAACCAACTCCTACTTTATACAATTTTATGATAATTATACAATTATATGATAATAGCAATGTGAAACCCCTGGTTAACAAGTAATTGTTATTCTATGACAAGGCTTGCTCTCCAAAAACCTATTCACATTCAATCTGCTCTTGGCAGGAAGATTGTTCACTCACCTGATATTAATTTTACTTCATATATTTCTTTTGCCCTTTGGTTTTAGGTATTTACATTACTGTGTCAGAAATGAGTGTGGTGCTTCTGGGTGAAAGGAACCTTCATTTGTTTTTAGTTTTAAATACATACACCACTACTTCTATAGTAAATGATTTCCAACTCCCCAGGAGGAATCTAGCAACTCTAGTCTTTTTTTTTTCTTTGCAGGTCATGGGGCTTGAACTCTGGGCCTGAGCACTGTCCCTCACTCTTCAGCTCAAAGCTAGCGCTCTACCACTTGAGCTACCATGCCACTTCCAGTTTTCTAGTGGTTTATTGGAGATAAGAGTTTCACGGATTTTCCTGCCTGGACTGGCTTTGAACCAAGATCCTCAGATCTCAGCCTCCTGAGTAACTAGGATTACAGATGTTAGCCAGTGGCACCCGGCTTAGCAACTCTAGTCTTAAAAAGGCCCTTGCAGTAGATTTTATTTGCCTGGTGCTGGGGATTGAACCCAAGGATTCACACTTGCTAAGGATGGACTGTACTACTGAGCTACACTCCCAGCCCTTGAAGCAGTTTTTTGTTATGCTTATTGTTATTGTTGTTGTTATTGCTATTATTTTTTGCAGAGGATTGAGCTCCAGGTTCTGAGCTGCATCTCCAATCCCCTGAATGGATTTTAACCAGCTGTTAAGCTGTGACTTGAAATTAAAATATAGGAGGGAATGATATGAACAGTTCAGAGATAAGTATCTGCTATTAAATGAGGTTGGATTCTCCCTTTACTTAAAAAGTAATCTGATTTGGGAATTGGATGGGAACAAATTTCAAGCTATATTACCGTGCTTTCAGGGAGAGAATTGGTATATCCAAGGAAACAGAACTTCACAAAATACTCCAAAGACATCTAAAGAATGTTAAGTTAGAATAACTACTAAAGTTGGCACTATCTCTGAGTGTGAGATCTAATGAATTCTAGGCATTTTTATTTTTTCATTCAATATATAAAGACTGAGAATTGCATGATGGCAGATGGCTAGCTTACTCTATGACTCATTGAAAGTACACTAGGTCAGGAATGTTGGTGTTTGCCTAACATAACAACTCAAACTTCAACATAAATTTTTATAAAAACTAATTTAGTGGAGGAAGATTAGTTTGTATTTTTATAGCTATTTGATTTTCTTCATAAGTTTACCTTTATTTGAAAATCTCAGAATGATGAATTTATATGTGCTACCTTATTAATACTATAATATTTGGATGAAAGTTAGAATTTTATTTATGTATATATTTTTTAACCCATCCTATGGCTTGAACTAAGGGCCTGGGCACTGTCTCTGAGCTTCTTTTGCTCAAGGCTACCACTTTACCAGTTGAGCCGCAGCAACACTTCTGGCTTTTTCTGTTTATATGCTACTGAGGAATCAAACCAGGGCTTCACGCATGCTAGGCAAGCACTCTACCACTCAGCCACATTCCCAGCCCTACTGATAGTGTTTTGTTTTTGCAGCAGTAGGGATTGAACCTAGGGCTTTGTACACTCTAGGCAAGCATTCTACCACTGAGCTGGTAGAATGACTTGAACTGAGGCTTGAATTCTGGGCCTCATGCTATCAATCAGCTTTTCTGCTCATGGTTGGAGCTCTACCATTTAAGCCACAGGTCATGTTCAGCTCTTTTTTTTCTTCTTCTTTTAGCTTTGGTAGTAGTCAATTGGAGCTAAGACTCTCAAGTAGTATTCTGCCCCCTCTTCCCTAGAGCTTCAAATCTTGATCCTCAGACTCTCAGCTTTGTGAGCTGTTAGGATTACAGGCATGAGCCACCAGTGCCTGACCCTATTTTCTTTTTCTTCTCCTTCCTTCCTTCCTTCCTTCTTTACCTCCTTTTTTTGGTTGTTGTTGGTGGTGGTGGTGGTCATGGGGCTTGAAATTAGGCCCTGGGCACTGTTCCTGAGCTCTTTTTTGCTCAAGGTGGTGCTTTACCACTTTGAGCCCTAGCTCCACTTCTGGTTAATTGGTGATAAGTGACTTTCCTGCCCAGGCTAGTCTTGAACTGCGATCCTTAGAACTCAGTCTCCTGAGTAGCTAGGATTATAGGTATGAACCACCTGGCTTGGCCCTATGTTCTTAATAGTTATACACAACTAGCATAAAGATATATCAGATAGACTTGTATTGGAGTCTTTTTCCAAAACTTTTAAAATTCAGTTTTAGTATTTGCTATGCCAATGATAAACTCTAATAAGACACACATATCTTGTTCTGGCCTAAGTATTTTAACCTGTTGGCCTGCAAAGAAACAAAAAAAAGTTTACTCCTTGCTGAGTCATTGTAAGAATATTTTTATTTTTATTTTTTTGCTTGAAATTTAATATATACTCAAGAATTGTTTTGCCCAATGTCAGCATAAGGGCAAGTTAGATAATATGGTTTAAAGCTTGGGGGAGCTGCACAACATCTTGGGGTGTGTCTAGATAATGCGATTTTCCGTGAATGTCAAGGCACAGAAGTCTGTACTATTTTCACTTGTCTGGAAAACTTATAACTCATCTCAGCTTGATTTCTTTTGAAAGTAAGGTCTTACTATGGTGCTTGCAGAGAAATGAAAAAGAATTCTATGAAAGCCAAATTGCACTTCCTTTTGCTTCAATTTACAGCTAGAGGACAATTCTAGACTCATTTTTTTAGAATGATTGCTAATTTCTAATCATGTAGGATCCGTGAGGGTAGGGATGTTTTTGTTTGCTGCTCCTCCCAGTAGGATAGAGGGTACTAGCACATAGCAGATACTTGGGAGAATATGTGTTAAATGAATAGATATTGGATAGTGACTTCTAGGTCTCAAATACTGAAAAACCTTGTGTGACTGCCCTTTAGAACACTCTATTGTAAGAGTCTAAAATTAATATTGAACCAGATATCTGTTATTTTAGTCTTTTTAGCATCACTTTTTCCCTTCCAAGGTGATATATCTCCCCTTGCTGACCTTAGTTATGTGTTGGTCAGCTTTCTGATACTATAGTAAAATATCAGAAACAATCAGCTTACAGAGAAACACGGTTCATTTGAGATTACACTTTTGATGTTCCAATCAATGATCAGTTCTAAGCATATCATGGTAAAACATATGTGGCAAAGCAAACTTGTTGATAGGAAGGCCAGGAGACAAAAGAGAGATAGAGAGATTTAAAGACACCAGAGTCCCATGTCTTCAAGGGTACACTGTCCTCCCAAGACCTGAGGACCTCCCATAAAGCTCCAGCTATTACAGGTTCTACCATCTCTTAATATCACACATCAGGGACCCAGGCTTTAATGCTTTAATGGCCTTTGGGGGCCATTCAAGATTCCAACTGTTGCAGCAACCAACTCAGTGTGGATTCTCTCTTTCTTGACCACAGGGGCTAGTTTGTGACCATGACCTGTCCCACTCAATTCTTATCACACTGTTGGTTTCTGATCCAAGTCAAGACAGACTGCCCTATGACTTTCCTGCTAGAACTAATAAAAAAGACTGTCTCTATGTGTTTGAGTATAAGATGGGTATGGTTTAATTAGAATCTAGAGAAAGGAACAGGTATCTTTCTTACCATAGAGCTAGAACCTGAGCAAGCCAATCAGAGGCAAGAAACATTGAAAGATAAGGAGGGGAGAGGAGAGAATCTTGTCTCTTAATACCACAACTCATATTTATTCTTTAAAAAAATAAACATCAAATATGAAAGTAATAAATGTTCATTGCAAAAAAATCAGAAAATGCAAAAGCATGAAGAAAATTATAGGGTTTATTTTGTGTGTGTGTGTGTGTGTGTGTGTGTGTGTGTGTGTGTGTGTGTGATAGTGAGATTTGAACTCCAGGCTCATACTAGGCAAGTACTCTACCACTTAAGCAACCCTCACAGCTCTTCTTGTAGCTATTTTTCCAGTAGCATCTTGAGTTTATCTCTGGGCCAATCTGGACCAAAATTCTGTTTATATTTTCTGTGTAGCTAAAATAACAGATGTGAACCACCATGCCTTATTGATTGAGATGGGTCTCAAGAATATTTTGCCCAGGATTGGTCTTAAACCATGACCACCTGATGACTGCCTTGCAAGTAGCTAGGATTACAAGTATGAGCTGGTGTGCCCAACTTGAAAAAATGTATAGTTATTTGGAGTCCATCACCCAGGCACTATCTTTTTGGTCTATATCCTCCCATATATACACACAAAAAATATTTTTCTTATCTTAAACCCATGAGGTCATGAGATTTTAGTCTCCTTCCATCAATTTATGAGTCATAAATATCTGGCTATCTTGATATGGCAAAGGTTCACCTGGTAAAGGTTTGGTTCTGAACCCTGTGGCAGTATTAGTAGATGACAGAACCTTTAAGTCTTCTACTTGTTAAGTGGAGTGGCCCTCAAAGGGACTAGATTTTAGCCTCTTCATTTTTTTTTCACTTTGTAGCTCTTACACATGCTATTGCCATGCCCAAAATAACAGCCAACTAATCACGAACTTGATACAGGTCCTTTTCTCTGCCCTTTAAAGAATAAAAATGGACAGGCTCTGGTAGCTCATGCCTGAAATCTGAGGATCCAGCTCAGGCAGGAAAATTCTTGAGACTCTTAGCTCCAATTTACCACATGAAAACTGGTAGTACAGCTGTGGCTCAAAGTGATAGAGCATTGCCCATGAGTAAAAAAGCTCAGGGACAATGCTCAGTCCCTGAATTCAACCCCATAACAAACAAAAAATGAAATAAAATGAAAATGAAAATGCAGGAAAGTGTTTAACATAAGCTGAGTACCTTTATTTGAAAGTGAAAGCAAAGCCATAAAAGAAAGTATAAAGGCAAGGCACCAGTGGCTTATACCTGTAAACCTAGCTACTCAGGAGGCTGAAATCTGAGGGTCACGGTTCAGAGCCAGCCTGGGCAAGAAAGTCATGAGACTCTTATCTCCAATTAGCCACCAGAAAACCAGAAGTGGTGTTGTGGCTCAAAGAGATAGACTGCTAGCATTGAGCAAAAATAGTTCAGAGACAGTGCCCAGACCTTGAGTTCAAGCCCCACTACTGCCAAAAAAAAAAAAAGAAAAAGAAAAGAAAGAAAGAAAGAAAAGAAAGAAAGAAAGAAAGAAAAGAAGGAAAGAATTAGCAGACTTCCAAGTGGGAAGGGATCTCCCAAGTTATTCCATAAGGGAAATCCTGTTCCTGCTAGATAGTTGATCCTTAGTCTCCTTTGGGTTGATTTGTTAAGTAGTGGTTTGTTAGAGTATTTTAGACATTGCCAGATGGTTGCTCACTGCAGAAGGTCTTTCAGATTAGTGGGAGGACTTGCCTTCTGCTTATGTGTCTGGTCTAGGCATGTGCCTGACTTGGAACCTGCCACCCTGGGTGGGAACAAGAAAGGTGACTTATGCCCTTTGTTTCTTGCCATGTAGGCCTTTGTCATTAGTTGCCTTTTATCCCCAGCTTCCTAAATGGGTCAAATATCTGTCCCTCAAACTGAAGCCTCTTAAGCCATGAACCTTTAGGGTTTTTTTTGTTTTTTGTTTTTTTAAATTTTTTATTGTAAAGATACTATACTGAGGGTTACAGTTACATGAGTAAGGTAATGAGTACACTTCCTATTGAGCATTGTTACCCCCTCCATTATTTTCCCCCTACCATCCCTTCCCTCCCTACCTTCCTTTTTTTTTTTTGAAATTGTGATTAAGTGATTACATAATTTCCCAAATTTCACAGTATTGTGGAATAATGATGCTCATTTAAAGTCACAAGTTCATTCTAACTTTCCTGGAGCAAATTGTCTATCACAGTCTATAACATATAATGGTGTACACAAATACACCATACATGTGATCAGCAGCATGGGGATATTTAGTAGTGGTTCGACCAGATGAGTGGAAGTTCTTTGTTTCTTAAGTCCTGTTAATTTTGTCGTATCACCTAACATTTTGGATTTAGCATCCACTTATCAGGGAGACCATGTACCATTTGTCTCTTTGCTCTTGGCTTACCTCGCTCAACATGATTCCTTTTAGCTCCATCCATTTCCCTGCAAATGCCATTATTTTGTCATTTCTAATGGCTGCATAATATTCCATTGTGTATAGATACCACAATTTTTGGATCCATAAATCTGTGGTGGGGCATCTGGGTTGTTTCCATATCCTAGCTATTGTGAACAGTGCTGCAATAAACATGGAGGTGCATGTGTCCTTGTATACTGGTTCCTGTTGTTCAAGGTAGATGCCTAGAAGTGGTATGACTGGGTCGTAAAGGAGGTCAATCTTTAACTTTCTAAGGACCCTCCAGACTGCTTTCCAAAGTGAACCTTTAGTTTTTAAAAGTTGATTATCTATTACTAACAAGTAATGACAGAAAGCTAGTTATAGTGACACATACTATATGTGATCCCAGCACTTGGACTGCTTAGGCAAAAGGATTGTGGATTAAAGGACTCCCTGGACTACACAGGGAGTTCCAAACCAGCACTATTCTGTCTCAAAAAAATAACAAAGGGAACGAACACAAATCCCAATAAAGATAGATTTACATCAATGTTTTGTTTTGCTGATCCTGGGGCTTGAACACAAGATCTGGGCCTCTTTGTACCAGGGAGACACATTATGTCTGGTTTTTCTTGAGTAGTTAATTGGAGATAAGAGTCTCACAGACTTTCCTTCAGGGGCTGGCTTCAAACCATGATCCTCGATCTCACCCTCCTGAGGAGCTAGGATTACAGATGTAAACCACCAGTGTCTGGCTTACATTATTTTTTTTTTGGCTAGTATTCCATTGTGTATATTAAATATAATTTACTTAACTACTCCTATTGTTTTAAATAGGTCTTAAAAGCTCTTGATTGTTTTCCTGAAGTAAATCTTAATGTTGACTGACTTCTTAACACTTCCCCCTGAGATTACTTTCTTCTAAATTTTCTCTGTTTAACAATGAACATTTGGAGATTATTAGTTAGGGTAAGGGAAGAGGAAGCAGACTTTTATGAACTTTTGAAAATAGAAAATATTACCTTTGTAGCTATGAAATAGATCTTTCTTAGGAAAGTTTAAGAATGTTAATGTCAGAGATATGATGAATAATGTTGATAAATTTGTTTCCAGATAGATTGAAAACAATGTTTGCATAAATGTTTTGGTAATGACTGAGATTTGCTGAATGGTAACTAAGTCTCTAATTACCAGGGTGTGGACCTGCAGTTATCTGAGCAAACACAATTACACTAAAGACACCATTTATGCTTTGTTAAGGTAACAAAGCAAGGCTCTGAAACAGGAAATTGAGGATCTACAAATGTATAAGTATTCAATTTAAAGCAACGTCAAATCAGAAACAGAAGATGTTTGAACAGTGGGGTAGGGGGATTATAAGAGCAAGATGGGAAGATGAGCTTGTATGTCAAAAACTTGATAAATTATAGTTAGGTGCCAGTGGCTCACACCTATAATTTTAGCTACTCAGGAGACTGAGGTATCAGAATTGCACTTTGAAGTCAACCCCTACAGGAAAGTCTGTGAGATTCTTCTTTTCAATTAACTTGATGGCATCAAAGAGCTGGAAGTGGTAGAGTACCAAACTTGAGTGAAAGAGCCAAGCAAGGCTCAAGCCCTGGAAATGGCTCATACTCACACACAAAGAAACTTGATAGATTACAACTAGAAACATGTAAATAGTTACTATTGAACACTCGATATTTGTTTCCAATATGATAGACTTTTTATAAAAAACCAAAGCCAATTATAATGGAAACCCACACTCCGATAGAATAACTTTGAAAATGTGCTGTAAGGATCATGAAGCTGTTCTTTCCAAGTTCCCAGTATCCCTTATGCTTTCCATTCCCAAAGAGCTCTGCTGATATTGAAAAGGTCCAATTCCCTGATTAGTTATATAGCATTACCTTTGTTCCATAATAAAGAGAGTTAAGAAAATTGTACATGAGACTAAATCCAACTTGCCATTGGATCTTAGGAAAATATTTCGAATTGAGCACTTCTGTTTTTTTACTCTTAGAGAAATGACAATAGATACAGTGCTAGCCTTGAGCAAAAAGCTCAGGGACAGCACCCAGGTCCTGTGTTTAAGTCCTATTACCACCACCAACAAAAAACAATAATAAACAAGGTGAGTAGTACTAGCAGCTCTGCTGTTAAACTATTCACAATGCTTTAGCTAAACCTTTGGGAACATTATGAAAGATTTATTGAAAAATATAGAATATACTCAAGGGCATGTTAAATTTATATTTCCAATCACTTTAGATTTCACATTCTTTGTATTTATTTCTTTCAAAGAGAAATCTTTCTTCTTCCAAATCCTAAAACAGCTTCCCAGGGAGAACTTTGTATAGCTATTTTCTTGCTTTTAAATCTTACAAAAAAATTTCTCCATCAGCCTCTGAGTACAATACCACAGAATTCAATAGCACAGTAAACTTCAAGTGCTTCTTTTCTTATTGTGAACCTAACTAATAATAGTTAAAAGAAGTGTTAATATTGGAGAAATAATTATAGTTTTATGTTTTTATCGATAAACAAAGGATTGTAATTGCTATTAGATCTTTGTATTATCTACTATGATTCTAAAACTTGATTTGGGAGAATAAGAATTTCAAATAATTGAAGAGAGGAAAATAATTATAAAAAGTACTAAATCAATTTAACATAATAGACTAAAAGTAGTTCATTATACAGAATAATACAAGTGTAGTATAGCAATAGTGTACATGCGTGTGAATTTATATTTCATACAAAAAAGAAAGGAATGGCCATTTCCAAAAGCCTATTAATTTAGTCAAGTCATGGAGACTGAAGCAAGATTGTGACTTCCAGGCCAGCCTGGATTATATAGTAAGATTCTATCTTTAAAAAATGAAACAAGATACCTACCAACTTAGAAAAATACTTTAGATTATTCTTTCATGCTATACATCCAAAATAAATTCCAGATGAACTAAACAGTATGGATAAAATATCATGGGAAAAATAGGAAGAAAATCAAACATGTAATAGATCATATAATGAAACATGTAATAAACTCAAGAGGATGATTACTTCTAAAACTTACAAGGTAGGAGAAATATTAGCTGTTTTTTAATAAAGAAATAAAATAAATATGTAACAACAGGATGAAAAAAATCTCTGTAGAAACCACACACTGAGAATATCTTTTTTATATAAAGAGCTTATATAAGTTTTTGATAAAGTTGTAGTAAGCCTCAAAGAGGCAAATGGCAGAGAGAGGTAAATGACATAACCTAGTGAACAAACATAAAGGGCAAACTGTTTTATCAGTAATCAAATCAATGCATACTAAGACAATAAAATATCAGTTTTCACTTAGGAGCATATTAGGAAATATTTGAGCCCATCATATCAAATAAGGAAGGAGAATGAAGGTGGAGGTCAGTGGTAGAAACTGTGCCTGGTTTGTAAGAGGCTCTGGGTCGGATACCCAGCACTACCAAACAAAATGAAACAAAGGTGTTACAAGCAGGTTCTGTGTTGTATTGCTAGTCTCCATAAATCTTTACCTTCTAATCCAATAGTTCTATATTCCCATATGCATAAGTATCTCACAGGAAATAACACTAAGGCTCAAACCAAGTGAGCTCTTCAATATGGAGTTTTCTGAACTGTGGATAATATCACAGGTTAAAAAATGTTGAGCCAGGCACCTGTGGCTCATGTCTATAATCCTAGCTACTCAGGATGCTGAGATCAGAGGATCATGGTTCAAAGTCAGACCAGGCAGGAAAGTCCATGAGACTCTTATCTTCAATTAAACACCAGAAAACTGGAAGTGGCTCTCTGGCTTAAGTGGTAGAGCACTCGCCTTGAGCTGAAGAGCTGAGGGACAGCACCCAGGCCCAAAGTTCAAGTCCCATGACCATCCAAAAAAAAATTGATAACTGTGAAACAGAAAGCAAGAAAGGGAGAATGGAATGGAATATGGGGGATGAGTATATCCAAATAAAAGAGAAAAAATACAGTCTTAGTGGGAGAAATTTGAGGCGAAAGATGTATTTTTCCCCCTCATAGTCCTTTTTTCTTCTCCTTGCTTTAATTGCTATGTTTATAGTTGACATATCGTTTTTTGTTTGTTCATTTTTGAGATAGGGTCTACAATGTTACTATGTAACCCAGGCTGCCCTCACAGTAATCCTCCTGCCTCAGCCTCCCAGGTGCTGGGATTATATACGTGTACCACTGTGCTCAGCAATGTACATACTTTTTGTTGGTGCCAGTTTTGGGACTTGAACTCAGAGTCTGGGCACTAACCCTCTACCATTTCAGCCACAGCTCCATTTCTGACTCTGTGTGTGTGTGTGTGTGTGTGTGTGTGTGTATGTGTGTTTAATTGGAGATAAGAGTCTCAGACTTTTCCTGCTTGGACGGCTTCCAACCAAGATGCTTATAGCTAAACTGCCTAAATAGCTAGGATTACAAGCATGAGCCACCAATGCCCAGAATACACATGGTTTTAATTTTACTTATTTTGAAAACCTGATCACTAAGTGCTATATTTTTTTCACTATTGTCTATCTTAAGATAGCCAGGATGTTAAACTTCCTACTGTTTCCTACTCGAACAGAATGACTCACTCATTCTGTTCTCCTCAACAACAATTAATATTACTTTGGGCTCCAGCTTCCTTCTTTGTAAAATAAAAACAATAAATGGTACTATTTTTTCTAGCTGTCTCACAGGTATAATCATGTCTTTAGAATCTTGATGTTTCCTTTTTTAAAAAAAAGTCTAATAGGAAAGTTAGTCCCTGGCTTTGACTAGTTCCAGTTTTCTCCTCAGTCTCTGTAATATCAAATGTGCAAAGAAGCAGCCTAAAGTTGCTCATCTGCCCTGTTAACAGTGTAATTTGGTCTGAATGTGGATGCTTGTTTCTCTTGGCAATACTTAATTTAGTCATCGATGTGGATTCCTTGCACATCCATTCCTGCTATTTTCAACCAGGAAGTCCTCCTATAGTATATACACTGTAGGGCTGGGAAGTTGGCCCAGTGGTAGAGTGCTCGCCTCTCATGTATGGGGCCCTGAGTTCGATTCCTCAGCACCACATAAGCAGAAAACAGCTGAAAGTAGCATTGTGGCTCAAGTGGTAGGGTGCTAGCTTTGAGCTGAAGAGCTGAGGGACAGTGCCCAGGCCCAGAGGTCAGCCCCTACAACCGACAAAAAAAAAAAAAGAATACACATTATAGTATTCTGAATGCATATACATGTGCTTGTATGCCTATATGTATTATGCATATACATACAGTTTATCAATTCCCCACCACCATGAAGCCGGAACCACTAAATTCTCACATAGGTGTAACTAGCTCTGGGAGGTGGAGTGGAAAGTGATCATACTTAGCATTTACCTATTTCTGTATTATAAATACTTATACCACAGTCAGTTCAAAGCTACTGATGTAACATAACTGAACACAGTTGCAAAGGGAAGTGCAATAGTGCACAGTTAGTGCACTATTGCTTGCACATTAGTGGTATTCTTACTATATAGATATAATACATGTAAGTAATCTTAGAGCCTAGATGATAGAAAATGTAGGGAAATAAGAAGTAATGGCTTTTCAAAAATTTCTTTTTTAAGTATAACTTACTAACTGTAAGTTAATATAATTTAATTTTAAATAATGTCTGTTTAATACCTTGCAATATCCTGAAATTTTAGCAACTGTCTCTTGTGCAAGCCAACCCCAGCATACCACTAGTTTTAACTTCCCTAGAGTCTAAAACAAACCCTTAGTATAGAAACCCTAACAAGTCATTCTTGTATCTAGAACAACCCTTAGTCCAAGTACACAGAAACTAGATTCAGATTAGATTATCAGCACTTATGGAACATTGCAATGTGTCTGGCTTTGTGCCAGGTTACAAGCATACAGAGAAAATTAACACCTCTTCCACAATCTTCCCCAGATCTATAAGCAGTTTCTCCATTTTACTAGTTCTTCGGTCCAGAAATCCTGGTGTCATCCTTGACTGCTCTATTCCTCACATTTCAAGACACATCTTGATGGCTTTACTTTAAAAATGTGTGCAAAATTCTAGCCACTTCTGACTTCCTCCCCAACTCCAACCTCTGTGAGCTATGGATCTCTTTTATGGATTATTCTAATTGTGTCCTAAATGGTCTTTCCTAGATATTTCATGACTCCCATGTTCTTGTCTCCTCTGAGTTTTGTTTTGTTTTTGTGTTAGGATGGAACCAAGGACGGACTTGCTAGGCATACCCATCTCATTGGTTTCTATATTATTTTCCTTTCAAATTGTGCCTCTACCTTCACTCCAGCATTCTTCACTTACATTTTCTCTGTAGACTTTTTTTTTGGGGGGGGGTCGGTCGTGGGGCTTGAACTCTGGGCTTGGGCGCTGTCCCTATGCTCGTCAGCTCAAGGCTAGTGCCACTTCCAGATTTCTAGTGGTTTATTGGAGATAAGAGTCTCACAGACTTTCCTGCCCAGGCTGGCTTTGAACCACGATCCTCAGATCTCAGCCTTCTGAGAAGCTAGGATTACAGGTGTGAGCCACCGGTGCCCAGCTTCTATAGACTTATTTCCATTGACACATTATATATATATACATATATATATGTATATTACTTATGTGTTTTTGTCTGTTCCCTGCCCCAACTAAAATATAAACCACTGAGTTAATAACCTTTGTCTATATTGTTCACTGCAGATTCTCATGTTTAATGTATTGTCTGGCATATACTTTATATATGTATTGAGTGAATGCATAAAATGAAGATATGTCCTTGAGGAATTTAAAGGTTTTCTATGGGTGTGTTTGTAACCAAAGCAACTTCATTTCTGGCCTTTGGACTCCAGTTACCTAGTTACTAATCCTTGGTTCTTGTTGCCAGCTGTCTATCGTTCTGACCTGCCTACAAGGATCTCTTAACAATTACCAGTTTAACCCTACATCTTGAATCTTAGCTGGGGATTTTTTTTGTTACTTAGATTCCTCTATTTATTTACCCCATAAACTAATCTTTCAGTTTCAGACCGTCTTTGGATTTAATACCACTTCATGTTTTGGCCTGAGAACTGTTTCCTCACTGTCTACCCTTTGGATTGTTTTAGATCTAATGGAACAGGTTATATAACAAAATACATTGTCATTACAAATCTCAAGAATTAAAACAAAGTGGGCTGTGGTAATACATACCTACATTCCCAGCTACTTGGGAGGCAGAGATACAAAGATCACTTGGGTCCAGTTTCAGACCAACCTGAGCAGCAGACTGTCCATTAATGTCCATGGCTTTAAATGTCCATTTAAATTTTATTTAAATGGAAATTATAACTCTTTTAGCAGTTGGATAGGAGATAACTTATTTGTCAACTTTTCTGTTGTCTACATAAGCGAAAATCCCTATAAAATTCTTATGTTTTCTATACACTCAAAATTTAACAGTTTTGAAGCAATCTGTCAACCATTGTTAGATTTTAAGATCCCTTACTTACCTTCATGTTTTTTTCCAGGAAATTTGAAAAAAAAACTTAGAAGAGCTAGGATTAACTGAGTAGTATTTTTAGTTGTCAGATGATATTTGCTACCCAGACAACAGCTATAGACAGCTCTGTGTTAATAAGATGCATCTTGATGAAGAATAACAATGTGAATCAAAAGACTTTTTAACTGCCAACCATCTTGTGGAGCTATTTTGTTTTCTTAAAACATATTCTGTAGTCAATTCTCTTTCTGCAAAGGCTTTGCAAAGAATGACAATATAAATAGTAATCTTCTCCAAATAGGATTGATTTAGTTCAAACTTGGGGATCACGAAGTACTTAAAAATGTTAGCAGAAAAAATAATTAAAAATGGCATTTCTCTTTATATAACAACTTTCTAGAGAAGATACCTTTTTATCTGTATCTATTTTTTGTACTGTTTCTCTGATCATTACTTCATTTGTATAGGGCATTTGAGAGGAAAAAGGAGCAAATCATTTTCTTTCTTTCTTTTTTTAATATGGTGCTGAGGATAGAACCCACACCCTAATACATGCTAGGCAGGTGTTGTACTACTACTGAGCTACTCAGATAAAGAAACTGAGGTACCAGATGAGACAATTTCTTGTCTGAGACAACAGAGTTATATTATTTGTAGAAATAAGACAATTGCATCCTCTTATCCATTAGTTTACAGGTTTTATTTTAAAAAGTCATTCTGCAATGCTAACATAATTGAGGTTTCAAGTCAAAAGAGAAGAGCGTAATAGGTTAAGGACAGGCTCAGGCCCTGATCTCAAGCCCCAGGATTGGTGTAGAAAACAACAACAACAACAAAATAAAACAAATCAACCAAACAAAAAACAACAGCAAATGATAGCCAGCACAAAGCAACAATCATGAACAGAAGGGTGCTCACTTCTCATTCATTGCTCCTGCCATTAAGCTACTGGACCAACTACTGAATTTCATCAAAAAATTGTCAGCCCAATGTTGTAAGTCTAACCAGCATTATCAGTTAACTTTTCATTACAGATATAGGCAGGAGCATTAGTTTTGGAGGGTTTATGGAAGGGAAAAAATCTCAAATTAAAATTCTTTTGAGACATTATCACTTTATCTGTTTCAATATATATTTACTTATATCATGTAAAGGAATCTTGGTTGACTGACACTCACTAGGAGTAAGGAGAAAAATAAATTACAAGTTAAAAACAATTGTTTTTGCCTAAAGATGTGAATGAGCAAGCTGTAGAGAGCTCAGTGGGTTGGCAAGTCCATTTGTGTCCATGTGAGAGGTAGTAGGGTCCTTCTTGGCTCTAAGAACAGACCAGGGAAGGAGAGGAGAAAATAGAACAAAAGAGGTATCTTTTGGCCCACATTTAAGGCATCTGGAGCTCAACTTAGTAGCTGTGCATGAATGAAACCAGTCAAAATTCAGAAATCAAAAAGGCTGTGCCTAAAGGAAAAGAATTCTGGATATGTGATACAATGACAAGAGTTCTTACTATATGTGCTGATTCTTGATACCCTTACCAGACACACATAAAAATATTAAAAACACCATGTTGACTCCTCATGACAAAATTCTCATATTTCTGGTTTTAGTTCAATTGACTTTTTTATGATGCCACATAATTGTACATTATCATTTTTTTCTTTATTTTGTTTTTTTTTTACTCTTACAATAACCTAGAGTTTAATATTCTCATTTTACACATGAGAAGGCAGATACTGAACGACTGGCCAAAGATATCAAAGACTATATAGCAGTAGATCTGGATTTAGAATCTCAGTCTTAGGTGGGCAGTACAAGACAGCCTGGGAAGGAAAGTCCAAGAGACTTTATCTACAATTAACAAGCAAAAAGCTAGAAATGGAGGTATGGTTCAAGTGGTAGAGTGCAAGCTGTGAATGAAAAAGCTGAAAGAGAATGTGTGGCCCTGAATTCAAGCCCCGGTATTCACACACGCACACACACACACACCACCACCACCACCACACACAAATACAAACATACACACACACAAGGACTGTCATTTTCCAAAACCACCTCCAATATACTTTTTTTAGTAGGTCACAGAAGGCTGTGGCAATATTTGGATTTTAATCTTTGGAACACTTTTTAAGTAAACTTAAGGCTTCTTGGTAGCTTTTTAGGAAATGGATACAGGAATATTTGTTGTGTGTCCCTATATTCTTCATAATATATTTCTTCTGCAGTGTAGAGATAACAGACATTGGATTGTGAATTCTTTTGTTGCTATATGGTAGAAATGTGTGGGCATCAATGCTTGTTTGTTTGGGATTTGTCATGGGTGCTATAAGTCAGACATGAGACTTGTAGGTAGAATCCCGAAGTGAGAAATATGAGTTAACCTGCTATAACTACAGGATTTCTTATTCTTTCTAAAACCAGAGAAGCGGACAAAAGTGAGCCACAAACTCTTCAGGTAAGTGCAGCCTATAGCTCTCAGTAGAAAGAACCATTAAAACTTTATGAAAAAGAAGAACCAAATAATTATTTTAACTTGCTCCCTAGAAAGTTTACGATTATTGAACTCTTACTTTATACCACCAGTATACAAGTTGTGATACCAAACACATTCTAACCCAGACCAAACCTAATAATAAAACCATCAAATACATTAGCAATTAAGTCCTGTGGAACTTTCAGTAAAACTTCTGTCCTCTCTAACTAAAGTCAATGAATGGTTCATGAATATTTACTAATATTTTGATGTCCTTCATTCTATACCAAGCTCAGCTGTAGTCAGTATACTGCCTTCTTCACTATCATCCATTCAATATTATCTATTCAATTATAATTGAGTGTGTAAAGGAAAGAGAAAACAAAGTCATGGCATTTATTAAAAAGTGCTTGAATTGTAGTTGGTGATAAACCCCATGAATCCTTGTAACCAAAATAATTACTTTAAAATACTTTAAACCTGTGGCAGGATTTGGATTTGAATGCAGGACTTTATGCTTGCTCGGTTAGCTTGCATACATCTGGCTCTCTACCACTGGGCCATGGCTCCAGCCCTGCTTTTTGCTAGTTATTCTGGCAATGGGATCTAGTGCACTTTTCTGTCCTTCTGATTTCAAGCCTTGAGCTTCCATATCTCAGCCTCTTGAGTAACTAGAATTATAGGTGTTAGCCATCAGTTTCCAGCTTTTTTATTTCTTTATTTATCATGAAGCTACTCTCCACGGGCTCACAGTGGTTAAATTTCAGCTAATCAAAGAAATTGTCTTCAGTTTAGTGTTCTACAGGATTTACTCTAAGATCTTTGTCATGTCCTGAAGAGTTGGGAAAGTTTGTGGAGGAGGGAACAATTCGCCATGTGGACTCTGATACCAGATAGCATGTGTGCATACATTTTCCCTACTACTTACCAGCCAGGAGCTCTCTAACAAGTTGCTTTGCATTGTCACCTTTTTCACATTGAAAAAAGGAGAGTAAGTATATTGTATCTGCGAGATATTGTGAGGACTAAACAAGATATTATCATGGAATGTCATATGATATCCATCATAAACTTTGCTAATCACTACTTCACTAATAGTATTTCTTTCAGAGTTTAGAAAGAATATTTATCTAGCTGTAATGTCGATCAAGCCCAGGGCCTCCAGCATGCTAGGTAAGTGATCTACCATGAGCTACATTCCTCAGTAAAGAGAACACTTTAAAATCTAGACTTAATTAACTTAATTATGACCTTGTCAAAGGGTCAGATTCCATATGCTGTCTGCCAGATGGTCCACTTACAAATGAGATGCTAACAGTTTACCTGTGATAAATTAGACCACAGAAAGTCTATGTGTGTAAAAAGGGAAAAAAAGTTGGCATAATGAAAATGTATTGGGGGAGAATCAGGAGAATATGCAAGTGTATGAACTCTAGGGAGAAGTTTTCTGTGAAGGGGTGTGGTGTCATGAGATAATATAAGCATGAGTCAGAGACTTTAGTTTGACTCAGCTTTGTACTCAATACTTAACCTTTTTAAATGATTTCTTAATTTTGTGTTCAAAGAAGTTATTTAAACTCTTTGTCCCACTGTTTTTCTCACCTCTAAAGTTGGGGGTGATTAGATCTAATTCACTGAGTTTTGTGTGAGGCCAGCAATTAGATCTAATTCACTGAGTTTTGTGTGAGGCCAGCAATTGTCCTGAAGAGGAACTCACTAAGTTCAAGGAAGATTATAACTGACCCTGTAAATATTGCTTTCTTCTTTCTTTCTAGGACTGGCTTGGGAAGAGAGAAGCAATAGCCAGGGTGGTAACTAGCGTAGACCTTTGGCAGCATGATGATGCTTGTGTTTGCTACATATGTCACAATTGGTCCTTAGGTGTGGAGGAGACGAGTGGGGATAGAAATGCAGTTTGTGTTTTATTCTCCCAGGATAGAAGAAAAGGGGCTTTATTTTCAAATTTGTCCAAAGGCACATACTTCTCCATTCTGTGTTTATGTACCACTCATTCATGTTCCTTTCTACTCTCTGGCCCCTCATTGCAGTTCTCATCCTACCAGGTCAAATTGCCATGTGATCCTGCCACCAAAATCCTAATCTCGCCAGTTTCAACTTTTTTTCCCCCACTGGTCCTAGACCATGAACTCTGAGCCTGGTGATAGCCCATTGTTTTTTTGCTCAAGGCTATCACTTGAGTCACACAGCTCCACTTCCACAGACTTTTCCCAGACTAGCTTAGAACCATGATCTTCAGATCTCAGCTTCCTGAGTAGTTAGAATTACTGGTGTGAGCCATCTGCACCTGGCTGAGTTTCAACCCTTTGAGAACTCTTTGTGTGTGTGTGTGTGTGTGTGTGTGTGTGTGTGTGTCGGTTGTGGGGCCTGAACTCTGGGTCTGGGCATTGTCCCTCAGCTCTTCAGCTCAAGGCCCTACCACTTGAGCCAAAGCACCACTTCCAGCTTTTCCTGCTTATGTGGTGCTGAGGAATTGAACCCAGGACCTCATGCATGAAAGGCAAACACTCTACCACTGAGGCACCTTCCCAGCCCGAGAACTCGTCTTATGAGAAGTGAATGGTGATTACATAAATAATTTCAGCAAAGGTATTGATAAGACCTTTCTTTTGATTGTCTATTGGCATTTTGACTGATTCCCAGTGTTCCAACCCCAGGGAGTAATCAGTGTGAGGGTTTGAGATCAAGGCAAAGTTCATGTAGAGAAGCAGCTGAAAAACAAAGGGACTTTTCAGGGCAGCACAGTATACTTCCGGTGTGCAGTTGGAGGTGACCCTGAATACAAATGAGGAAGTCTAAGCTATCTACATTTAACAACCAGCTCTAGAAGTGCCATAAGAGCAAGTCCATTTACAGTCAACAAGAACTTTGAACCATACTAATACAGCCACCCTGGAATAGAATGTAGAGTAGGCAGATTTTGTGGTGGAGGAAAAAGAGAACCATCTTGGCCTACATTCCTGTCTCCACCACTAAATAGCTTTGTGGCATTGGGAAAGTTGGTTATATGCTCAGATCTCAATGAGTTCACTGTGGAGACTAAATGAGGGAAACTTTCAGGTCTTTTTCAGCTTTAACCTTCTATGTTTTTTTTCTCTGTCACTGCAAATTGAATGGAAATTGGAAGGTAAACAAAACAAACACCAAAAACATATTTTAAAAAAAGGCTGGATATAGCTCAGTGGTAGCGTGTGTTAAGTATACATAATTATCAGCAGCATCAAAAGCAAAAAAAAGTGCTTTATAGTAGTATTCAGCAAATGATATTGGCCTTTCTATCAAGCATATGGCTTCCATATCCTAGCAAGTAGGCGTGGAGTACAAAGCCTAGTATCACCAAAGGAGAGGGGAGCATGAAATTAGAAGATGGACTATTTGGGATAAGAACTGGAAGGAAAGGGAGGGGAAAAAAAGAGGGTACTGTGCTTCAGGGATGTGGACAATGGAATATGGTCAAAGTGTTATGTTATTACTAATAATATGTATATATATGTATATGTATCTTATGTAATAATATCTCATGTATGTGGGAACATAAAACCCAATGTTTTGTACAATTAATATAACACTAATTAAAGGAGAAGAATATCTCCCCCCCTCTTGCACAAAAGAGTGTGGTTTCCAGAGAGGCAGTTTACATTAAGTAAGAGTTAGTATCTTTCATTCCTGATTTTGGGTATTAAATTTAGACAAATTTCTTTGATTTTTTTTTAATCTGGAAAGAGGAGTACTGAAACCTATGTTGTAATGTTGGAGGGAAGATTAAATGAACTAAGCCATATAAGCACTCATCGAAGTGCCTAATAGCTAGCAAGTTCTCAGTTCTTGGTGACCTCTGTTTTCTCTTTTCCTCTCCCCCTCCTCCTTTCTATGATGGAATTTTACTATGTAGCTAAGGCTGGTTTATCAAATTCCTGATTCTCCTGCCTCAGCTGCACAAGTACTGGGAAAACAGAATTGTACTATTATGCCTAGCTCCTGTCTGTATTCTAATTCAACTTTTTATGTTGTAATAGAAACTTTTTCAAAAAGAGTGTTTTGACTGGGCACCAGTGGCTTGTGACGGTAATACTTGGGAGGCAAAATGTGGGAGGATCACAGTTCAAGGTCAGCTAGAGGAAAAATTAGCAAGAACCCATCTCAACTAATGTAAAACTTGGCTCTGTGGTGTACTTTTGTCATTCCACTTAGGAGGGAAGCATATCCAGGCTAGAGAGGACAAAAAGAGAGACCCCATTCAAAACATGACAAAAATATAAAGAGTTGGGAGGAGGAGCTCAAATGATAGGATACCTGCCTAGCAAGCACCAGGCCCCGAATTCAAACCCTAGTACCAGAGGAAAAAAGAAAAACAAAAGGAATGAGGCCAGTTTTTTTTTTTAATTTAGTCACTCAGTTATCTCTTTCATATATACTAGTAGGTTTTGAGAAAGATTTCCAAATCTGTCATGCTCCTATATGGACAGGTTATTGCTGCTATCAGGATATAAAAGTTAAACAGTTTCATCTTAAAACCCATATTAACCCACTTGAGATCCTATGTTTTTAGATGTATAAAACCCATATTAACCCACTTGAGATCCTATGTTTTTAGATGTCTGGGTCTCAGGCAACTAGATAGTACTAGAAATCAACATGATTGCAGCAGCTATTGGACCTCAGTAGATAATTAGTCACATTTACCCTCAGGTGATAAAAAATTACATGGGCAATGTACTGCATGATATAGATGACTAGCATTGAGTTTCTTTTTTGCCAAGGAGCTCAGCACTGCATTGAAGCTCAGATTGGATCACAACTGTCCTTACACCCCATATTTGAAAGTCTATTTTCTGGAGAACTTGGAACTCACTCTGTGTCAGTCATGAGACAAAAATCCATACTAGTTCTGTTTTTCATTTGTTTTGTTGAGACAGGTTCTCGCTAGTTAGCCCAGATTGGTCTCAAACTGGAGCGCTTCCTGAGAGCTGGGATTATAGAAGTCTGCTGCCATGCCCAGCTCATACTATTTGAACAGAGAAAAATTAACCTAAACAACTGTTAACAAGATCAAAATGTGAACTAAATAATGAAAGGGAATAAATATAACTTTAATAAATCATGAAATAATAACTATTAGAAGCAGTTGTAACCTCTATGGCTGAGGAAATATGAGAAAACGGTTGGAATTATTAAGACTTAGAAACTGAGAGAAGGAGACCTAGTGAATAATTCTTTCTGTTAAATTGTCTCTATTCAAATTGTCTGTGTGATTTCTGTCTTCCGACTTTGCCAGTTTATACTCCTATCAGCAACCTCAGAGAGCTATACTTATTCCCTATACTTATTAAAATGTATTACTTTTCACCTGCCCATTTGAATCATTCAGGTGTACTTTGGTTTTAGTTTGTATGTCATTGATCAGTAATGCAGTCAGGCACCTTTCCACTGAGTTGATTGTATATCCTATTTTGTAAAGTATCTGATCAAGACTGATTTTAGGAGTTCTTTGTACATTTTGGACATGAGCTCTTTATTGAGTGCATCACGCCAGATCTCTGTCAATAATGCCCATTGTAAATGTATTTCCTTTGATTAAATGGCCCTAGGGACTGAATTACTATGTTTATTTTATTATAGTACTTCAAGAAATGTAAGAATGGTGTAACAGAGAACCTGTAACTTTCCTTGTTGTGAGATGGAGAGATTGTGTGTGTGTGTGTGTGTGTGTGTGTGTTGTAGTTTCTTACAGCTTGAACTCAGGGCCTGGGTGCTGTCCTTGAGCTTGTTTTTCCTCAGCTTCCTGACTAGCTAGGATTGTAGGCATAAAGCCACAAGTGCCTGGACAATATGTGTTTTATTTATGAACGTATTTATCTATTCCACAAGTCTCTGAGCATGTACTTATTCAACATAAACTATTTGCAAGATTGGGCTAGGTGTATCAGTTTACTTCTTCCTAAAGTATTAGAACTGAGCTTTGAGGCTTTACATATATTGCCATTGTAATAAAATAAGAATTTTGTAAACTATCTGGGACCAGTGAATATCTGTACCTGAGACACTCCTGTGCAAATGTTAAACATGTCTTGTAGATATTAAGACTCAAGTTTTATTCACTTATGCATTATTTATTATATGTGTTTGTTTATAGACAGGTTCTCACTATATAGCCCATGCTAGCCTTAAACTTGAGATCCTCCTGTCTCAGCTTCTCAAGTGCTGGAATTACAAGTGACCATCACCATACCTAGATAAAAATCAAATATTTATTAAGCACACTATATGGAAATTAGTGTCTTAGGATTTCTTTACTTCTGCCCACTTGTGCTGAGTGATATTATTGGCTCCTATGGCTCTAATTACCAATACTATCTGTGCTGATTACTCCTATATCTATTTCTAGAGCTCAGTTGTCCTTCAGAGTCTTAGACTCAAACTTTTAACTGTCTGATTGAACATTGTTGCTTAGATACTTCAAGACACTTGACATGCAATGTTTTCAAACTTAACTTTTCCTCTTTTTCCAACTATTTTCCTTCTGTGTTTCCTTTTTCAGTATTTGGCATTGACATCCAACCTGTTGCCCAAGAAAAACACCTGGAAATCTTCTCCATATTTTACTTCCTTCCATGTACTCCTCCACCATACCCAAGTAATCATCTATACCTTTTATTAATCAACACATGAAATTATGTGTGTTTATCATGTACATTGTGAGATGACTTAATTTATCTAACTAACATGTACATTGCCTCAGTCATTTTGGAGGTAAGAACACAATATTCACTCTCAGCCTTTTTCAAAAATGTGCTATTTTATCTGGGGCTTTGTTCTAGAATTACAGGTGTAAGCCACTGGTGCCTGGCAGTATAAACCAATTTTAAAAGGTCTATCAAACTGAGTGAGTTGGTACACACCTATAGTCTGAACACTTGGGAGGCTGATATAGGAGGAATCCTGAGTGGGTTACAGGGTGAGTCTGAGGCCCTATCTCAAAAAAATAGATGGACAAGATGTAAATGAGGTGAGATAAGGTGGGGAAAGAGAGTTTTAGCAGAAGCTTTTTGTTTGTCTGTTTGTCTGAGACAGGAGTCTATACTGTGTTGTCCACATTGACCTCAAATTTCTGGACTCAAAGGATCTTCTTGCCTCAGCCTCCTGAGTAAATGGGACTATAGACATGTGCTACCATGTTCAGATTCAAAGCTTCATAATCATTTAAAAATCCTCTTGTTTGTACTAGATTATGGGCAGTAATAATAATGGTAGTGCCAGATTAACCCCAAATCCTAAATTAGAATAATGTTATATTGCTATCTTGGGTAAAGAATCTAGTGGTGTAGCTGGGCGCTGGTGGCTCATGCCTGTAATCCTAGCTACTCAGGAGGCTGAGATCTGAGGATCTCGGTTCAAAGCCAGCCCGGGCAGGAAAAACCATGAGACTCCTATCTCCAATAAACCACCAGAAAATCGGAAGTGGCTCTGTGGCTCAAGTGGTAGAGCGCTCACCTTGAGCTGAAGAGCTGAGGGACAGCGCCCAGGCCCAGAGTTCAAGCCCCATGACCGACAATTAAAAAAAAAAGAATCTAGTGATGTAGAGGCTGGGTAAGTAAGTCTCACAGAGTATGAGACAATCCTTCCCTGCCTGGTTTCAAACTGTGATCCTCAGATCACAGTTTCCTGAGTAGCTAGGATTACAGGTATTACCAGTGTTTGGCTCTATAATTTTTATAAAAATAATTTTCTGAGACAAATTTATTTTAGTCTGTGAAACAGACTATTTAGAGTTGTACTCTAGTAGGCACTGACAACAACAACAAAAATCTCCAAGTTCTTCATGTCTTCTTAGTAATGCTGGGGAATGATTGTTACATTGGTAGTTATGTTTTAAATTTTTATTATGTTGACTCTCAGAGATTACTCAAGGGATCTTTTATTCTTTTAAATGGCATATAAATATGGACCACAAAGTTATAGGAAAAATGAATTCATTTCAAGGTTAGGGTGAAGATTTCAGAAAAAGAAATAAGAAAAAGAATGTGAATTTTGGAAAGGTTCTCTTATTATGTATGGCCTTCATGCATTGCCTGTTTCTTCTATATTTATGCAGCTACTAGGTATTCAGTATTTTTCTTGACTGTCTGAGTGATTGAATGACTGAAGGGATAAACAAATGAATTATATCCATCTAAGCCTTGTTCTGGTACTAGACATTGAACTGAGGGCCTCATAACTTGCTAAGTAGGTACTCTGCGACTTGAGCCATGCCTTCAGACATATTTCTATTGGTTATTTTTGAGGTACAGGCTCACTTTATGCTTTGCTTGGCTGAAATCTTCCTACGTATACTTCTCCATATTGCTGGGGATTCAGGCACATGCCACTGAGTCCAGTCCTTGTGCTTCTCCAATGCTAGGATAACAAGGAATGTGCTACCACACCCAGCCATTCGTTGAGATAGAGTCTTGCAAACCTTTTTGCCTAGGCTGGCCTTAGACTGAGATCCTCTAATCTCCACCTAACAAGTAGAAAGGATTCTGTATTCTACCTGAATCCTGTTCTTCCTCAATTTCTGAATTTATAGTAATTGCTTTTGGAGCCTCCAGCCCAATTTTAGATGATTTTGCTGCCATAATTTTGGCAGCTGGAATGGCTTTTAAAATGCTTAAATATGAATGATTTGTTAATAATTATTCTCTCTTTGAATAATTTCCTTCCCCTTTGATTCTTTTAAGTTGTCTTTATACATTCCAAGACTCATACTGCCCTTTCATTCCTTAGGAGAAGAAACTTTGTTTTCTCCCCTTTGCCTTTTAGTAAACATGACATCCTTTCCTGATCATTTCCAAATCAGCAGTGGTTGCTGTAAGTGATGGCTGGGAGACAAGATGCCAAGTGCAGTGGCTATATTTAAAGCATTTGCACCTGTTGTTAACTGGCAATGACCAATCTCCCGCCCACGGTTTCCTCCACTCCCTGCCACTCACCAACTGCATTCCATAGTCCAGAATGCGTATGTGCTCTTGTGTAAATAAGTCCTGATAAAGACCCTACACATTATATCAAAACTGAGAAGTATGCCATATTCAGAGTCAATTAGTTTAATTCCAGAGGAGCTAAGAAATTTGATCCAAATCCAGCCTAATATGAAGATCTGATATTGAAATAGGCAGACTCATATGGCTAGGTATGACTGTCATGCTTTGTGATGTTCTTTTAAATAGTATTAATTGGAGTCTCCTCAAATGTGTTGTGCAAAAGAGACAATCCAAGCAGTAACTGACATCTTCTAGAGTTAGCTTCAATTAATGAGACACATTGGCAACTGTAACCTGGAAGAGTTTTGTAGGAGAAAGATAATAATGAATGATTCTGATGCTGAAACTTCCTGGAATTGGGAGCTAAGGGTTCTATGGTCCTGTCAGTCAAATCAGCCTGGTGAAACAGGTCTAACAATCATGGCATATGACAGATAACACAGTTAGACCAGCTGAGGTCCAGTATCAATCAACATGGAAGAAAGCTAAACAACAGATTAGGAGAGCATGCAAAAAGGAGTGTTTAATTTAATCTGGACATCTACTGTTAGAGAAGGACAAGCTGGCATTCACAAGAAGAGTATCTTAAATGGCAAGTCTTTTGTACAACTATCTGAAAGATAATTTAGAAAAAAAACTTAAAACATGAAAAAGAGCGCAGACATAGTAGTATTCAAAAGAAGAGTAGTATATGGTTACAGTCGTAGCAGGAGCAAAATGTTGGAGGCAGATAGTTTGGGGAGGGGAGTATTTAAGGTTGGGAAATAGATGTCTCCTGACTGAAGGGAACAACTATCCCATTTGGAAATCTGTTATAGATGGGAAAAGCCCAGACAGAATCTTTTGGCACTTTTGAATCATCTGGAATGGATGGTTTCAAAAGAGTGTAAACAGAATTCCTATGCACTTAGGTGGTAAGGTTTCTGCGAGCATGAAATTAGTATCTTCCCCCTTTAAATCACTTCAGATAGAGACAAAAGAGTTCCCAGATTCAAAAGTTTGGTAAATAGCAAAGGCTAAAGGATACCACCAATCAATTCAACACAAAAAAGGTGGCTTTTAAAGTTTGCTGCCAAAGCCTCATATCCTGAGAGAGAGCAACAAAGACAATTCTATTTGAACAAGCCTTGCCCTTCTCAACTCAGTGTTTTAGGGTTTTGCTTTTAACAGAAAAATCCTGCAGATTGGGTGTTTGTAACCTAATAAAAAAAAAGAGAGTGTGTGTAATTATATCCCTGACCTTAATTGGATATATATTGGAGTGGACTAGTGAAAGTGTTGGAGAAAGAAAAAAGAGAAAAACTGAGGAAGGAAAAAATGAGTGCATGTTTGCATGTTTAATGAAGTGGGGATAGGAAAAGATATGGAGAGAGAGAAGGGGGTGGGGAGACAGAGAGTCCTTCTCAGATATACTAACTATAATGTTTATAATCCAGAGAGGCTGACAGAAAAAGGACAGAAACTAGAAAGTCATAGAAATGTGAGTGATGGGGATGGGGAGATGACTTCAAAGGGGTAGCTGCAGAGAAGGAATCATGGCTCTGGAAAGGGTGAAGCAAAAAAATAGCAAGCAAACAGGTCTAGGCTGTGGTTCAGGATAAAATATTTGAAGGCTACATCCTTTCTTTCTGCCCTCATCTTTCATATACTTTTTTCTGTTCTTTCAGAACTGCTAATTGCACTTGAATAATTCCCATTATCAGTGAACTAGACCTCTGAGTAATTTCTTTGCATGCTTTCTTTCTTATACCAGTGATCTATGTGCATCACCTACCCACCCTAGCTGTTCTGGAATGCTTAGGCAAATACTCCATTGAGTTGAGTCATACTTGGGAGGTGATTTCAGTTTACATTTTAGTAGGGAAACTAGTTAAGATTTCATGCTCCAGGAAATCTGTTCTGATTAGTTTTAGCTTAAAAAAACAGATCAACCTGTTTTTTAGGGTTGGCACAGACACAATTTGGCAAACATGTAGGTTTTAGTAGCCATAGTTTTATAATTCTAAAAATAATAAGCGGGAATCATTCAAATCCCTCAAAGGAGTACTTACGCCTTACCAGCAGGGGTGAGGAAGTTTGTTTGTTTTTTTAATGCAATGGGCCATTTGGGTATTTATAACATCATACATTTGTCATAAAAATTATCAGTATTGGCAGACAGTCTTGGTTACCAATAAGAAGCATATGTGATATGACCAGTGTATGTGCCGGTCCCATTATGTACCGAATGATTCTGTATGCCTTATATGGCCCTCAGGCCAAAACACTTCAGCTCCTAGAAATAATACTTTCTTATTCTTCCAGAAATTACTGTCAAAGTACATATGTTACTTTTGAAAGGATAATGTATACTATATTCTTTATATTCTTTTTATTTTTACTTATTTAGTTATTTTTACTTTTTGATACAGGGTCTTAGATGTATAGTCCAGTCATTCTGCATCATCCTGCTTTCACCTCCTGAGTGCTGGGATTACAGGGGTGAGTTGCCACACCTGAAGATTTTAGTGGCCTTTAAAAAAAACAATATAGCCAGATGCTGGTGTCTCATACCTATAATCCTAGCTACTCAGGAGGCTGAGATCTGAAGATCACAGTTCAAAGCCAGCCCAGGCAGGAAAGGCTGTGAGACTCTTATCTCCATTCAAACATGAATAAACCATTCAAAAAAAATGAAGTGGCACTGTGGCTCAAGTGGTAGAACATTAGCCTTGAGCACAGAGGCTCAAGGACAATGCCTAGGCCCTGAGTTCAAGCTCCACAACAAAAAAGTTGAATAATATTCTGGTAAAAGTTAGTGTGTGATCAGTTTAACTGATTCTCTCCTGGAAAATATTGAAGTTTTCTTTCACTTCTTATGAAAACTTCTTTTGAAGATTTTTTCTTTCTGTTGCTACTTTTCTATCCTTTATCAATGTATTATTTCTAGAATGTCTAGCATGTTTCCTGGCACATAGGAGTTATTCAATGATGTTAATTTTTTAGGTATTAGGATTACTTTCTGTTGAGTTGTTTACACTTTCTCCTTGTCAGACTTGGCCAACCAACTCATAAATGCTATTTGCAGCTATGCAAAGAGTTGATATTTTTTCAAGTAATTGCTAAATTTTCATGATTAGAATCTGGTTTAGTTGGTAGATCCTCAAAGAACTCAGCCTACTTCACTTGTATCAGTGGTTCCATTTTGGTTGATAAAAGATAATACATTTTGGTAAATAGGCAGAGAGAAAGCACAGATTTATGCACTTATTTAGTGTAGTTATTTTGTAAACGCAAAGTTCTAAATCTCAGTACTGCAGGATGCACATTTAATTTCCATACTTGGAAATATAAGAAGGAAGAAATTCCAGGAAATTTTATTAAAGGGAAATTTTAGGGTTGAAGGGAAAAATCTTGGCTCTTATGTGGATTTGGCAAACTCTTAGAAACATAAACAAACTAAAATCCATGTGATGTGAGTTAGAAAATGTGAAGGGGTGAGAGAGAAGAAGAAATGGCATAGCATACTATGCATAAAATGCAGTTGAGATAAATATAGGTGGGGTAGAAAGTGATTAGAAGTGAAGTCATTCCAGTTATGTCATGGATTCCTGAGTTGAGGGATTATTCTGTGCAGCTGTTGAATGGAAAGTTCATTCCTGAGCTCTCATGTTTCACTTATAGGGTAATAAAGTTTTTATTTTTGAGAGGTGGGGGTGAGTGACATGAGGGTCTTGCCTGGAGAAGCAAATTCATCATCTTACTGTTTTGGGCTAAAGTGTACAAATTAAACCCGAAGATCATTTCCTTTAGCTTTTTTAAATTGTCTTTCTCCTTAACAGAATCATTAAAGCAAGTGGTAACAATTTCTGAGTGTTTAAAAAAAATCTCTACCTAAAGCTATACTATACTTGTCACCTAATGCTACACAGCAAAGATATCTTCCAAAATTTAGAATAAGTCTTGTATTTGATTTAAAAACTTTTTTACTCCAGATTAAGAAAAAGATACAAGAATTAACCAACTCATAATAATAAATAGCATGGAAATCCTCCTCTAAGGAAATTCAAGAATCTCATATTCTTTCTTACACAGTATTTAATGAGCCTTAAAGTGAATATTTTAATATTTGAAATGGGCACAGTCCTATTAATAATTCACTATGACTTCATGCATTCATTTTTGGAGTTGAATATTGAAATAATTCTATCCGTCCTATCGCTTTATGATGTAGATTTACATTCGACATATCCAAATACTATCGGTTATGAGTGCGAACTCTGGGCACATCGTTTAGAATTGTAGCATACCCAGTTAAGGGTATCAATTTGGAACTCACTTGGAACTCAACTTAGAATAAAGCTCTGCATTCGTATCCATCTCGTTATCATAGCTTTCTCCTTGGTGATAGTCTAATCGAACAACTCATCTCTTATTGCTCTCTTATGAGGGGCTCGGGTACCAATTACTGGTTCCCTAGAATTTGCCCGTAATTGACTTTGTCCCACCATAGGTAACTCCGCAAGTGACAGGCGGCTTCAAGTGTGGTTCTCCCGCCCGTCTATTGGGCTTTGCAGGAAGCCCCGCCTCAGCCACTCATTCCCGCATGGCGATTGGCTCTTCATGAATGAAAGGCAGTTCTGTGCTCCGCCCTAGCCGTCCGCTGCGCTGCCTTGGTCGGCGCCGTTTCCAGTTGAGAGATGGCGGCCGCCGCAGGTAGATCGCTCCTGCTGCTTCTCTCCTCACGGGGCGGCGGCGGGGGAGCAGGCGGCTGCGGAGCGCTGACTGTCGGCTGCTTCCCGGGGCTGAGCGTCAGCCGACACCGACAGCAGCAGCAGCACCACCGGACGGTGAGCGAGCGGGTGGACCGGCGGGCAGGCGAGCGAGGCAGCGAGCGCGCCGGGCGGCTCCGGGG
>NW_012267302.1:1609819-1621806 GCF_000151885.1 Dipodomys ordii
GTTCCCTCAACTCCCCGCGGCGGGCGACGTGGCCAGGCACCGGGGAGCCGCCGTGCCCTTCAGGCGCCTGCGGCGGCGACCGGGAAGGGCGGGCGGGAGGGTGGAAGCCCAGCGGAGGAGGAGGGGCGATGGCAGGGATGTGCCCGCAGGACTGGGGACACCGGGGCGGGGAAGGGACGGGACTTGAACCCCTCCCGGACCCGCCTCCGCGCGCAGTCCCTCCCTTCTTCCCAAACAGCTCGGCCCCAAATGTTCCCGAACTGACCCCGTGAGAGTTGTCCCCGTCCCTCCTCCTCCGCCGGCGGGTTGGGGTGTCCCCGAGTTGCCGCGCTGGCTGGCTGGTGTGTGACAGGAGAGAGTGGCATTGCCACGCTGTCGGGGACCGTCCCCTGAGAGCTAGCCAGGACCCCCGGCGGGGCTGCTTCCTCGCGCCCCCTTGGCCCTGCGGGGATGAGCAAAAAGGAAAAATCAAACTTTATCCCTATAGTCTCTGACTTCCCGGCGTGAGTGTGTGTGCGTGCGTGTGTGTGTGTGTGTGTGTGTGTGTGTGCACGCGCGCGCGCGCCGGGGATCAGCTTCCTCCAGATGGATGCTGCATTGCTTCAGGAGGCAAGCTCCAGCCCCTCGAGCTCTTCAAGGCCCTCGGTGGTCTTTTCGGAGGGCTGATGTTACCAGCTTGAACTAGGAAGGGTGCGCAGCTGGCGCCGGAGAAGTGACTATGACAAGTTGTTCCCAGGCAGAGATTTTGTTGATCGTATTAACCAGTTGTTGCTGGGTTTCATTGGTTGGCAATGAAGGGAGTTTCTGTTTGGACAGCCTTGGGGTGGGTGCAGGGATGATGGGATGGGGCCTGAAGGAGGAGGACAGGTTTTTCTTTTCTTTCTTTTCTTTTCAGTTGCAAGATATCAACTTGGCATGGACTTCTTGACCTAACAAGTCAGTAGGTTCCCATCCTTTGGACTTTGGAGACCCATATGTATTGGTTTCTGGCCAACTCTTGAGAGAATGAGTGTAGGTTTTATATCTTAGGGCCAAGTTGTGTAGTGTGGTAATAAGTAGATCACTGTGGGCAATCTGATAGGAGAAACTAGTGCTTTCTGCCCTTGGCACACACATCACCTGTCTTGTTCTGATGACAGAGCTTTTAAAAGGAATGGAGGGTTTCAGAGAGGATACTGTGAAGCCTGTGATAACATGCAGCAACAGTGAGATGAAGAGGATGCTTTGCAAATGCAAGATAGTATTGCTATTATTAGTTGTTTGTTTTGGACCCTATCCGCAGCCTTGTGAGAAAATTGTACTTTTTCACATTTGGCATACTGACATATTGCTTTGCTGAAGCTTTTGGGTCACAGCTGAGCTTTTCTATAGTTCAGTTCAGATCTGCATGTTTCATAGCCACCGTTTATGTGTTGTTCTCTTAAAAGCATAAGGCTACCCTAAAGTCTTACAGCAGTCCTCTAGTCTATTCCCCAACTATTTAAAGACTTCCCAAGTTGTCTCTCTTGAATCGTCTTCTGATTTCAGGTTTTTTTTTTAAATAGTGTTTGGGTGTGGTATTTATGTAGCACTAAAACATTTGTGTTCCATGTATTTGCCACTCTGCATTTGTGAGTGTCTTTCTTATGGGGATACTTCATGTAAGTGTTCTTCTGTGCTCTTCTAGGGTGGGTAAAAGTGCTGTGTTGAATTTGTAAATGAAAACAATTAAAATGTTATTTCTGAAGGGCAGAAGTGTTGTCATGGGAATAGTGACTTGAAAATGAACTTAGCATTCTAAGCTTCTGAAAAAAGTTGAATTATTTAAAATATGTAAATTTTTAATTTTTAATTAATCTAAGGCTATCATCTAGGTGTCTCCATCTGATATTCTATGATTCTTCACATAATGCTCAGTTTGAAAGATATCTTTATAAATTTTACTCTTGATATTTCATGTCTGAAATTGAGGCCCAGGAAGGGGAGAGAGGTGACTGTATGTAAGTTTAGGATTCTCGTGCTTCTCAAATATTATGGACCCCACCTTTTTATTTTTTAATTGTAAACTGCAGTCGCTCCTTTACACTTGTCTTTTCCCTTATAAAAATCAACTAATTGTCTGTCTGTATTTCAGAACTCTAGATTGAGATTCTGTAAGGAGATGTGATTTGAGGTACACATGTTGGGTGCATCTAGAACAAAAAACTTGCCAAAAAGAATAGATGTTCTTCTAAAGGTCTAGGAAAGGCACTAGCATTGCGTCTTGCATTGGGGACATCCTGTGTATGTGCAGCAGATGGCAGTCTGCCTTGGACTGACTCACTAGTCCAACTTTTGTTCAGCTGTAGTAGGTTTGACAAATTAAAGTGCTGCTTAATGTTTACTCCAGTCATATTTTATTGTTGTTGTTATTTTTGTTTGTTTGTTGCAGTGCAGCCCAGGCTGATCTGGAACTCAGGTCTTCTACCTCCCAAGTGTTTGGATTGCAGGTGTGTGACACCACCCTTGGCTAAGAGTTATCTTTTTGTTGAAATATATGAGTTTCAAGTTTGGAGATTAAGCACAAAGCAGTATAGTAATTCAGACAAATGATAATTATGCAGTTGTGCAGTTCCAATTATGAATATAACTTCCCTCCTTAACATCTTTCACATTTTTTTTTTTGGCTGACCTCTAACTTCTGGGTTCAAGAGATCCTTCTGCCCTCCCACTTCAGCCTCTTGAGTAGCTGAAACTACTAGTGTGCACCAGTGCACCTGGCTATAAAACAGCTGTCAATTGGATAAGAATAAATGTGCAAGTGCTTTTTCAGTATCTTTAGTACCATATCATATAATGTTTCCTTCTCTGTGTAATGAGCCAGCTACACTTTCTAGCTTGAGACTGTAATTAAAACTAATGTAAAATATTTGTGGCCTGCCTTTCTGTATGTGTAGTGTAGGTAGCCACTATTAACAAGGATGATTCTTTCAGGAGAAACTGGCTTTCCTTGTGGGCTATGTAATTCCTTTGCTAAATCAAACTGTCTCATCTTGATTATGACAGCCTGAATGTTGGCCATTTCCTCGTGGTCAACGGCTGTGCTGAATTACTAAATCTCACTTAAGTGTGTCATTGTGCTATTAAGTTTTGTGGCTGTTCTTCCTTACACATTGCATTTCCTTGGAAGGAGTGATAATGTTTCAGCTTAACCTGAAACTTTTAACATAAGTTAATATTTTAAGCCCCAATTAAAAAATTTTTTTAGTGACAGAATCTCATTGTTTAGTTCAGACTGGACTGGAATTCACCATTCTTCTACCTCAGTCTTCCTAATGCTGGGATTACAGGCTGGGTTCTAGGCCTTGTTCTTTTTTTTTTTTTTGCCAGACCTGGGGCTTGAACTCAGAGCCTGGGCACTGTCCTGAGCTTCTTTTGCTCAAGACTGGCACTCTTACCACTTCAGCCACAGTGCTACTTCTGTCACATAAACTTTCTTTTTATGTAGTACTGAGGAATTGAACCCAGGGCTTCGTGCATGCTAGTTAAGCACTCTCCCACTGAGCTGCATTCCCAGCCCTAGACCTTGTTCTTTAATTTACCTTTGCATAGTCTGGCTTGTTTTTCCTTCGCTAGATTTCTTCCAGCACAAGTACTCTATTGTACTCAGGTCAGTCTTTATTCTGCCCCAGAATGTCATACACATATGTATATATTAAACTTCTGTGCAGTGTTGTAGCTGAATTTCAGCCTTAATTATGTCTAATTACATCTTTAATGTCTAAGATCTATCTCTAAGTGTAGAGATTCTGTCCTATCAAAAGTCCTTACTTCATAGACCTAATTGAAGCTAAGGGAAGTAACTTGTTATGTTTGTGACAAATAATAGGCCTGGGATTAAAATTTCTTATAAGTGGAGGTGGGTCCAAGAAGTCATGATTTGTTATCTTCAGGACACAGGACAATGACTGGGCATGTATTCTAAACCTTATTTGAGGGCATCTTATCTTATTGGGGAGATAAGGATTTAGGTGTTCTCCCCTTCTCCCCTTCTTTAATAGCTTGTTCCTCAGGCAGACAAATTTGAGTAATCATTTTAAGTTTGGTATCTACCAGTGATACCCTTTGTTTACAGTTTATCTCTTTATTGATGTAGAGAATTGTACCACCATCAATGTGGATTGATGTAAAGAATTGGTACTATTGGATTAGCTCTATAATGGTTACTAGCTTTCTCTCCGTACTGATCAAGTGTATGATAATTACCCAGATTACTATCAATATATGCTTGAATCAGAATCAAAAATCTGTTGTTCTATTCTAATAATTGGATTTTGAGGATGTTTAGAATAGAGCTCTCTTGTTGTTAAGGAAATAGTAATCCTTTTATTCATAACAAAATCTTGCTGATTTTCAAATCCATAAAGTATTTTAGTGAAGGAACTTGTATCTACCTAACAAATTCTGATTATTTGAACTTTCCTAAGTCCCCAGGGACTCTATGCTTTATGCAAGTTCTAAGACCCAAGAGGAAATCTGAAGAGAAAATGCAGCACTAAAAGCGGGATAGTCAAAGACAATAATATAACAGCCATACATGTATGAGGTGTCCTGTCAGAGATCAAGGTGCTTCATTGACACCATTATCTGAATATCCACCAGGATGTTTCTGTGGTTTTTGTTTTTGTTTTAGTTTTTACAGCCTGGCTTTGTATTCCACCAAATTTTCTTAAAAATTACAGCTTGTTTTTCTGTGATTAAGATCAAAATCTCTTTTTAATATTTCAGGCTATCTTCTTAACATAAAGTGTCAGCATAATTTTTTTTCTTAATTTGACTGATTAATGCCAAACCAGGGGTCATGGATATATTGGAATTGCCACAATACCATGTTAATAGGAAAGCTGTGATATTAACACAGAAGACATGTATTTCAAACAATTCTGCCTTAAAGATCAAATATACCTATTGAGGAGGCAGGAGTGCCAGAGTGGTGAAACAAATGGCTTTTTTCATAGTGGCCTACCAAGTTTATGCAGGGCTGAAAATGGGTTGCACATCTTCTGCTTTACTTGCCTAGTTCTTTTCCTACTAAACTAAAATTTTGTTTCATTTTAAACAATTAAGATTGGTTAAGAAATGTATGGAAATAGTTGAAAATTCTTAATGTAGCTAAAGTCAGTCTTGAATAAATATTCTCCAATATAGATAAAAAAAACTGTCCTCTTCAAGTTGCAAACAAATGGGGAGTAATCCATTTATTTATTTTACTGTACTTTGTTAAATGCTTGCAGAGGCAGTGTAAAAATGGAAGTTGACATCAAGCAAATTAATTTTAATGTTTAGTGAATTATTGGCCCATAAACTGTGTATAGGTTTAAATCTTTTATGTTGATAAAAATATAACTTGGTAAATTGCATCACGAACTGGAACTAATAGCATGCTCAAGCTAAACTTCTAATGCAGTTCTGGAATGACTGGGTACTGTGACATCACATTTTGGCCTCTCTTAAAAAATATAAGCCTTTTTTAAAGGTTTTAAAAATAACAATGATTATGTATTAATCCAGAAGAATGGAGTATTTACCTTTTCATGTGTTGTCACTAAAGTTTTGCTTTTATGCATTTTTTTCTTGCTTGCTATTTATTGTTCATTATATCGTTTAGAGGGTACTTGTAGTAATCTCCACAGAATTGTAGAGGAGTCCCTTAATCATGAAACTGTCCAGGGGAAATATCTAAATATACAGTTCTGCCTTACAGGTAATAAGAGCCTAAAAACTTACTTTTTGCTTTATAAATGGTGTTATAGGATGTTTAATAAGAATATTAATGTCTGCTTTAAACTGTAGTTCAGAGAAAGTTAGTATGACTGATAGTTTGTCAACTAACAAGACAACAAATAGATTAACTTGAATTACCTGCCCTCCAGAAGCAGAGAAGTAGATTTAGAAGAAAGCATCTAAGGTTTGAGGGTATTTATTACTTTCATTCTCACCATTTACTGTATGAGAGGTATTATTATCCCAGTTTTATAGATGAGGAAATTGAGGATGAGGTAGATTCATTTGTTCCTAAGTGTCATGAACTATTTTAGTGCTAAAGATGCAGAGATGGGCAGGACAGATGTTTTGGATTTAAGCCTAGAACTAAAGCTATGCCATGCTGAGTGTGAGTCAGCCCCCCCTTCTTCCTGAGCCATGTTCCTTTCTAAGCATCTAGTGCAGTTTTCTTACAAGAGATTTCTAAGTTTTTCCTCCTGACTATATTTCCTAAATCATCTTCTTCCCCTCCAGACATTAGCTTAGGTCTTTACCTCTTTGGTATGTTGCTAATTCAATTTGACCAATAGACCTCCCAGTAAAACTGATTGTATTACTTCTATATGGGATAGTTTGTATTATTTTTAGTGTGCTCCATAACAAGCTTTAGGCAAAAATAACTACTATTGTATAGATAGAAAATGAAGACCTAAAAAATTTAAGATAACCTGGAGCCATTCAGAAAAATTTATGGAACTCACTCTTTTGTGAAACACTGTGCTGGGCACTGGTAAAGAGAGATGCCTTTGGTGGTCCTAAGAGTTCACAGTCAGGCTATGAGACATTGTACAAACAGTATAACTGGTTATTGCACTGCTTCTTTTAATTTTTTAAAAAATTTTTCTTAAGGAAGCTCAGTAGGACCATTTAAAACTTCCTGATGGTACAGAAAGCTTCAGGAGTTCTCCCCTCATCGGAAACATGAAACTGTACAGTGCAAGGGGTCTGGGAAAGTATGGTTGGCATTGCAGGTAGCACCAAGATCCAACATGATAGTATGAGGGAGTAAGAAGTATTTTGAGAAGCAAGTATAACTAGAATATAGACAAGAATAGTTGGAGATAAATATTTATCTAGTATACCATGTACCAAGCACTTTATAATGGCTCTTTAACTTTTATGTTACACTACATTGTGAATACTGCTGAGTTACCTCATCTTGATATACTGATATGCCTAAGATCCTAGATGGTAAGTGACACATGGTGTGTAAGGATCACACAGGAACACATAGCATACCTGGCATATCAATACAAATGATCTGGCTCCAGAGCCTGCCTCTTAACCCTTGTACTATGTGGGAAGGACCGGACTGTAAGATGGTAAAGGAATTTTGAAGGAATTTGTTATCTCAGACAATAGAAATATGTTTTATGTTATGACCTATTATATATGCACATTGAGCACAGGAAAAACTAAAGAAAAATTTTATGAAACAATATGCATATATATATATTACTATGTATGAAACATATGGTTTCTATTCAGTTTCATTTAAGAAATACTGGTGGGGACCCCCTCAAAATTTTCAACTTTAACTAACAGTTTGAAGAAATACCATTCATAAGTAGAGAAACTGCTGAAGAATTTGAATCACTTGATCAAGTCTGTGTCTTTTGGTACCTTATACTGTTAGCGGTGTATGCATGTGTGTGTGCATGCATGCGTGCGTGCATATGTGTGTGTGTGTGTGTGTGTGTGCAGGGTAGAGGGAGTAGAGAGGATAGGAGAGGCCAGAGAGGAAGAGAAGGCTGAACAAGGAGGGCATAGCAAAGGGCATAGAGGAAAGGACCAGGAAGAGATCAGAAGTACAATTCATAATCCATTTAGTCACCAAGCTCTTATCTCTTAGCTAGTGGCAGGTAGAAGGAAGGGCAGTTCAGTTCAAAGTCTAACTTTATTACTTAGATTCTGAAACTTTATTTCTTGTCTTTGATGTGTTTCTTTTTTTTAATAAAAATATAATTTTTTTATTATCAAGGTATTGACCGGGGTTACTATTTCCTAAGTCAGGTAATGAGTACATTTCTTTTTTGGACAGTGTCATTCCTTCCTTTGCTTTCCCTCAGTATCTCCCTCCCATCCCTGCTCACAAGTTGCATAGTTCATTTTCCATAGTGTATACTGAATAGCATGATTGCATTTGTTCACCCTTCCCCACTCCCTTTCTGCTTGTGTTCCCTTTTATAGTCATGTTGAATATACTTCTTTGTTGTCTTTTCTCTGTGCCTGTAATATTGTTTAAAAAATGTGCTGTTGTGCTTTATTTTTAAGTGATTTAAAAATTTATATATAAAATCAAATGTCCACCTTATTGTTATGTACCGACCTCCTCCTCCCTTCCCCATAGAATCTGGCCATTTTGCACAGCAGTTTTGGAAGGTACTCACAGTGTGAAAGGTATTCAGCATCTTTATTGAAGATTATGTTCTGTATATACACCTTTCCAAAACTTTCTGCAGAAGCTTTTAATATTATGTTTATTTTCCTTGGATTCATTCTCTTTAAAAAACTTATCATTTTTGTAAAAGAGCTCTTTAATGACCTTAACTTGTTTTTTATTTCTCCATAGGGACCATTGAATATTATGTGATAATGCTCTTATCTTTTTAATGTCTTTAAAAAATTTTGAATAAAAATTTTGAATAAAAATTCCACCAGTTTATGAGGTATCATGTGATGCTTTGATACATGTATACAGTGTATAATGTTCAAATCAGGGAAAACATACCTATCTGAAGCGTTTGTTGTTTTTATGTGGTACAAATACAGTACATTATGGTTCTGCAGTTACTCTACTATGTAATCAAACACTATCTTTTGTCTTTTTAGGTAGGGATTCTTAAGCACGAACCTTTTTCTTAGTAAAATTTTAGTAACCTTCCATTCCACATTAGAAACTTTAATATGTGACATTCTTACTGCTCCTGCTACTGTAGTTTCTGAAGAGGTATAAACATAACAGTAATTTGGAGTGATTTTCTAGCATTGTAGTTAACTAGGTACCTTACTGGATTGCTTTGTTTAGAAAACATATATCCTGCAGTCTTTAGGCAGTGTAACACACAGGTGGGTATCTATACTTTGCTAACTAAAATAATTTTTAGAGGCACTGCAAAAATCTGCTCTACCAGAAGAGGTTATGCTTACAATCTTGTTTGTTAGCTTTTTAAAACTTGATGGGCAAAGGATCACTGTGCCACCACAAAATATTTTTATTCATTTATGAGAGTTAAATTAATGAAGAGGTTCTGAGTGAGTTGTCTATATGTATGTGTACAGCCACCAAAATTAAGTAATCAAAGAGGTTTAGATGCCATATGATATAAAAGGGTCAAGAATCTGAGTTCTGCTCTCTTTTGTATTAACTTTCTCCTTGATCTTGACAAGTTACTTAGCTTCTTTGCTCTTAAGCAAGTTTGTATGTTAAGGAAGTAAGCTTGAATAAACCTAAAGGACTTTTCATTGTAAAGCATGTTATTTGTTTGTTTTTTGTGGCGATGGGGTTTTAACTTGGCCTTGGATTGCTTACTCAACTGAGCCACCACTCCAGCCTTGTTTTTTGTAGGTTATTTTGGACATGGAGTCTAGTAGACTGATGTGTAGGCTGGCTTTGGATTGTCATCCTTCAAATCTCAGCCTCCTGAGCTAGGATTATGTACATGGCACCAACACATTATGCACATGAACCAGCACCAGGCTTTTTTTCATTTTTATATACTACTCTACAAGTAACTTATTTTGGGGTGGCTTGTATAAAATCACAAACCTCATATCATATTCTCACAAAGGTCAAGAGCTTAAAATGAAGATAATGGCCCTCAGTCCCTTTTCAAGGTAGGTTTTTGAAAGTACTTTTGGCATCTTGAACCGTTTTTTTCCCTGTATTAATTCAATAGTTCATCATGCCTTTAGTCTGTCTTTCTCTTTTCTTTTTTTCTAATCCAAATCAATTGAAGGAGTGATAGACAAGGTAAAGGATGTGCGGAGCCCAGAGAGTTGGAGAGTTGGGAGAAGGGACAAGCAGTTAAGGTTTGAGTGTTAAAATAAGATGGGATTGTAAAGCAAGTTAATTCTAACTTGTGGCCTGCCAGCTTTTTTTGCCTTTATAATTCTACTTTTGGATTCCTCAGTGTGATAACCTTAGTAAGTTAGTCGCCCATGGTATTCATGTATTTATAGTACTTATGGCCCATAAGTTCATCTAGTTCTGTGAATGGAGTCTTGTAGGGTGTTAAAAGCAGACATTCAGTCACTGTTGAATGGATGGGAGTCAGTGAGTTAAACTGTCTTATCAACTATGTCTAGTTCCTTCAAAACTGGGGGAAATACAGCCTTATTCATCTTGTTTTCTGTGCTGAGATACTACAGAGATGGAGATGACAGAAATGTGAGGGAAGGATGGCTGCTGATTTACACAATGCTGATAATCTTAAAGCATTCACACAATGCAGAAACAAACAGGAATATATATATATATATATATGGCTGAGAGTAATAGTGGGAAAACATTGTAGACTTGTTATGTTAAAAAGTACTTTAAGAAATCATTTCAGTAGGTTTGGGGATGTAGCTCAGATGCAGAGCTCTTGTCCGGCATGTATGAGGCTCTGGGTTCTATTACTTGCATTCCTGCCCCCATAACTTGGTACAGCGGTATCTTTTCAGCATGTATTGGTGGGGATTGGGCAGTGTTGGTCACTGTGGAAGAGAAAAAGGAACTATTTGAAGAGGTGCTGCCAACTGTAGATCATACGCACACATTCCTAAAGATGACAGAATATTGGAGATGGCCTGTATTTTCATTCTGCCCCATTGTAGTCTGAATCTTTGCACAGTCAGAATTCTGCTAACTGCCATGAAGCAAGACTGTAGCAAGTGTCCAAATGTGATAAAAAAACAAAACAAAACACCCTATTTTTAATTTTGAAAAAGAATACAAATATTAGAACACTTTAAGGAAGTATTTAAAGCTAGATTGGAGTGTAAGCAGGAAAAACATAATGAAAAGATTTGGGTGGAATTCCTGTTTGTTTTTTTTAAACAAGAATACTATGTCTTGATCAGTTTTCTCTTGCCCTCTTTTCCCTGAAGCCACTGAATAGACAAAAAAATTAGTTTTCTGGTCATAAACTGCTAGTTTTGCTTTTTTTTGAGACTACAGTGATACACATTGACATGCCTGACACATATGTATGTTGATACTTTGGTTGTTTTTTTTTTAAATCTTCATTTTAGTCTCCTTTTAGCCCCAAAGAAACAACATTTCTAAAAAAAAGTTCAGCTCTGACCTAACTAAGAAAGCATAATTTTGTCTAAGCATAGTTGGTAGCAAAACAGAGCTTCAGTATGTTAAAAGATTTTGGAATATTGATCTATTTAATGGAGAGCTGAACTCTAGTCAGTGCTTTCTTTAATTTTAATATCTCATTCTGCATTGGTCTTTGATTCAAAACAAATACAAGTTCTTAGCATGGCTATGTACTACAGAGTTGAGTGAGCTTTAAATATATAATGGCTTTCTTTTTAATGATTGCTAGAGCTTTTAGCAGTAAAGAGGGAAGAATGAAAGAGAACTAGAATAGATTTCTTGTCAAAAATGAGTATTCTGTTAAGATTAAAAGTAGAGACAAGCTGAAGCCTTGAGTTATAGATCGGAAGGTCATATCACAGCCAGTGTTAGAAATTCACAGCACTAGTGAAAAGAAAACAGAAAAGACTACTGCTGAGCCGGCTCCCAAAGGAGCCCATTCAGAAGGCCACTCTTCCACCCTCTAGAGAGACTTCCAGGGACAGGAATTCCATTGTGTTAGTGAAACATACCAGGGGAAAGCTTTTCTTTTTAAGTTACAAAGTATTTCATGTTCATAAAATCAGTATAGTAATATATTTCCTTAAGCTTGAAAAATTATGCACTATAATTGCTGCCCCTAAGTATCCTTCCATAGTACTACTTTCTATCTTCTTATCCCAAAGTAACATCATCTGAAATTTGTCATTATCCATATGTATGTGTTCATTTTTTTCCTGCACGACTATGTCTGTGCTGTGACTTTTTTTTTTTTTGCTGATTCTGGGATTTGGCTGGTCACTGTTGCTGTGCATTTTTGCTCCAGGTTGGTGCTCTACCCCCTCCCCTGCCCCTCCCCCCCCCCCCCTCCCTGCCCCTCCCCCACAGCTCAATTTCTGGCTCTGGTTTTTTGATT
>NW_012267302.1:1621952-1655733 GCF_000151885.1 Dipodomys ordii
CAAAGTAACATCATCTGAAATTTGTCATTATCCATATGTATGTGTTCATTTTTTTCCTGCACGACTATGTCTGTGCTGTGACTTTTTTTTTTTTTTGTGATTCTGGGATTTAGCTAGTCACCCTTGCGGTGCATTTATGCACCAGGTTGGTGCTCTAACCCCTCCACTGTCCCAGCCCCCCCCCCCCCCCCACTGCCTTTGAACCACAGCTCAATTTCTGGCTCTGGTTTTTTGATTGGTTATAGGACTTTGCTTGCCTGGGCTGGCTTTAAACCTCAATCCTCAGATCTCAACTTCTTGAGTAGCTCCTTTGTGACTCTTATATAATATTATAATGTTTTAAACGCTTATTTACAAGATATTACACTGTATTCTTTGGCAGTTTATTCTTTTTGTACAGTGCTTTAAAATATTGATACATGTGGTTCTGGTTCATTTGTTCTTAGCTACATTATGACATTTATGACTATTCCATTTATTTAATCATTCTCCTGATGACTGAATCTCATTTTGCTATGCTGATGGACAACAAAGAGGAATCTGTTACAATTTTTAAAGTAGAGTAGGAATGTTGTTTTGACTTTCAAAAACCAATTTCCTTTTTTGGTGTGCAGTGTTCTCGTTTATCATTCCTGGGAAAACCCTTTGTACATCCTCAAGGAAGGCAGAAAAGGGTAATGCTTCACTACACGGATGAACATGTCTTGTACAAATACAAACAGCATCTGCTAGAATATGGTGAGCTCACAAGAGATTAAGCTGCAGCAGCAAAGGTACACTCAGTGTACTGAGATGTTAAGGTTTTTCTCACTGGAAACTTGTTGATATAATTCATTGTGGTTTTTTCCCCCTATGTGTTTGGAATTGACTGCAATTTGGAGGCTGCTTTATTTTGAGAAGATACAGTTCCTTTTATGGTTTTTTTTTTTTTAAAGACTGCTCTTGAATTGTCATGGTTTTATGGAGGAAGCCAAAGAAAAAATGTCTAAAACAAATGAAGATACTTCTTTTTGAAGTTGGGTGAAATAAATATTTGTTTCAATAATAAATTTTATGTATTAAGCCATGTATATTCTCACTTTGTAATCATTGTTTATTCATTTTGGTTGTACTGGGATTTGACCTCAGGGCTTTGTGCTTATTAGGTTAGTGCTCTTCTATTTGAACCATACCCCCACACTTGTTTAAGTTATTTTTTCCATAGGGTCTTGCACTTCCGGCTTGATGTTGGCCACACACTATTATCCTTCAACATATGCCTCTCAAGTGGCTTAGATGACAGATGTGTGCCTACTATGCCTGGCTTGTTTCTTGAGATAAGATCTCACTTACTTCCCCCTTACTGTTATTTCAAAAACAAAACTGCCATTAAAAAATATTTTTACTTCAGTGCCTTTTTGCCTTTTATTTGTAGCAGCAGCCTTGATAATGGTTTAAGTAAAGATACAGTGCAGAACTTCATTCAGATTGTCCCTCCCAATGACTTGGTATATAGTGCATTAACTAGAAATGCTGAGGTAGCAAGGGAAGTACTAATAAATGGGATGCTTTCCAGGGATGATAGCTAAGTCCAGGCAAGCCCAAGCCAAAACTGAGAAGAAAATGTTATAGGCATCAAGGTATAGTTTGGCCAGATTTGCTCTTAACAGCGAATATCTCATTCTAATTAAATTAATTGGGATTTGGGATTTTCTGTTAAAAAAGAGTGACTGATTCTAAGCATATTAACATTAAGGATTATGCAACAATAGTCATGTAGCTAAAAGTTACTATCTTTGCCTTTTTACTTGATAGATTCCAGAGCCTCAAGAGTGATTAAACTCATCTGCTTGTTTGTTTCTCCCATGGTTCTAGGGAATGGGTGCTGAATGGACCCTCCAGTAAAGGAAGAGGCTCCCCACCCAGTAATGATTAGATGGAAGGGGGAAAATGTAAAGAATGAGTTTTTCTCCCTATTGTTCTTTTTCTGCTAACGACACAATTTTTTATTTACACATGTGCAGTACAGATATAGGGAGAGGAGGTGGAGGTATGTGAAATGACTCTTTTACTCTTGTTCTTGATTTCTAGTAACCCTCAGCCATAGTCAGATAGACCCTTAGTCTAGAGAATTGTGTGGCTAGGCAAATGAATTGGATTTTTTTTTCATTGCATCAAGATTTCTAAGTGATATAAGTGAACCTGGGTAGTCTAAAATTTCTGTTGTCAGAATCCCCTTTAATTAAAAATAAGTTCATATTTTCGCAGTATTAAAAACACATTCTGGAAATATAGAGATGGGTGAAAGATTTTTCTCCCTTTTGAAAATGTATTTTGTGAGCTGTTGCCTTATATTTCCAGTTTGTACTTCTGTTTGGGTTTACCATTTTCAGAGACATGAATAAAATATTTCAAAGTTTTTCAGATCAGTCCACATTTATTCTCACTTAAACAGTTAATATTCTTAAAAAAAATTCCCTCCTGTCCTATGGGTCACTAGTAAATGGTAGCAAAGACTGTCTTGTTGAGGTCTTGTCAGCTTTTGGCCAATACCCATGTTAGGCTTAGGGGAGACTTTACCTTTGACATTCACTTTACTTTTTTCTGTTCTTTTAGGTCTTTCACTACCTTTCCTACAGTGTTTGGCAAGATATCGTTTCTACTTCCCCTTCATGTACCATGCCAGTGACATCTTAGCTGCCAGAGTGTGGAGCTGGCCTGTGGGAGTCAAGTAAGTGCCTTTTTTACTATTTGGCATGGTTTTTGCTTACTTTGCAAAGCCATGTAGAAAAACTTCTTAAGATTAGTTTTTAAAAAGGCACTTGCTTGATTCTTGTGGGCCAGCTCTTTGCTCCAGCCTGCTGTTGAACACCTGGTAGCTAACCTAGGGCTGAATTCAGTGAGGTGACTATGACAGAATGGCTCATTTATGCTAGGTAGACCCGAAGGATGATAGGCTTGATTTTGGTATGAGCATTCATACTGGCGAGAAACTGCTGCTATCCCATTTCAGAGCAGTATGTTACCCTCATCTCCTTAAAATTAGCAGAATTAACAAAGGTCTGCAAGTCTAAACAACTGAGTTGTATTAAATAAGAATCACTCTTAAAGGGAAGCCAGTAACCTCAACATTTGTCTTAACTGTTTGACTTCAGTATGGAAGAAATTTTCATGGGTGACATTGTTTGGGTTTTTATGTTTGCTGCTAAAGTTGCTAAAACCTGATATTTTACTTTTGCAGGTCATCTTGTAAATGTTGCCTATGTAAATTAACACGTCCCCTATTATGTCATAACAACCATGTAAGGGAGAGTGTTTTCCTGCTCTGTCTTAGGTATTGGTGATGTGACCTGTTCACGCAGGGGAAACTTGAACATTCACAGGTATGTGAAGATCATGATTCATAAACATTTCTCCCTGGAAACTAAACAGCTTATTTTAGTGTGAACTTATGATAGGATTTTATAAAATTTATCTTTCCAATTCTAACAGAACAGGATTAGCCAAGTGTAGCCTGGACTGCTGCTTATTTATATAAATAAAATTTTATTTAAACACAAAGCTCTTTAATATTGTCTATAGCTGCCCTTGTACTACATCAACAAGGTGGAGTTATTGACATGGAGACCATATGATCCATAAGGCATAAAATATTTCTTATTTGTCTCTTCAATAAAAACTTGGTTGGGTTGGGAAGGTGGCTCAGTGGTAGAGTGCTTGCCTCACATGTATGAGGTCCTGGGTTTGATTCCTCAGCACCAATCACATAACAGGAAAAAGCCAGAAGTGGTGCTGTGGCTCAAGTGGTAGAGCACTAACTAGCCTTGAGCTGAGGGACAGCACCTAGGCCCAGAGTTTAAGCCCCACAGCAGACCAAAAACAAAACAAAACAACAAAAAAGAAAACTTTGTTAACTGCTTCTGTAGAATAGTCAAACTTCAAATTGTATTTAGAATTAAACTTTCTTGAACAAGAGTTGATTTTAGATAGGTTTCTGAGGAGAAAACCAAGAAAACTAGACCTATATCAAAATGCTGCAGACTAGCAAGTAAATACTGCAACAGATGTAGAGTTATAATTACTAATATAAGATTAATGAAGTGCAAAGCTATGATGGCAGTCCAGCTTTCTCTATTCTTTCCTTCATTGTATTCCCCAACTTTCTTTTTCTCTCCCTGTATAGTCTTCACTTAGTGGCAGGATGTTATGTTTTAGATCCTCTAAAGGTTTTATAGAAGAGATAAAGATAAAAGAGGATATCTGGCGCCACCAAAAAGTGATAGCAATGGTATCTCTTTATCCATGGAAGAATTATTGTAGTTAACATGGGCTTGAAATCATGAGTTTTGAGGACTGGAGATGTTCAGGGATTACAGACCAGATTAGTGGTAAGGTTGAAACTACAGGCTAGGCCTCCTGCCTCCTCTCCCAGTGGTCCTTGTATTAGATCTCCCATCTTAATAGTGACTGCTTTCCTTGTCTGTTTATAAGGCAGTCTATTTTCTTTTATTCCCCCTGAAGTAGAAGCAAAGACTTGATGATTTAAATCACACAGATAGGATTTTGGGAATGTAAGCTTTACTTGGAATTTGAGCGTTTTTTTTTTCATTGTTGGGAAATTTCTGGAAGACTACTGCTTCTGTGTGTGTGTGTGTGTGTGTGTGTGTGTGTGTATGCGTGTGTGGGCTCGTGCGCGTGCCTGTGTTGGTCTTGAACTCGGGGCCTGGGTGCTGTTCCTTAACCTTATTACTGAAGGCTGGAACTCTACCACTTGAGCCACAGCTTTACTTTTGGCTTTCTGATGGTTAATAAGAGTCTCATGTACTTTCCTGCCTGGTCTAACTTTGAACCAAGAAGCTACTCAGCTTCCTGAGTAGCTAGGAATACAGGCATGAGCCACCAGCACCAAGTAAAAGGACTGCTTCTTAATAATTCAAAAACATTAGATGGAATAAGAAAAGAAGTCTGAACTTTGTTTTTTATAGTCAAGTGTAAAACCAAAATTGACATTACTAGGCTTCCCTTCTGTATATGTGTATGGAAAGTGTGTGTGTGTGTGTGTGTGTGTGTGTGTGTGTGTGTGTGTGTGTGTGTGTGTGTGACAGACAGTTCTGGGCTTGAACTCAAGAGCATGGGCACTGTCCCTGATCTTCTTTTGCTCAAGGCTAGTGTTCTGCCACTTGAGCTATAGCTCTAGTTGTGATTTTTTTTTTTAGTAGTTTATTGGAGATAAAAGTCTCTGCCTGTGCTGGCTTCGAACTGTGCTCCTCAGAGCTCAGCCTTCTGAGTAGCTTGGATTACAGGCATGAGCCAATAGTCCCTGGTGACTAGATTAATAAAGCACCTCTGAGTTTGTCTGTGAGGGCTTTTCCAGAGACTTTTGACATTGGGACAGCAACCTAGAGAGAAAGACCTACCTAGAATGTGAGTGGTGCCTGCTAATAGGCTGGAGCCCCAGATGGAATAAAAGAGTAAAAAAAGGAGGAAGACTGCTAGCAAGCTAGGCTTGCTTTCTGCTTTCTGTCTACCATCTTGGGAGCAGCTCAATCCTGTTCCCCCTGTCCCCTCCCAGTCCTGCTGCCACGATGCAGTACCTCACCAGGAGCCCATAGAAATGAAGTAGGTAAACCATGGACTGAAACCTCTAAACTCTGAGAGAAAATAAATTATTCCTCCTTTAAACTTTTTTCCTTGAGTATTTGTCATAGTATCAAGGAGTCTGACTAACACAGCATTTTAAGACTCTTGGTTGGTTTTTTTGAGCTTCTTGAAGTACTTTAAAAGACTAATAGTCATTTTAGAATCAGGAATATGTTGATTTTAGAATTATATGTTTTTATCATTATTATTTTAAGACAACTTGCTGCTCAAATTGGCCTTAAACCCCTAGGATCAAGGCAGTCCCCCTGCCTTGGTTTCTCTAGAAGCCTAGACTACTAGGCTTATACCCATAGCTTGGGAACTGTTGCCACATACAGATTCAAATCAGAACAGTCTTTATGTCCAAAATATGCTACTACTCCCTGCTTCACACTGGCACTTTGGTTCTGGCTGCCAGTATATTTCACCTACATTATATTAACAGTATCCAAATTTGTCTCCCTGAATTTGTCCCTTCTTCCTGATAGTCAGGACTCAGCAGTGAGAGTGATGACAAGAAGCAGGAAACTCTTCAGTAACTTCTGATCTCACTCGGAGTAAAAGACAAAGTTCTTCAAATGACCAGAGGCAGTGATGATGATAAATTGGATCACCAAAGGGGAAAGCCTCTGATTTGTAGCATTTGCCTCTTTTCCTGGTATAATTACTTCCACATTGGCGAAATCAAAGTTCTAGAATGTGTAACAATCTGCTCTCTAGCCATTATTGGCTTCAACAGACCACTCCCAAACATTTGGCTCTGTGGTTGACTTCCATCTGCTACCATTCTCCCTTTTTTTTTTTTTTGTCGGTCGTGTGGCTTGAACTCTGGGCCTGGGCGTTGTCCCTCAGCTCTTCAGCTCAAGGCGAGCGCTCTACCACTTGAGCTACAGCGCCACTTCCGGTTTTCTGGTGGTTTATTGGAGATAGGAGTCTCATGGTCTCTCCTGCCCGGGCTGGCTTTGAACCGCGATCCTCAGATCTCAGCCTCCTGAGTAGCTAGGATTACAGGTGTGAGCCACCAGTGCCCGGCCCATTCTCCCTTTTGCTCACCCTTTTCATGAGATACTGACCTTATTGAAATACTCTAGACAGGCACCTGCTTTCCAGGGCTTTGCATTTGCAGTTTTATGTGATTAGGATGCCCTTCCCTTAAACACAGCTCATTCCTTATCTCCTCTAAGTCTCTTCTGCTCAAATTTGAAGTAAGGTCTTCCCTAATCTTCCTGTATAAAGGTCTTATTTTATTGGATGTTCTGAGGTGATTTCTAATATACACTATAGTGTTTTTGTGCATGCTTGTTACCTTGCTGTAGGATGCATTACTGTTATTTCTAATAAGCAGTGTTGGGGGATAGTGGTGGGGATAATGGGTATTTTTGCTGTTGAGGCTGAAAAAGAACCATTCCATTTTTGTTCAGATGAAAATGCCTGTGACACATATAAACGAGTCACTTTGGGCTTGTTATTGGTACTTGTAATTTTAAACTTGTATTTTTTTCTTTTCTTTCTTTCTTTCTTTTTTCTTTTTTTTGGTCGGTTGTGGGGCTTGAACTCTGAGCCTAGGGGCTGTCCCTCAGCTCTTTAGCTCAAGGTGAGCACTCTACCAGTTGAGCTACAGCGCCACTTCCTCTTTTTGAGTGGTTTATTGGAGTTAAGGGTCACGCGGACTTTGCTTGCCTGGGCTGGCTTTAAACCTCAATCCTCAGATCTCAAATGAGCTTTACAACGTCGGGGCAGGGGGGGAGGGGAGGAGAAAGATTGGGATTGGGGGGGAGGGGGGAGGCTGGGAAGGGATGTGAGGGTAAACAAAAGGAGGAGGCTGCAATGCTTGGTAAGAAATGTACGCATTATCCTGCCCATGTAATTGTAACCCCTCTGTACAGTATCTTCACAAATAAAATAAAATATATAAAAAAAATATCATTTTAGAGATCCAACCCAGAGCTTTTGTGTAGGGTTGGCAAGTACTTTGCCCCTGAACTACATCCCTAGCTGACACTTTAAATTTCTTTTCTTCTTTCTTTCATCCTTCCTTTCTTTTGTCCTTTCTTTCTTTCATCCTTTCCTTTCTTTCGTCCTTTCTTTCTTTCTTTTTTAGTTGGTTGTAGGGCTTCAACTCTGGGCTTGGGCCTCAGCTCTTCAGCTCAAGTCTAGTGCTCTACCACTTGAGCCACAGCGCTACTTCCCCAACACTTTAAATTTCTATTGACTTGAGTTCTTCATGGGCAACTCAACACTATTTATAGTTAAGTGTATATGTGGTAGTGTATAATAATGAGAAAATAGACTTTATATTTAATCAAAATGGGCTTATGAAGATGTTTTTTCTTTTTTCTCTCTCTTTTTTTTTTTTTTTGGTCAGTCATGAGGCTTGAACTCTGGGCCTGGGAGAAGTTTCTTTCTATAAATAAAAAATATATAGATTAATTTATTATAATTAAAAAGGAATATGTTGTTTCATGAACTAGGTGCTGCCTTTTTTTTTCTTAACCTTAGTGTCTGCCATATTGTTTTCTTTTCTTTTTTTAACATTACTAAGAATATTTAAACTTTTACCTGTTTTGGTCTAGGCATAGCCAACATTACAACAAGGTAGCGAGATTGAGTATACTTACTGCTAGAGTTTTTTCTTCTCTCTCTTTTTTAATACTTATTTTATTGTTAAACTAATCAAAGTTGAAAACATGCTAGTAAGCAAGAGTCCCTGTTTCAGTTCTTAGTACCTATCCTTTGTGATCTGATATGTAGTTTTTTTTAAAAATTAAGTTTGTCCCTCTTTTTCTTTTCCTCCCTCTCTCCCTCCCTCTTTCCCTCCCTCCTCCCCTCCTCCCCTCTCTTTCTTTACTTTTCCCCTCCCCTCCCCTCCCCTCCCTTCCCCTTCCCTTTTTCCTTCCCAGGCCCCTTCCTTCTTTCCTAATTTAAGTCCCTTAAGTCAGTTCTTAGGTACATTTAAGGTTTGTATCATGTATGAAAGGGAAACTACCTGTAAGTGTTGCTAAGTAAATACTATGATATTAGCCCTGAAAATATCTGGAGGCAACTATGTGGATCAAGATCAGATTAGATTTATTCCTTCTCCTTAAGGAGAAGTAAATTTCAGCTAAACATATGGCAGAATTTTCTCTCATTAGATCAACATCAGAGTGTAATGAGCATAATTGGAAATCAGATTATCTTACTAGATCTGTTAGTGAAATAGAGATGCCACCTCTTTTCCAAGCCTATTGAAAAATAAAAGCTACTACTTGATATTATTCTGCATAAACCTTTAGATTATCTAGATGGCTAGATTATCTGTTTTCTAAGAACCCTTTTTTATGGCTTGTCCGTTCTTTTTTTTTTCTTCTTCAAGTTTTTACTTAAAAATGTCAATTTCTGGCTGGGCAAAGGTAACCCATTCCTTTTAGCTATTTGAGAGGTATAGATCAGGAAGATCCTGGTTTGAAGTAAGCCTAAGCAAAAGTTTTGCAAGGCCCCATTTCAACTAATAGCCATGTCTGCCATCCCAGCTGCAACAAGAAGTAAATAGGATTGTGGTTCTAAGCCAAATCCAGTCCATGTTAAAAACCTGAAATGGTAACTCCTCTGTATAATACCTTAATAATAACAATAGAATTATATTAAAAAAATTATGAAACCTCATCTCAATAGAAAAAGCTGAGTGTGGTGGAATGCCCCGCTCATCACAGTTATAGTGGGAAGTATAAACAGGAGGATTATTACCCAGGCTGGCCAGCACAGAAGGCTAGATCCTATCTCTAGTGTGGCTCAAGTGGTAGAGTGCCTGCTAAGCAGGACCAAACTGTGAAAAAGAAAGTAAATTTCTATATTATACTGATTTTGTTTGTTTTTAGTGCCAGTCCTAGAGCTTGAACTTAAGTTCTGGGCTCCCTATCCCTAGCTTCCTTTGCCCAAGACTAGTACTCTATCTCTTGAGCCGCAGCTCTACTTTTGACTTTTTTTTTTTGTCATGGGTCTTGAACTCTGGGCCTGGGCACTGTCCCTCAGCTCTTCAGCTCAAGGCAAGCGCTCTACCATTTGAGCCACAGTGCCACTTCCAGTTTTCTGATGGTTAATTGGAGATAAGAGTCTCACAGACTTTCCTGCCTGGGCTGGCTTTGAACTGTGATCCTCAGATCTCAGTCTCCTAAATAGCTAGGATTACAGGTGTAAGCCACTAGCGCCTGGCTACTTTTGGCTTTTTTTTTTTTTTTTTGAGTAGTTTATTGGAGATATGAGTCTCATGGATTTCCTGCCAAGGCTTTGAACTGAGATCCTCAGATCTCATGAGAAGCTAGTATTACAGGCATGAGCTGCTAGTGTCCTGCTCAACTTCTAGCTTTTTTTTTTTGGGGGGGTAATTAATTGGAGATGAGAGTCTTACAGATTTTTCTTGCTCAGGCTGGTTTTGAACCATGATCCTCAGAGCTCTGCATCTTGAGTAGCTAGGATTATAGGTGTAAGTCACTGGAGCCTGGTTACTGACTTGTTAAAAAACATAACTGAATTTATGTTTCTTCCCTCTGTCTTGTCCTTTTCCTCTTATTTTGCTCCAAGGCAACCATAAAGTATATATTCTGCCATTTTCCCCTCATACTTATATAATTATCTTATATTTTTATTATAAGCTTTTATTGTTATACACTAATTGTACAAAGGAGGATTAACTGTATTACTTTAAAAAAATCTGCTTTTCAAGGAGGAGTCTACAATGCTTGATAAGAAATGTACTCATTATCTTGCCCATGTAATTGTAACACCTCTGTACTGTATTTTCACAATTAAAAAAAATGAAAAAAACTGCTTTTCAACATCTATTCTTCTAGGCATAAGTTATATAGTTGTGTAGTTTACAGTTGTATGAAATTGGATTATTGTATAAATTATTCATTATCCTATTTTTCTCAAGTAGGGATAAATAGTAGATAAATGAAATAGCTCTGAGCCATTATTCAATGGTTATGTCATTATATATGGGATTAACCATAGTATGGCTTTACCTTTTTTTAACTGGTCTGTAATGGATTCACTTTGCTTCCCATTTTTTTCACCATGGTCATTGTTAGTGCCTTGTACATATTTTTTTCTTATGGGTACATTTTGAAAATAAGATACATAGGAATGGAATTGCTGCATTTTATCAACAGATAAATGCATAGTAATACTTAATTATTTCTAGATTAGTTTCCAAACCCAACCTAATAGTCTTTCTAAGACTCTCTTCTGGTTCATGTAAAATTAGAACATAAATTTATATAGCCTTTAAATAATTATAGATTTTCTTGATTTTTTAAAAAGAATCTTACCCAAAGAATTCTGTTATAAAAAATTAACCATCTCTCTGGTTTGAAGTGACAGTGTTATTTTGGCACAGAGTAAAACAAATTTCATTTGCTTTGGCTCTGGTTTACATACTTGGAACCAATGTGATATTGTAATGGACTAGATGGTAAATGGAGTTGATAGAAATTTTGAAATCTGACTTTTGAGGGTAGGGTTTGGGAAAATAAAGACCATTTTAGTAGTAGATTTTTATTTTTAAATTGGGTAGTCACTTGATTGCAAGAGGATTAATTATAAGAATCTCTTCTCTAGTGGTGTCGCAGATTGAACAGATAAATATAGAGTACCAATGTTCAGAGAGAGAATGCTGTAGAAAATGTGTGGGTAGCTGTTGTAGTTTCATATAGCAGATAACATCTAGAATAAAGAACAGATGAAAATACTCATTGAGGATTAGTGTTCTTGAAACATCATCAAATTCAACATTGCCCAAGCCTAGCACTCATGGCCATTCATAATCTTGCTCATCTTGTCGGATATTTCCCACTGAGCTCAACCCACTTTTCTTTAGTCCCATCTGTGTGCTTTCACACTCATTCAGTGCCATTCTTTTGTTCTCATCCTTTGGAAGGCATATCTTTCTCTTTCTACACCTGATTGTTGTCTGTCCATTTTTAGTGTTCTGTATGTGTTTTCTCTTCATAAGATGTCTGGCTTTACTAGTCCATGTTGATCTTTTTAGTCCTTGACTCCTGTAGCACTGATACCTTGAATTTTCTCCAGCTGGTTCCTGAATGTATATTTGCACAGCAGTAAAAAGCTGCCCCCCTCCCTTGAATGTGCTTGTGAAATGTTATTTTAAATACTGAATTTCCAAGGTAATAAAGATATGGTCAATAAATAAAATAAGACAGTCAATAAATAAAATAATTAACAAGGAAATTCTGCATACTAAGGATCTTACGAAAAAACAATGAAGAACGGATCAGAGCTAGCTGCTCTTTAGAGGGGCAGACCAACTCTACTAGTTAGTGTAAGCAGAAAAAGAATTGAATGATGTTAGGTAGCTCATGAATCTTCAAGGAAGGCAGAGAATCAGTCTTGATGTCTGCTTAGCCAGAAACAAGGCACAGATTGTACCATGGGACAAAAATAAATGGAAGCTCTATGGTTTTTGCCACAGGCACAGGAATTAGAACTTGCCCTGTTTTGCTGATAGATGCATCGGTGAAGATCACTTCTATCACTTTGAAATGTTCAGAATGGATCCACTTTGTGTCTCTATTATATACTTCTAACTGAAATAGTGTGTGGATGTGTTTGATTGGCAGAATCTAGGCCATACGCCTACCTCTTGTTTGCAAAAGAGGCTGGGATGTTTTGGTTTCTATCTTGGGAGACAGGTTTTATAAGACGAGAAATTCTCTTAAGCAAGAAAAGCACTACATTTGAGAAACCATGAGAAATTTGATATGGTTGAAAGACATTAGAAGGTAATTTAGAGTTGAATAGTCAGAGATGGCCTCACTTGGAGCATCATAGGTTGACACATGACAAAGAAATCCATGGAAGGAGAGTTTGTCAATAGACAAAAAAAAAAAAACTTCCTTCCACTTTCCTTCTCTGAGGTGCTCTGTGGAGAATAAGAATGCAGTTAGAGTTGTGGAGACAAAAAAGCAAAAAAGACATTTTGGTGTTATTAAACCCCATGAACTGTTGGAGATCATGGAATGACTAAAATTATTTATATATTGTTCAGAAAGAACACCATGAGGGATTTAGCAAAGATTAGAAATGCTAGAAAGACTATGTATCCAATGAATAGAGGGATGAGCCTTTCTGGTTTTATTCTAGGTCTTATCCTGGTAGGCTTTGCTTCTTGTTTATTCTTACCCTGATGGTATATTGTGGTTACAATTACTGGTACTGTGATAACCTCTCCAGACTGCTGCAGAATAAAAAAAGCTAGCCACAAATGTACACTGATAGTTCTTTCCCATTGAAGAATTGCCTTATAAGCTGAGTGCTGTGGTTTAAACCTGTAATCTCAGCACTTAGGAATTGGAGGCATGGAAGTAGCGCTGTGGCTCAAGCGGTAAAGCACTTGCCTTGAGCTGAAGAGCACAGGGACAGCACCAAAGCCCAGAGTTCAAGCCCCACAACCGACAAAAAAAAAAAAAGAGGAATTGGAGGCAAGATTGTTTTAGGCCAGCCTGGGCTACATAAGTGAGATGTTATCTCAGAAAAAAAATAATTAAAAAATGTAGCTCAATGGTAGTATACTTAGCTAACATGCTAACATATATAAGGCCTTGTGTTCAATCCTCAACACCACCACCACAAAAAAGTGATACACAACTGCTTTTTATATTCTCTTTACAAAAGAAATCAATCCCAAAACAAATGAGGTAAATGTGCCATTAAACTGCAGAACAGTTACCACTCTGAGTGAAGTGAACTCTACTCCTTGTTCAGTCTCTTCCATTTGTGAAACTCAACTCCTGAAATTAGAACACAGTTCAAATTTATCTAGTCCTCTTATACTGCAGAGTGGTATTTGGATGTTAGATGAACTAACAAGAATTACAGGTGGTAATACACAGTAACTTCTGCCCTGCTAGTATCTTTTGGATAGGAACCTTTTCTATGCATTGTAACATGCTTTTAGCAGCATCCCTGGTCTCTACCCTGTAGATTCAGGTAGCACATGCTTCCCTCGCTGTGATAACCAAAAAATGTCTTTAGACACTGTCAGATGCATCTGACAGTGTTTGCAAACCATTGCTCTAACTGAATCTCTTCAGCTCTCTTTAAAAACTTTTATTTTCCTATTTGTCTTTCTAATATTTGATGACCATGCACTGAGAAAGGACCTTCCTTCCTTGCTTCCTCCCTCTCTCCTTCCCTCCCTCCTTCCCTCCCTCCCTCCTTCCCTCCCTCCCTCCCTCTCTATCTTTCTTTCTTTCCCTTCTCTCTCTCTCTCTTTGTTGTTCTTTTGTTTGTATGACAAGAACTCAGGCTGGCCTTGAAATCTTGAGGCTCAAGTGATCCTTTAGCCTTGGCCTTCTGAGTGACTGAGTCTACAGATACACATCATCATACTTGGCTCCAGAAAGTTTTAACATAGTCTTGAAGTGAAGAGTCAAAACTTCATTTTTGTTGTGTTTATATCATTTAAGTTGTTCCAACACTACTACTGTAAAATCAAGTAAGATAATACAGGCCTGAAACTGGGCCTCTGTGACTCAGGCCTGTAACCCTAGCTACTCAGAAGGCTGAAATGGAGAGATTATGGTTTGATGCCAGCTAGATAGAAAAGTCTTTGAGATATTCATTTTTATTTCTCTCAAGTATTGTTTACCTAAGAGAAGAGTTGCTGAGTCACAAGGTATTTTTTTTTTTTTTAGCTTGTAAGGAATGTCTGAACTGTTTCCCCAAGTGTTTATACCATTTTTTGAATCCCAACAATGCGTCAGGGTTCCAGTTTTCCCATATCTTCACCAACACTTATTCTTGCCTTTCTGGTTTTGCATTCTTGTAGATATGAGGTGCTAGCTCACTGTTTTTTTTTTTTTTCTGTTTAGTAGGAACTGAACCAGTTTCCCCTAAGGCTGGTCACCATATTCTTTACCATTTAGCTACACTCCTAGATCCTTGCTGTGGTTTGATATTTTAAACATTCCCTAATGTGTAGTGAGGTTGAGAATGCTTTTTAGCATATACTTATTAGTTACTTGCAGCTATTAAAAATACCTACTTAAAACATTAGCCCATTTGTAAATTGAATTGCTTCCCTATTGTTGAGTTATGAGAGGAAGGATGTCTTTTTAAAACTTTTTTTTACTTCCTTATGATTCCAACATCTATTCATTTATTTAAACTGACAACTCAAAATCATTTTTTCAAAGAAGGTAGTTGTGTGTTCTTTTCATGTTATTCAGAGCTTTTGAATGTCATCACTAAAAACTGGTCAATATTTTAAAAAATGAAATGAAGATTATTGATGTGCAAAGGCAGATAAGAAAAAGAATGAAAAAAACATTTCTCATGTAAATCAATAATGGTAAAATCTTTTGGACTTAATTAAATCCCTGAAATTCCTCAGGATTACATGACTGCTGACAACTATTGTTGCATTAGACTTAGTTCTTGAGCATATGCTTTCACCAGGAATATAAGAAAAAACGGAGTGATTTGTTGTATATAACACTTAGATTATTTGACTTAAGGAATTTATAACTGGTTTAACTAGATTCTGAAAATAGCTCATATGCTCCTATTTTTTAATTTTTTATTGTGAAAATACCGTACAGAGGGGTTACAATTACATGAGCAAAGTAATGAGTACATTTCTTTTTTTTTTTTTTTTTTGGGTCCAGTCGTGGGGCCTGAACTCTGGGCCTGGGCGCTGTCCCTCAGCTCTTCAGCTCAAGGCTAGCACTCTACTACTTGAGCCATAGCGCCACTTCCGGCTTTTTTCTGTTTGCTTATGTGGTGCTGAGGAATCGAACCCAGGGCCTCATGCATGCAAGGCAGTCGCTCTACCACTGAGCCACCTTCCCAGCCCAATGAGTACATTTCTTATCAAGCATTGTTGCTTCCCCCTTTGTTTTTCCCCTACCATTCCTGCCCTCCCATCTCCATGCCAATGCCGGCCTTCCCCCCCCCCCCCACCAAAGTTGCAAAGTTTGTTTTTCGACATATCATTGTTGCAATGGGTCCACCTGTATTCCTATTTAAACAATTTGTTTTTTCCCTTCCCCTCCCCAAATTATGCCAACATCAAATACAGTGAAAACAGGGGTTCTCCCGTGGGGGAGGGACATACAAAGCAACAAAAATCACTTTATAAATATGTTAGAATCAATAGCAAGAAAGAAAAAAAATACTTGTGTCCTTACTTTGGGGTTCATTTTGCCTAACATCATCTCATCTGACCTTTCAGCCTGTCATCTCAGACATGTACTAGTTATTGCAAATAAGGGAAACCATGGACCTATGTTTCTTTGGGTCTGGCTTACTTCACTTAATATAATTTTTTCCAAGTCTTTCCATTTCCTAACAAATGGGGCAATGCCTTTCTTTCTGATGGATGCATAGAATTCCATTGTGTCTATATACCACATTTTCTTGATCCATTCATCTACTGAGGGGCATCTGGGCTAGCAAGATCAATAGAAAGCCCACGGGTTGGGAAGAGATCTTCACTAGCCATACAACGGACAAGGGTCTCATATCTAAAATATACCTGGAAAAAAATTAAATCCCCCAACAAATCCTCAAAGAAACAATTGCCCAATAAATAAGTGGGCTAAAGACTTAAAGAGAAACTTCTCTGAAGAGGAAAGAAGGGTGGCCAATAGATAAATGAAGAAATGCTCAACCTCTCTAGCCATAAAAGAAATTCAAATCAAAACAACACTGAGATACCACCTCACCACAGTTAGAATGGCTATAATCAAGAACTCTAATAACAACAGATGCTGGAGAGGATGTAGACAGAAGGGAACCCTATTGCATTGTTGGTGGGAGTGTAAACTTGTTCAACCACTTTGGAAAGTAGTATGGAGGTTCTTCAAAAGACTCCACATAGAGCTCCCCTATGACCCAGCAATCCCACTTTTGGGCATTTACTCAAATGTTCACAAACAAGACCACACTAAAGCTACCAGCACAACTATGTTTATTGCAACATTATTTACCATAGCTAAGATATGGAACCATTTTTTTTGTAGACACAAATCCAGGCTGTTGATTAACTTGATTAAATTATATGAGAAAGCATCCCTGAAATCAAAATGACCCTTTCCAGAATTGCTTTTTCTTTATCTAATGGCATTAATATGAGTATAATATTTCAGTAAGAGCATTTATGCCTGATTAGTATTAAATTGAAAAATATAACAAATAGAATATCTGAATGAAGTGCTGGAGGGAGGTTTGGGATGATTGGAAAGAGCCCAGGCTTTGGTGCTGGACTGGATTTCAAATCCTACCTTTGGGCACCTTGGACAACCATATCATCTCTTTAAGATCCAGACTTCTCTTCTGTGAAATGGGGTTTTGTGAAATGATGAGGATAAAGCAAGATGTTGTAAGAACAGTATTCAGGCTAGCACTTGGCATGTAGCACTCATTCACTTGATGATATGTCCGATACTTCAATGTATATGTTTTGGGGGAAAAGTAACAAATTAAAAAAAAATTAGATGAAGCATCTACTCAATCTTGATAAGCCTTCTTGGTTTTTCCATTTCACAAAGGTGTATAAAGCAGAGCTGGACCTTCTTTTTTCTTAAAGAGTTTTTGAAAATTTCCTTTATTGTTACTACAAAGATCATGTATGGAAGGAGTATAATTACATAAGTCAGGTGATGAATATATTTATTTTCATATAGTGAAAAATTTTTTATTATAATAATAGAATGTGCTTATTTAAGAAAATTTGGAAAGTTTCTTTAAAAGTTACATTTTATAAAATCCAGAAAAAGTTTATGAATGGAAGCTGTAAATGGGAATATGGTCCAAGAAGGGAAGTAAAGAATCCCTAAACCAAATAGTAGTAGAGCCATACCATACATCTGTGGCTCCTACCTGTAATTCCACTCAGAAGGCTGACTTATGGCCTACCTGCACAGAAAAGCCCTTAAAAATCATACTCCAAAATAGCAAGAAGCAGAATAGGAGATATGCTCAAATGATTAGAGTTGCCAGCCTAGTAAGTAAAGTAAAGCAAGCCTGAGGTCATGAGTTCAAATCCTAGTACTGCTAACAAAGAAAACACAATAGCATTAATTGGAAATGCTGAGTAAGAGTTAATAAAGAACCGCATTTGGCTAACTTGAGTGATACCCTAGGTTTAGTTCCCAGTAAGGAGGCGGGGATAGTGGTGGGATGAGACAGAGGAAAACTACAAAAGAGATTTCTTGCTTTACTCAGTTCTAAAATAGACTTTTGCAAAAGGTTAATTAGGAGAATATACAATCAAGAGTCAGTTTACAGTATTAGAAAAGGCACAAAATGAGACGAGGTTCCTGAAGAATATTCTGACACAAAAACATTTTTGAAAGCTAGAATATAGGAATAGGTAAGAATAAACTTTTATTGATAGTCAATGATATTAACACAGCAATGAAAATATGTTTCCTTCTGTTCTCATTTCTGATGAAGATCTTTTTCTCTATTTGAAGGTAAGGTGATGTGTGTTTTTAGTCCCAGCTACATGGGAGGTATAGGTAGGAAAGATCATGGTCTGAGGCTGGCCCTGGGCAGAAGCACAAAACCCAGAGTTCAAACCTCAGTACACTTCCACCTCAAAAAATAATTAAGAAAAAAGGTATTGGATTGGAGTTGTGGCTTGATGGTAGAACTCTTGCCTAGCATGCTTGAGCTTTTATAGGCTCAATCACTAACACAATAAATAAATAAAATGGTAAGGGTATTTTTGAAGAAGTGATAGTTGCAGAATACCCTTCCTTTCTGAATACGATTGTGAATAGTAGTAAAGTCAAAAAGTAGTAAGTAGTAAGTGTTATAACCATTCCATCAATATAGCAGCACCTAGCTATGTGCCTGGTTAGTTAGAATTGAGATGCAAGTATAAAATGAGCATTGAATTGTTTACATGATAACCTTATTTTATTAAATAAAATATGCTATTTTATCTTTTTTTGTAATAGGACTACTAGATTATATATGTGCTTCATATATTTTTATTAAATAGTGTTATACTTTCAACATAGTAATATTTATTAAGTTACTTTAAAAATTAGAAAAAAGTTACAGGTACTTAATCAAGATGTTAGTGTTTCCCCTATAAACAAGTACTATGTATTCTTATACCTAAATGGTTAAAAAACACATAAAGAATTCTGGTAGAAATGTTGTAGGTGTCTAATGGTGGAATGTGGTACGTGAGTGGCCCTGATCACTCGCTATATTTTGCCATCTGTTCACTGTTTTTAAAAATACTTATTTAGGGCTGGGAAGGTGGCTCAGTGGTAGAGTGCTTGCCTAGCATGCATGGAGTCCTGGGTTCGATTCCTCAGTACCACATAAACAGAAAAAGCCAGAAGTGGTGCTGTGGCTCAAGTGGTAGAGTGCTAGCCTTGAGCAAAAGAAGCTCAGGGACAGTGCCCTGAGTTCAAGCCCCAGGACTGGCAAAAAAAAAATACATATTATAAAATTAAACTTTTGAAAGCTTTATAGATTCATACACAATTGTAAGAAATACTCTAGAGAAACTTCTATCACACATGAAATGAGAGGTATGACCTCAGTGAAGAGATATTTTATTAAGTGTCTAGTACAGAGAAAAGTTTTAACAGTGCTCAGAGAATGCTATGAAATAATCTGAAATAAGCTCTGCTGTGTATTTTAATCAACATACCTTCGTTCTACATGAGAATGGCTCTATTCTACTAGCCAAGCTCTGCCTCCTTACTAAGCCTAGAAAAGACTGCCAAGACAAGAAGAACTCATTATAACCACTGCCTCAAGAACAGATTTAATATCCTTGTTTCACCCTGGATTTTAATTCCAATTATTACAATGATGTACTCATTTTGTTAATTTATTACCTTTGTAAATAGAAAATAAATCAGTATTTTCACACTGAAAAAAAAAAAAGAAATAATCTAGAGACATCCAGTGTGCCCTTAACAATTTTTATAGTGGCAACATTTTACCAAATTGTGGTATAATATTACAACTAAATTAGTGACACTAATATTATCCACAGGTCTTTTGAATATTTGCAGTTTTATCTGTATTTATTTGGATATGTGGGTATGTATTTAGATCGAGGTGCATCTTAGCATGTGTAAGTTTCTGTATCCAGGTCCCAGCTATCATTATCAGCACTAAAAGAAAAAACCAACAACCCCTCCTTACTTCCCCTCCTCCCCCACAACCAGTTTTTCACCATCATGTCCTTTTATAACCATACTGAATTTTTGTCCCCCATTTCTAACCCTGCTATTCTAGTCTCCATTTTTATTGGTTTGTCATTTCAGGAATGTCATATAAATAGAATTATGTACAATATAACTTTGTATAATTAGTTTTTTTTTTCACTCAGCATGGTAGCACTGTGATTCATCCAAGTTGCTATGTGTATCAATAGTTGATTCCTTTAAAAAATTATTGTTTGTGTGTATATAATTATATTTAACTCTTCTTAAGTGTACAATTCAATGATATTAAATACATTGTTGAGTAACCATGACCACTATCTGTACTTAACATTTTTTATCCTTCCCAACAAAAACTTAAGCAAAAACTCCTTTTTCCCACACCTCCTGAAAAGCTCTACTTTGTGTTTCTGTGAATTTGCCTATTTTATATGTGTCTGATAAAAAAGCATGTAATATTTGTCTTTCTGTATCTGACTTATTTCACTAAACATTTTCTTTTTAAAAAACTATTTTCAAGGTCCATAACATGTAGTAGTACACACACACACACACAAATGTAATTGATTACTTAGTTAGGTCTCTTCATACCTATTATCCTATTATTCTAACTACTCAGGAGGCATTGTCCCTATAAGGCTGTCCAAGACTAAGGAATGTGACTCTTTATGATGGCCAGAAAGAGGATACCCCTTTTCTGTGCCAACATACATTTTGAGGTATATGAATACATGGAGGTTGGATATCTGGTATTTTCTTTTTGCTTTTAGAAGACTGTTCTACTTAATGTTTGCCTTTATTCCTTTTTGTGGTTCTTTGGATGGTAATAGTGAAAGTTGGTTGGGCTTTGGCAGGGGTTTTGTTTGCTCAGATTTACCTTCAGCCTTTGGATTACTAGGTAACTAAATAGAAAGGTCCTGTGATTCATTTCCTCCCCCTTACTGCTCCTGTTTAGAATACTGTATGGTATAAAGGCTATTAGTTTGGAAAGAGAGAGTGGAAAAAATGATTCTATTCTCTTAGGAAAGTATTTCCTTCCTACCCAGGCATCTTTTGTTTTCCTTCAGATGGTTCTCTTATGTCCTCCAGAGACCAGGGGTTGGGCCTTTTTGCATATTAAGAAAGTAGGACTTCTAGCCACACTTGCCTCTTGGAGATGTTTTCTGGAAAAATGTTGCTAAGCTGCTTTAGTAAAATAGGTCATAAACAGAAACTGCAAGCCACACCACCTCCTTTCATTATTATCTTTGTAGATATTAGTTTAGGGTTTTGACTATTTAGTGGTGCAGTTCTCCTACATACTTTTTTTGGAAGTACATATTTGACTCAGGATACATAAATGGAACTGATAAGGATAACAACAATTGATTGGAGTGAACATCCCCAGAATTCTATAGTCTGACTAAGAGACTTGCTTCTTTAAAAGTTATTATGAAATCTCCATCTTTACTAGATTCAGTGGTTAAGATTTTAATGTAACTACACAAAATGGATAAATAGGCTGATGGAACTAGTAAATAAAGATAATTTAAAAAATATAAGCCGGGCACTGGTGGTTCATGCCTGTTATCCTAGCTACTCAAGAGGCTGAGATCCGAGGATCGCGGTTCAAAGCCAGCCCAAGCAGGAAAGTCCATAAGACTCTTTTTTCCAGTAAACCATTCAAAAATGGAAGTGTCATAGTGGCTCAAGTGGTAGAGTGCTAGCCTTGAGCTGAAGAGCTGAGGGACAGTGTTCAGGCCCAAAGTTCAAGTCCCATGACCAACAAAAAACAAACAAACAAAAAAACCAACAACAACCAAAAAAACCTTTTCACTTGTTTTCTGTTAACTTCAGAAATTTCTCAGTTGATACTATAGTAGTTGTTGCATCATAGCAGTTGTATGGTCCAGACTATTCCAATCATCACTTTGTGTTCTCAGATAAGTAGGTTTTGTTTTGTTTTTTTATTTTTATGTGCTCAGAATTGAACCCAGAGATGTGTGCATTCTAAGTAACACTATGTTCTACCACTGAAGTATATCTCCAGCTGTTTTTACTGAAATCAGCTATTTTTTAGCTCTAATTTATGTATTATACCATTCACTCATTTAAATACTCTTTGACCAAATATCAACAGAACAATTTCTCAGAACAACTTTATTTCATTAAATAACAGTGTCCAAGATTGTCTACTACATGCAGATCACTCAGCTGTGTTTTTAGTGTGATCATATAGTTGTGATCACCACAATCAGTATAAAAAAGTATAAAAAACATAAGGAAGAAACTTTATAATAATTAGTAGTTATTACATATTACCTTCTGACATCTGCCCCCTACTTTCTGTCTCTGTGCTTGTTCTGAACACATTAGAAAGATATTCCTCCAGTAAAAAATTAAATAATTATATGATCCTAGTCTCATTGTTTGTACTAACCTCTCAAGCTTCTGGTAACCACTATTCAACTTGCTACTATTTAGATCCTATTTGTGAGCAAGGTCATGCAATATTTGTCTTTCTATGTTTGGGTTATTCACTTACATATTGTCTAGATTCACCCATGTTAAAAGAAATGACAGAATTTCATTCTGATGACTGAATAGTATTCCATTGTGTATACAAAACACATTTTTTTAACCTTTCATCTGTTGATAGGCATCTAGGTTCATTCTTTATTTTAGCTCTTATGAATAATGCTGTAATAAATATGAGAATACAGACATCTCAGGAATATACTGATTTCATTTCCTTTGGATGTAGCAGATATGTTAGTAGCTATCTGAGGTAAGAAAACAAAATAGGATAATTGCTATTGTAATAGAAACTCTGTTAGTACAGTATAGGAACTAAAGTGGTAATGTAGATGAGCAGGAGCCTTAAGTCAAGAATTACTTACTCTTAAAAGTTAATTTCAGATTATTATTCTGTATCTTCTGGGTAAAAGGCCTATTGTTCACTCTTGGTCTCAGATTTCAAACAATAGAAAGCATAGTTATTAAGGATTTATAATTTAAAAGTTAAGGGAGAGAGAATACCCATACAATATCCATTTAAGTTCCTTGGGAAGAAAGTTGGTGATATTTCTGCTTCTTATCCTTTCACTTGAATGTCAACAGTAGGCTAACCCTAACAATGGGGCACCAAGCTATTTATGACATTTATAACTACTCTGTGCTATATTTTTCCTCTAACAAAGGAGCAGGGGTTAGGATGGGTATAGATTGGATTTTTCTGTATGTTCTGCTGCTGTGTTACAGGCTCCTGTGTGGCTAGAGAAACATTTTGAAAGAATGAGGAAACCTAGACTAGAACTGGAGACAGTTACAGAGTGTTATAAATAAAAACTAGAAAAGCTCGTTAATGGAATAAAGCTTAGAAAGACAGTAGTGAAAAGATTTTTTTCTTTTTTATTATATTTTTTATTGTAAAGATACTGTACAGAGGGGTTACAGTTCTTGTTTTCACTGTATTTGATTCTGGTACCCTGCATCTTGTATATACATTTTTCTAATTTGGGGAAGGGAAAGGAAGTAACAAAATGCTGAAACAGGTTGACCCATTGTAACAATGAGATGTACAAGACACTATGTGAAAAGAATTTATTTGAGGAAAGTGGAGGGGGAATTGGAATAAAGTTACATGAGTGAGTGCCCAAGGGGCACTTCTGTACATATCCAACATATAAAAAGTTCCTCTAGGGAGGAAAAAGCCTCTCGGAGCTGAACGGTATAGCTTAGTGGCAGAGGGCTTGCCTGGCATACTTGATATACTGGATTCAATCCCTAGCATTGGGAAAGAAACAAAGACAGACTGAATGAAGAGTAGAGACAGTCATGTACAGGAGTGCCTACTTGCTGGACTTAGCATGAGACTAAATAAATGTTTATACTACTTGTTTTAAGCAAAACGAACCAGAAAAACAACCTTTTTGGAATGTTTATGGTAAGCAAAGAAATGTGAGTACTTGTTTGTTTTGTGAAAGGAAATACCTGCTAATAGCCATCGTGTTGACTTTTTATTTCAGCAGCTAAGGAATACAAATACCAAAACATAAGGAACATAAGGAAAGTATATGAAATTTCTCCTCATTTCTTATCTGTAAAAATTCTGTTTGCCACAATTTATAATGGCCATCCCTCTCCTTAAAAATCCTCTGCTGCCTAGAGAATAAGCTTAAAATCTGCACTTTGGTATTGTGAGCCCTGGAGAGTTGAATCCAGTTTAGCCTTTTCTCCATTTTCTTTAGGTGAAAATGCTATCCAGCAAGTCTCCAATGCTTTCATATTGAACCACTGTTAGGACTCTCTTCCCATTATTGTTTGGTTATATACTGGAAGGCAAATACTAAGGGTAAATATTATGGTGTAAATGTCATGCCACAGGGATGTGTGTGGAGTAGATGCACAGTGAGTTATAACTCAATTACTGAAGTAGAAATTGTAGATTGGGGAAATCTATGTGTAATTTATCTTAATTTTTTTTAACTACTAGTGTCTAGTTAATTGGTTCCAAAATACAAAAGTTTGAATGACTAGTATATATTGTCATGAAGTACATAGAAACTTTAAAGTAGATCATTTCTTCTTACATACTCTAAAATTAACATTTAGAATTATACTTAGTATAATTTGCATATTATTGAACTATATTATATGAAATAGGAATTTTGAAACTCCTTTGCTTGGAATTGTAAAGGCAATCAAGTCTGACTGTATATCCGTATACACTTCAGTTCTTTTGAATTATAGCTTGAAAGTATTTCTGTTCTAAGTGAATTTAGCATTTAAATAGCCTCCTTTGGAGCTTCCTCTCTGTTTATGAAACAGAAAAACATTTTCTATCTTAAAGAGTGTTATCTTTTACTCTCTCACTATCTGACCCTTTGTAAGAATCAGGTTTTGGCAGGGTCTGTGGTCAATCCTTCTCTCTCCTCTGAAAATAGGCTGGTATATGAAGTTGGCTGGGAAAGAAAATGTAGCTTTATTCTGATTCTCTATTTTGATCCCACCAGATACTGAATCTTCCCCTTGTGGAAGTAACTAATAGCTTTCTTATTTGTTGTTTTGGTCAGCTGGAAGAGTATTGTCTTCCTTTTCGCCTTTTGTGATGCTTTCTCTTCCCTTATCTCAAAATAGGATGCATCATGTTTTTGTGTGCAAGCAGAGCAGCAAATGATACAATACCTTGTGAGAATGGGTTTCCCAAAACCCATTTATTTGCCAGTTTTGTTGGGATGTCTTCAGCAATAGCTTGAAATTTGTAATTTCCAATTTTGGATTTCTTTCTATCCCCCTGTGTCATTTGCATGATGTGTGTTTTCTAGATTTCTAACTTCCATTCCAGTGAGGTCATAAAAAGCTAAACTTTACAACTTTGGTGGGGAGGGGGGAGGATTGGGTGGGGGGGTGGGAGGAAGCTGGGAAGGGATGTGAAGGGTAAACAAAGGAGGAGGCTGCAATGCTTGATAAGAAATGTACTCATTATCTTGCCCATGTAATTGTAACCCCTCTGTACAGTATGTTCACAATAAAAAAAAAAGCTAATGTGTAGTACAAGGGTAGGTTCAACCACAAAGTACTATGAGTCATTTGCTCCTCTGCTGGGACAGCCAATGTGCTGCTGTGAGGTGTGGTTGTATCTCTTAATGAACTCTGTCAGGACAGATCCTTTCCATCCAGTTGTGTTAGTGGGGAAATGAGAGCATGTTTCTGAGATAAAAGGTTTCAAGTTCTAATTGGTAATATTTTTAGATGTGTAAAACCATTCTAGCTGTATCTGATACCATGTAGGCTGTTTATTGTATCAGTAGTTATTATAAAAATGCATACATTCATATATTTATTTATAAACACAATTAACAACATTTAATGACTTTAGTAACTAAGCTCTTGAGAGGGCCGAATTTAAATGCCTATGACTTAATACAGGTTTCAGTTGACATAAGCAAATTATATTTTAAAATGTTCCTGTGTTTTATAGGTGTGTGTCAGAAAGAACAAACATATAGAAAGTTTCCTTTGAGAGTAGAAGGTATTTCCATGCCAGGTGGGACAAGAGGCATCTGTACTATGAGAAGGGTCCCTGTTCCCTGTGGTCAATGGTCACCAGTGTAGACATTTCCTGTTTGTTTGTTTTGCTTCCAATATGACCATGGCTTATGAATTACTTGTATCCAAAACTTTCATTTCATTGCTCCTACCCCAGCCCCCTGAGAAGATGTGTGCCACCATACCTATCATAGGCTTTTTATTTTTACTTGTAATACCATTCAACTGTTTTTCTTATTCTTTTTGGACTTCTAGGCCATTATTTAAGTAAAGAATATTCACATGAATACTTTTTTTTTCCTTGGTGCTGGTTCTGGGGCTTGACCTCAGAACCTGCTCAATCCCTGAATTTTTTTTCTTTCAAATTTTATGTTTTTATTTTTTGAGACTCTACCCAGATAGTCTTAAACTCATGACCCTCCTACCTCAGCTGGGACTACAAGCATGTTGCCACCATACCCAGTTAGGAAAAAAGTTTTAAACAATACATGATTTAATCTATGGTATTCTATTATAGAAACAGAACACAGACTATGTGAAGCCCATGCTTCACTAGGGAGGGGATCACACGAGTCAGAAAAGAATCATATTCAGATGAGCAGAAATTGCCCAAGACTTGCAATGAAAACTCTAGCCACAATCCACAGAAACATTAGGTGTTAAGTACAGGTATTCAGCTAAAAAGCCCAAATTATCCCCTGGAGTGCAAAGGCTATACTATTATAAAGGCAAAAGATCTGGTCCTCTTTGTGAGAAAAAAAAATCAGCTGCTGTGCTATAAAATTAAATAGTAAAGGGCTGGGAAGGTGGCTCAGTGGTAGAGCGCTTGCCTTGCATGCATGAGGCCCTGGGTTCGATTCCTCAGCACCACATAAGCAGAAAAAAAAAGCTGGAAGTGGTGCTGTGGCTCAAGTGGTACAACGCTAGCCTTGAGCTGAAGAGCTGAGGGACAGCACCCAGGCCCAGAGTTCAGGCCCCACGACCGGACCCAAAAAAAAAAATTAAATAGTAAAATATCGAGGATACATTAAACATCCCACAAATGAAAGCTCTACACATATTTCCATTTAGTTAAAGATCTGCATATTTCCATTTAATTAAATAAAGCCAACCCAAAACCATCCCTGTTGCCTCCTTTCTCTCTGCATTTATTTACACACTGAACATATTCTAGAACTATGTATCAAATGGTTAATGCTGACTACCACTGGAAAGTGAGAGGGAGTCTTTAACCTTTTTTTTTGTTGGTCATGGGGCTTGAACGCTGGGCCTGGGTGATGTCCCTTAGCTTTTCAGATCAAGGCTAGCGTTCTACCACTTGAGCTGCAGCACCACTCTGGTTTTCGTAGTTTATTGGCAATAAGAGTCTCATGGACTTTCTTGCCTGGGCTGGTTTTGAACGGTGATCCTCAGATCTCAGCCTCCTGAGTAGCTAGGATTACAGGTGTGAGCCACCAGCACCCGGCACCCTGAATTTCTTTTAAGGCTAGAGCTCTTACCACTTGAGCCACATCTCTAACTTCCAGCTTTTTGTTGTTAATTGGAGATAAGAGTTTCATAGATTTTTTTTTTTTTGGCCCGGGATGGTTTCGAACCATGATTCTCAGATCTCAGCCTCTTGAGTAGCTAGGAGTATAGGCATGAGCCACTGATGACCAGATTGAATACAGTTCTTTTTCTCTTTTCTTTTTTTGTCGGTCATGGGACTTGAACTCAGGGCCTAGGCACTGTCCCTGAGTTCTTTGCTCAAGGGTAGTGCTCTGCCACTTTGAGCCACAGCTCCACTTCTGGTTTTCTGGTGGTTAGTTGGAGATATGAGTCTCACAAACTTTCCTGCCAGGGCTGGCTTTGAACTACGATCCTCACAGCTTAGCCTCCTGAATAGCTAGGATTACAGGCATGAATCACCAACACCTGTCTTGAGTACAATTCTTATAGCTACAACCTCTGGTCACAACTGCTAAATTAATATAGTGTGCATAAGTTCATATAAAATAATGCTTATTGAAATGAACACCAAGAAATGGAAACAAGAGGTTTTTGTAATCTTACTTTTTGTGTTTTTTCCCCTGTTTTACCTCTTTTGTTTCTGTTTTTTATTTCTATATTTTTTGTCTTATATGTAAGTTTGTCAGATTTTGGGAGAGTAAGAAGAAGCACAGAAATGATGGCACAAAGGGTGAATTATTTCAGCAGTGATACTCATAAGACACTATGTTGAAAATGAACTATACAACTTGTAGGGGAGGAGGCTCAGGAGGGAAAAACAAAACTAGGAGAAAACAAGGGAAGAGAGGTGACACTGTTAAAAAAAATATACTCATTACCTGCTTATGTAACCTGTAATCTCTGTATATAACCTTTACAATAAAAATAAACTAAAAAATTTAATAGCTGTAGATTACTTGTGTTCATTGAGTACTTGCTTGTTCACTGGCCAGAATGCTTATATGAAATTCATAGTTGGATTCAGTGAAGAATAAGTCATATTGGATGTCTGGTCCCCAAAATGTCCCACATTTTTTATTCCTAATAATGGAAAAATTGATTTTGCTTATTTGCCTACCAAATAGATGATGGGGCTACAGGAAACAGCCATCATCCCTTGCTGAGAAATCATTAATTTTAACAGAATCTTTTGCCCATGGACAGGCCCAGGACTATAATTACAAGGTTTGAATTTAACCAATGGAGGAGAAAAAAAGCTCAATGAACCCAAGTTAGGAAAGGTTTGTAATCAGAAGGGCAGCTTGCTCTTCATACAACTCTTGTTTTTTTAAGGGTATACAAAGCTGTAAACTTGATTGGACATTTTAGTCAAGGCAGTCAGGAAAAAGGGGGAAACAAGTGCTCTATTAGATTTTGGTATCCAATAAGCACATGTGAGTAAGGGTGCATATATATGTGGGTGACATTTGATCATCAGATTGTCCTTATGACATTGTCCAGTGATGACTGCTTAGGTGAAGATTTTTAGAGGTCTAGTAGTGTAGGCATCTATATGAGGAGTAGATAATACTCTTTGTGATAATTATTTTCTTTATTCATTCAGCAGATGTTTACTAAGTACTATGTCAGACATTGTTCTACTTATTGGAAGTATTTTCCCCCTACATTTAAAGTACTATTAAGTTATATGATAAGCTTATGGCATAAGTTTTATTATGTAAATATTATAGGCTTATAGAAAATGAATAAACTACAACTACAAATTCATTTCCATTATCATGTAAATGGATATGTGCTTTCAGTGGCAGAGTAGTTATGAAAACTTGAAAGATTTGATGTGCAAGGTGGAATTTGAGACTGACTAGCTAGACTTGAAAATACCCTTAGTTCTTTCTGTCTTGTACCATTATTTCTACTTGAAATTACTGCTGTAATAGCTGATTCTAAAGCTGAGGAAAGTCCATTTTGTAGTATAGTTAAACTCTACAGCTCTTTCCAGAAATCCACACATTTGTTAGTGTTTGGTTTTTTGGTAGGCTTTGCTGTAGTTCACCATATTCATTTTCCCCCATTGACGCTGTATGTGTGTGTGTGTGTGTGTGTGTGATTAAAATAATTTTCACACATTTTAAATTGCATTTTTCAATGCATTCTTTTTTTTTTTAAACCAGTGTCACACTGGGTAGCCCAGGCTGGTCTTGATCTTGAGATCCTCTTGCTTCAGCCTCCCAAGTACTGGGATTACAGGTGTGCACTACCAGGAAGTATTCACTATATACTTTATAATTTTTTCTCTATTAAGATAATTTTATGATTTGGGTGACTAATTTTGGGGGAATTTTAGCAGTAATAGGGTATTTCTACTTTAGGACAGATGTAATATGTCTTCATCAATGGACCGATTTCATTGCTCTAACTCTTTAAATGTACAAGAGTTTAGAGGAGAGGAGAAAATGGTGACATATTTTGGCTGACTGGTCATTTTTGGAACAGAATAGCAAAGACTTTATTTTGCCAACTAGTTCTGTAAATTCAAAAGAGGTTGGTAGGAGGACAAAATACTAGAGTATCTGAGTAACTGGTTACAGCTTTGGGATAGAACATAGAACAACTCTGATGGTTATTTAGAGATAAGCCCACTCTCCTTTCTTAAAAACAGTTGTTCTACCAGCTTCATTTGAGCTACCATGCAGACTTCTTACTACAAGACTTGTTTCTGAGTTTTGTTGGGAACAATTAGCTAGACCTCTCAGTGAATAATCTCTAGAGCTTTCTTTTCCTAAAGTAATCTGATATTCATCTTCTCTTTTGACTGTATAATAAGATCTGTAGGTTAGTATTTTGTTTAACTTTATAAAATTGAAAGGCTTATGAACAGCTTAGATAAAAAAACTGTAGATTTTATTTTTATTTTTTATTTATTTATTTTTGTTTTGGGGGGTGCGGTTGTGGGGCCTGAACTCTGGGCCTGGGCGCTGTCCCTCAGCTCTTCAGCTCAAGGCTAGCGCTCTACCACTTGAGCCACAGCGCCACTTTCTGGCTTTTTTCTTTTTGCTTATGTGGTGCTGAGGAATCGAACCCAGGGCCTCATGCATGCAAGGCAAGTGCTCTACCACTGAGCCACCTTCCCAGCTCCAAAAACTGTAGATTTTTTTAAGCAAGCAATTTCATTTCTAGAAACTTAAATTGTATGCACCTTTAGAAATAAAGTTAGTCACAAACCCAGGATTAGTTTCTTCAGATGGAAAGCTTTATGCATAAGTGGCTACTGTAGCATGGTACTTTCCTTCCATAGATACAACAAATATTTTGTTAAGCATAGTATTGTCACAGCACAGCTTCTTCAGGGGAATCTTTGTTTACTATTAAAGTTTTTCCTTTATCATGTGTCATGTTTCATGGCTAGACATTCTCTAGTCACAGTTGACTGAGTAGCTCTTTTTAAAAAACCAGTTCATTGTGGTATAACATGTAACAAAATTTATAAACCATTTCATTGTGGTATAACGTAACAAAATTTATCATTTTATTTATTTATTTATTTATTTTTGGGTCCGGTCATGGGGCCTGAACTCTGGGCCTGAGCGCTGTCCCTCAGCTCTTCAGCTCAAGGCTAGCACTCTACCACTTGAGCCACAGCACCACTTTTGGCTTTTTTTCTTTTTGCTTATGTGGTGCTACGGAATCGAACCCAGGGCCTCATGCATGCAAGGCAAGCGCTCTACCACTGAGCCAACTTCCCAGCCCCTCATTTGATCATTTTAAAGTTTATAGTTCAGTGATGTTAAATGCACTCATGCAGAATGTAAACCATTACTGTTTAACTATTTTCAGAATGACTTCATTGCCCCATCTTGATAGCTATTTTAATGTTTCTTGGTATCAGGACATCGCACCTGGTTCCACCTATTTTTGCTTCCTTGCATCCAGTTTTTTTTCATACTCTGATGGTATGTAGCATATTCCTCTAATCTGTTTAATCAATAAATTAGGGTATAGAACTTAAAGTGACAAAACTACTTATAGTCTTGAGATATAGAATTATCTGCTACTAGCTATACTGGCCTTACTATAGTATTTCAAAATCCCAAAAGGAAAAAGGCTTAATAAAATATTTGAAATATAGTCAAAATTATTTCTTCTTCTGCTGTCTTTTAAACTTTGGGTTAGATTTCCTGACCAATTTTTTGCACATTTAAGATGGGTTCATTTAAAGGAGGTAATCATCTTCCTTCAAGGTTGAAGCCCCAAAACAAGATTAACAGATGTTTCCAAGATTTGTTGGGATATGATAATCAACAGGATGTCAGCTGTCTTGTTCCAGATCATGAGAATGGCATCTAGAAGTCTCCAGTTACTGCCTTGAAGGCAGTAAGACCTGACTCTCATCTTTTCTCTGAGTCATACTCTTTTCTGTAGTTGCCTTGGATTCAGGGAACAACTGTTCTAATCAGTAAAGATCTCCTAACAGTAGTCAGAACTACACCCAGGCATAAAGCTAGGCCTTACCTCCATAACCAATGCCAGAAGGGGCTGGAAGTTTGCCTAACACGAAAGAAGCCGTGAGTTCTATCTACAGATGGCCAAAAATTAAAAAATAATATCAATTTAAAAAACACTTTTAAGTTTTTGCTTCAGGTTTTTTTTTTTTAATCTGTTAAGAAGGTTGAGGCTGTAGCTCGTTAGTAATAGAGCACTTGCCTAGTGTTCATGTGGCCCCAGTGCTAGGGGAAAAAAAGGAAAGAAAAACAATTTGTTGAGGAGTGATTGTTATTACAAATACCAAAAATTGTTCTTGTTATAGATAATTTTGTTGTGGCATTTTTGAAGAGTCTATAAGTAATTCATTATGCCTGCTGTCCTCACAGAAATGATTATAGCAACACATCAAAACATAATCTAAACTAAGGAGTGTTAAAAAAAAATTGAATGTGACCACAAACATAATTAAAACATTTTTAAGTCTGGGTTGTAGCTCATGGGTGGAGCTTCCTGCCTAGCATGCTGGGGGCCTTGGGTTCTTCCCTAGCACTGCTCAAGAGAAAAAAAGTAAGAGAGCACTTAAAAGAAATAGGTAAAATTAAGTAATTGAGTAATTTATTTAACAATGTATTAAAATTGTCATGTATTCAGTATAAAATTGCTAATTATTTTTTGTGCTAAATCTTCAAAAACATACCATATATCTCAATTAGGACAAAACATGTTTCAAGTGCTCCTTCAAGGGGCTGACTCTGACAAGTGGTTGACATGGTGGACAATGTAGACCTATTATGTTATTTATTTTATTTTTTCCTCATCAAATCCATCATCTACGTTAAGAACAAGTATTAACTTTTCCTTGTCAGAAGAACTATTTGAAGGATAAATAATAAGAAAACAGTTCCACTGGCTTAAAAGAAATAAACTATATGGGAAAGATCCTGGTCCTTGTTTGTTACAGTCTCAAGAAAGAATTGTAATTAGAATTTGTTCTTTATTTGACAATGATAGCATATTAAGGAAACAGGGGTGAGCCTCCCATCTGGAGAGCTTCCTTAGAATTTGTTAAACAGTATCTTAAATTGGGACAAATACACAGAATATTTCCCACCATTAAATAGATTTGAAACTTGAGAATACAGGTATGTTTTTTGGGTGATTTATTTTTCTTCAACATAATTGATAGGAACTTTTCTCCTGATGTTTTTGAATGGATTTCACAGAATATGAGTTTATTTATATGCTCTTTCAACATTCAAAGAAGAGAGTTTTTTTTGGGGGGGGGGATCTGGTTGTGGGGCCTGAACTCTGGGCATGGGCATTGTCCCTAAGCTCTTCAGCTCAAGGCTAGCACTCTACCACTTGAGCCACAGCGCCACTTCCAGCTTTTTTTTTTTCCTGCTTATGTGGTGCTGAGGAATCGAACCTAGGTCCTCATGCCCTAGTTTTAGTTTTGTTATACTTATAACATAGAATTAATACACTAGGTTAAAGCCTAATGTATTAAGACCTATAGGGCTTCCTTTTCTACTTTGGGTATTTTGGTGATAGCTAAAGATGGTGAGTTCATTTCTTTTTTTTCCCTCCCCTTCATTAGGGGACTTGAACTCTGGGCCTGGGCACTGACCCTGAGCTCTTCAGCTCAAGGAAAGCACTCTATCACTTGAGCCACAGTGCCACTTCTGGTTGTCTGGTAGTTAATTGGAGATAAGAGTCTCGTAGATGTTCCTGCCTGGGCTGGCTTTGAACTACCATCTTCAGATCTCAGCCTCCTGAGTAGCTGGCATTACAGATGTGAACCACTGATACCCGGTTGTGAATTCGTTTCTAAAGGAGGGTAACTGTAGAATTCATCATCCAAACTGCAGCACCTTTTAAATCATAGCATGCTGATAATTACTAATTGTTTCAGTAGCAGGTGTTCAACCTGCCTGTTCTAGTCAGATTGAGACACATGGTTATCCAGTTACAGGACACTGTTATATTACTGCTACCTTTTCTTT
>NW_012267302.1:1662583-1675277 GCF_000151885.1 Dipodomys ordii
AAAAAGCCGGAAGTGGCGCTGTGGCTCAAGTGGTAGAGCGCTAGCCTTGAGCTGAAGAGCTGAGGGACAGCGCCCAGGCCCAGAGTTCAGGCCCCACTACTGGACCCAAAAAAAAAAATATTTTTAAAAGTATTACTCATTATCCAATTTTAGACCTTTTGTTATCCATTTGAGGGAAATGTCATAGTATTTATGGATGGTCATCTGACTGCATGATCTGGTAGGTTTTTACATTTTTAATATCACAGGTAGGTAAGTGGTATATATGATGTCATATATCCTGAATAGACATCACTTTGAAGGAGATACTGTTTCTTTTTTAGGCCTTAAGACATTTAAGCTGGGTGCTGGTGACTCACACCCGTAATCCTTGCTACTTAGGAGGCTGAGATCTGAGGATTGTGGTTGGAAGCCAGTCAGGCAGGAAAGTCCATGAGATGCTTCAGTTAATCACAGAGAAAAAGCCAGAAATGGTGCTGTGGCTCAGGCGGTAGTAGAGTGGTAGCCTTGAGCAAAAGGAATTCAAGGATAGCGCCTAAGCCTAGGAAGCCCCAGAAAAAAATAAAAATAAAATAAAAAAGTTTGAGTAGGGCTAGGGTAGAGTGCCTGCCTAGCAAGTGTGAGATCCTGAAGTCAAACCTCAGGATAGAAAACAAAATAAAACAAAAATTTAAAAAACTATATATTCTGCCAAAGAACATTTATATGGGGCTGGGAAGATGGCTCAGTGATAGAGCACTTGCCTCACATGCATGAGGCCCTGGGTTCAATTCCTCAGCACCACATAAACAGAAAAATCCAGAAGTGGTGCTGTGGTTCAAGTGGTAGAGCGGTAGCCTTCAGCTGAAGAGCTAAGGGGCAGTGCCCAGGCCCAGAGTTCAAGCCCTACGTCCAACACAAACAAAAACAAAAAAAAAGATTATGTGAATTTTAACCTGTGTATAGATATCTGTAATTAGCTGCACAATAGAACATAGAACAGTTCTATCACTCTAAAGTTCTCTACTGCCAAATTATCATTTTTCCTTTTTTCTTTGATGTTATTGCTCAATATTCAAACCTTTGGATCTGTTCTCTGTTACCAGAGTCCTAAGCCAGGCTGAGGCCTGAGGTTAGGGAATTTCAACAAACTAGGTCCAGCCACTTGTCCAAAAATCAAACAGAAAACTGAGAAAAAGCTGGTAAGAATTTACTTAATATGGCCCTACTGAGCAGATCAGGAGAACCACATGTGCACAGACCTGTCTTTAGGGATATTTACAAGGGCTATGTAGGTGAAGACTTGGGATGGGGTTAAGGGATATGAATAGTTAAACAGTCATAATCACATTGTGGTCTAGTGTTTGGCCTTGAGAAGCCTCTTCAGAGAAAAGAAGTTCTTGCTGCTGCTTTGGGGCTTGGGTCTAATTTTGACACTTGTTACAGGATCTTTATTGAATTGTTATTGGAATCTAAGCCAATTGCAAAAGACATACAAAATGAAGACAGAGGTATGAAGTCTTTACCCTTTGTTCAGCCGGGTCTGCAGCCCCAAGTGAAGAGTCTGCTTTTCAGCAAATTCTACCTGCTTCTGTAGATTGTCATATAAATAAAATCACATGGAAGTTGGCTTCTTTCACTCAGCACAATGCCTTTGAGATTTGTCAATGTTCTTACCTGTAGTAATCTTTTGTCCCTTTTAGTGCTGCATTGTATTCCATCATGTGTGTAATATGGTTTTTCAACAAATTTATTATTTTCGGCCACTATTTTGTCAACTTTCTCCTCTTTCCTTGTATCATACACTTTCTCTCTGATGATATGCTGTACATTTTGGTATTGCGGCACAGGTTCTTGAGGTCCTGGTCATCTTCAAGATATTGTTATCAATCCTTCAGTGTCAGTCCTTAAGCAAACTCTTTTGAACAGTTATCTTGTCATGCAGCTCATTTTTGTAATAAAACATGCTGCTGTGAACAGTCTTGTACAGATCTCCATGTGCCAGACTTTCTTAATGGCATCTGCCTATTGAAGTTCCCAACTTCCCGGGGCCGGTGGGACTCAAACCCACAATCAGCAAAAGGAGTCTCCAGCACTCAATAGGGCTATGGATGGCAGCTGCCCCTCACAAAAGCAAGACAGTGAAGAACAGTAGCCAAGCTCTCTTGCAGCTGGGTTTTAAAGCGACACACAGGTGGGCAGGTATCGGTGTATGAGATAGCAAGCAGGTTTACAGAAGCAGAACCAGCAGTTAGTAAAATAGTAATTACAGTCTCAATAAGCAAAGCTAAACCGCCTTTGTTTCATTCCCGATAAGGGTTTAGCTGACATTTACCAAAACAGATTCCAAGCTTCTTACTATCACACCCAAAATCAAACCACCTTTCAGGTTTTCTGGCTCTTTCTGAGTTTCATTGTCACTTAACTTGTTCAACTCCCTAAATTATTGAGTCTCTACCTCTGAGAATTTCCTTTAATAATTAACCTGAACTTTCTTTCTACAAGAAGGTCCTGCCTTTAATGCTTACCTTATTACTGTTAACCACATTGAATTTTTCCCCTTTTTCTTGAGTCTAACACCTATGAATAGGATTGTTATTACTGTACTGAGATTTGAACTCAAGGTCCCCAAGCCTTCTAGGATGGTATAAGACCACTGAGCCACACCTTCAGCCCTTACACTGGGTTATAAGAGATTACCCTGCTCTATATCCTTCCCAATAGTTGGTGCACTCAGACTTTTTTTCTGTCTATGAGTACAGAATAGAATCTTAGAATCTCTTGCATCATTTATCCAATTTTGAGGGAGACTGAACATTTATTAGCTGTTCATATTTCTCCACTGACATCCTTAGCTCCTAAAATTTAAAATCAGATTTTATGGACAGTTTTTTTTCTTTAATTGTAAATTTGCCTGACACTGGTAACTTAATGGTAACTATGGTCACTAAATGCCTTATGATAACTTAATGGTAACTATGCCTCAGGAGTAATTAGGGACACATGCTACCATACCTGGCTTGTTAGTTGAGCTGAGGCTCTCACTTTCTGCTCAGGATTGCTTTAAACCATTATCCTCCTGATCTCTGTTTTAGATGTGAGACATTGTGCCCTGCTTTATTTAAGAGATGGGGTTCTCTCTATGATGCCATGCTGGATTCAACTTTATAGGCTCAGTCTTGCCTCAGCCTATCTAGTAACTGATATTTTATGAACTGAATGGGTTTTCTGTGTAAATTCAAGTTTGTGGTAAATTTAGTAATGGAAACATTTAGAATTTTTAAACGAAAAATGTTTCAGCAGCAAATAAACCTGTAATTCATCTGTATGTCTCATCTATAGATGAGAAGCCAGTTTTTTATTTCCAATACTGAAATTTGAACAGAGTGCTTCACACTTTCTTAACTGGTACCCTACTACTTGAGATTTGCCTCCAGGCTTTTTTGTTGATTACTTGGGAATAGAGCCTCACAGACTTTTCTGCCTGAGCTGGTTTTGAACCTCAGTCTTCTGTATCTCACCCACTGATTAGCTAGGATTGCAGGTGTGAGCCACCAGTGCCTGGCTGCATACCCAGTTTTAACTTGAGTATGCCATGTCATTGTACCCATGTCAACATGTTTGTCACTGGATGGTGTACAGTTTAACTTGGGGATTATGATTCTTGAAGTACACTATGTTTCTGTGCTTCTTCCTAAGACTTCTTTTAAAACCAGCTGGAGTTGTTTTCTTTGTGACATGCCTTATCCATGAAATGTGCTCTGGTGAATAAGACATCATATACATTAGTAATAATGCATGTTAAGCAAATTAATTTGTCTGCGATGTGGTAAGTGTATATTAACAGTAGACACCTAGTGTTGAACTAGGTGGCAGCCCTGCTCATCCTCCTGATTATGTGATAAGGAGCCTGTCTGATATATTGTTTTGTTAGATGCCCAGCGCTTTCTTCCCAAAAGGAGAAGCTTGAGTCGCACATGTGTGGCCTTGAGCTCATCTAGGTCCGTTTTTATGTAGTATGCAACTGGCAAATAGAAACAAAAAATTTCATGTAGATAATTTCTTCTGAACAAACCTTTGCTTCTTGTACTATGTTGTGCATGTTCTCAGCCAGCTGAGAAACTCGGGAGGAAGTTGGAAGTTTGTTTCAGTTGGGGGTTTGTCCCATCCCCCCAAAACAATGTATTCTAGGAGGAAGAGCAGTGAACTTAGCCAATAATTGGCTCCAGTTCTTACTTCATTTTTAAATTCTGTATTTTTAGATAATTGTCCAGGCTTTCCTCATTTATGAAATGCAGATACTACTATCTCTTGCACCTGGGAGATTTTAGAATAGATAGACTTGAGGCTCCACATTTACAGCCCTGATAGCAGTAGCATTTGCTGTATAAAATGCTACTCAACAAACCAACGGAGAGCATTAAGTATTGCCAAACAGATAATATTATTGATTAAAAGGATTATCCCACTATCAATACTCAGACTTACAGAAGTTTCAAATGAAGATTACCTTTTGACTAAGCCATTTGTGTTTATTGATTTTATAATGTTATAATAATAGTGCTTTAGTAAGATTTTAAAGATTTAAAAGGTGATGCAATTTATAGACCTTGCATTTCTAAAATTTCTATTCTTGAAATTTCTATTCTCACAACTTTTGAAAAAAGTACATTAAGATAAAGTAGATGCCAGGCGCTGGTGGCTCACTCCTGTAATCCTAGCTACTCAGAAGGCTGAGATCTGAGGATCGCAGTTCAAAGCCAGCCTGGTCAGGAAAGACCGTGAGACTCCTATCTCTAATAAACCACCAGAAAACTGGAAGTGGCGCTGTAGCTCAAGTGGTAGCATGCTCGCCTTGAATTGAAGAGCTGAGGGACAGTGCCCAGGCCCAGAGTTCAAGCCCCACGACCGACAAAAAAAAAAAAAAGAAAAGAAAAAGAAAAAAAAGATAAAGCCAGATGTAGTGGTATATGCCTGTAATTCAGCTATTTGGGAGACTGAGACAGGAGGCTGGAGAATTCAAGGGTAGCTTGAGTAATACAGGCTCCTGTTTCAAAAACTAAATAAAAATAACGTAAATAACATTTAGGTAACTGAAACAGTAATTTGTATTTTCACTTGTATGCCATACTTTTGGTAGGAATAAGTATATATTCTCATACTTAAATCACTTTGTAATCAAAATTTATATCCATTACTTCATAATTAAAATTTTTCTTTTTGTTCAACATCCTAGAGAAGACCCACCAAGGGTCTTATGCTGAGGACATAATCAGAACTTATTGATCCTTTCAAAATGATCCTTTATCTTTATTTTTTATTGTTATTGTAAAGGTGATATACAGAGGGCTTACAGTTTCATACGTCAGGTAATGAGGATATTTCTTTTTGGATAGTATCTCCCCCCTCCTTCACTCTCATCTAGTTTTCCCTTCTTGTCCTTAAAATGATTCTTGACTGGACAACATAATCCACAGTAATTATAAGAATGTACCTATACCTACATGCTAAGAAGATACAGGCATTGATAAAATTGAGAGAACTATCTTCCCTTAGCAACAGAATTTGAGAGTACATTTGGAAGGCAGACATGAGGGAAATACAGTTCTGATGCTGGTAACAGGGAACATAGTTCTTTCACTGAATCTGAGATGTGTTAAATCTAGCGCGCAGGCCTGTAAAAAATGTGTGTTCTTTGTAACTGAATTATGGCTGCTATGAAACCATAAGCTTGGAATTTGTAGTAATAGAAATTTTAAATATCCCAAACCTTGCAGTATTTGTGAACAGAGGGAGTTAGATCAAATATCTGTTTTGATGAATCAACAAATAGTTTCTGAAGAATGTTATTATAAGTAGTTCAGAAAAAGTGGACTAAGGTCACTAGGTGTGAATCCAGTGATTTGTACATGCTGAAATGGAGAAGCTGGGTCTAGCTGGTGCCATCTTGGCCACATGGTGGATAGGGAATTAAATTTAACTGGCACCATCTTGTCTTCATGGCGGAGGACAGTGAAGTCCCACCTCCCATGCCTGAATTCCAAGAGGCAGGAGTGGGGACTTGGATGATAAGTTAACTGGACCTGTTAGTCCTGTGCCTTGAACTTGAAAGACTCTTGAGTTTCCTGTGACCCTGCCCCCTGCCCCTGACACTGTTTTTGCCCAGACCAGCTCAGGCACCATTACTCCATGTTTTGTGTCTCCTGTGTCTTGTGTCTCCTGGCTCTCCTCTGGTTACCATGGTGTCCCATTTCAGGTCCCTATTGGAGTTGATTTGGTTTGTTGGTATTGTTTTTCTGCTCTTTCTGTCCTCTCCTGCTCTCACGACTCAGTTTTATAACAGTGTTAAGTATGTTCGAGGGGCTGCTGGTCTTTGTGACGAGTCAATAAAGACTACAAATTCAATCTCTCAAAATGTGGCTTTTTTGTATCTCGTGATCAAGTTACCTTACAACAATACCATGTGTGTATACTGCGCAGCCTTTTCCATTGAAAGGCTCTGATTTTTAGCAAGAAGATTCAATATCTGAATAACTTTATTTTTTTTAAAGTTAGTCCAAACCTAACAAATTCCCACTCTTACACTCAGATGGAGCCTAGTTATAGACCCCTTTGATTTATATTGTTTTCAGATCTTTCCTACGAGATTGTTTTTCTCTCACAGTTTAAATTTAACCAGGCAAAGGCTCGAGGTGTGTAGCTCAGCAATGAAGCACTTGTTTAGTACATACGATTGTAGGCTCTATCCTTAGCATTGCTAAGGCACATTGAAATGATCACAATATGATTGTCTTCTTTAAAATGTTTACCCCAAATAAGATTGTACTAAAGTTTTTTAAATGAGTCAATACTAATGACAGCACTATTTGTTTCCATTCACTATACACTTATTAAGTGTTAAGTACTAAGAATTTTTTTGTATTTACTCCTTGTTACATAGTGTACTATGGCTTGTAAGATTCTTGCCCCTTGACATGTCTTTTGTTTGGTAAGTAGTGCTTGGAATCACAAACAAACCAGTCTAAGCTGGGTGAGTGTTCTACCATGGAGCTGCATACTTAGCCCCTAGAAATGTCTTGTGAAATAGGTGGTATTCCCTTTAGCAGAGTCAGCTCAGAGATTTGGTACTTAATGGTTATAGTTTATTGTACACTTAAGTTGCATCATTTTGTATTAACTCTCAAAGACACACTGTGAGGCAAGTAATACTTTTAACTATATTTTTCAGATGAGGAAACTGAGGCTTAGAGTGGTTTAGTTACTTGCTTTAGATTACAAAGCAAGTAGCAAATAGTAGAGTAAGCAGGCCACCATGAGCTATGACCCTTTTGTTGAAGTGGTAAAAGGTGGCTACTATGGTAAGTAAACCAGTTAGGAAGCTGAACTTCCTCTGGCCTGGCATACCACCCTTGGCAGTAACTTGTGGTTAGCTGCCACTTCTTCCAGCATGTATCACCCCTGTTCCAAGGGTGGCCATCTCAGTGAGTTGATTATGAGGTAAATTCTAGCCTCATTTTGCTTTCTCGGTGCCTTTTAAACATGTGCAAACCAACCCACCCTACCCAGTGGTGTTCAAAGCAGGATTGCAGTTCAGGTCTGACTCTAGAGCTTGTACTCTTATTTAATAGTATACTAAAAATTAGTGGGAAAATTAAGGTTTCAATCCCAATTTTTCTGAGCATAAGCATTTTCTTCCTTTTCTTTGGCACTTCACATGACAATAAAGTTTCACACTGCCCATTCCCAGTGCTTGGATCTGTCATAGTAATTTGAAGGTGATACCAACTTTTAGGATTTAAAAGGGCAGAACTATAGAGTTTATTAACTCCCATGTCTCATAACTATGTTCCTGGATAAATGTGGCTCAAGATTGTATTGAGTTCTTAACCTTACTGTTTAGGTCAAGGTCACGCAATCAACAAGTCAAGGAATATAGAATAGTGCTTAAGAAAATAGATTCCACTAGCTGGGACCAAACTGTACCTGTTATTAGCTGTATGAATGTGGCTAATTTAGTGTCTTTAAAGCATAGTTAGCAGTATTAAGGGGCCTAAGTACTAAATGAGTCATCTATATCAACAGTTGAGAGAAAGTGCTGAAGAACTTGGTTTGACCTTAGAATAGTGTCTGCCACATAAATACAATAAATATTTCAGTGCTAGTTGCTATTGTTATTAATATTGCATCATGACCTTGAGCCTATAGCCTATAATCTAATACATTTAAATTGGTGACATAGAAATAATCATCAAAACGGGCTGGGAAGGTGGCTCAGTGGTAGAACGCTTGCCTTGCATGCATGAGGCCTTGGATTCGATTCCTCAGTACCACATAAGCAAAAAGAAAAAAGCTGGAAGTGGCGCTGTGGCTCAAGTGGTAGAGTGCTAGCCTTGAGCTGAAGAGCTGAGGGACAGAGCCCAGGCCCAGAGTTCAGGCCCCACAACCGGACCCCCCCTCCAAAAAAAAGAAAAAATTTTTAAAAAGAAATAATCATCAAAACTTAAATATGATACTTGAGACATACATGTATGAATGCATGCACCAGGTAAGAGTTTTCACAATTTTAGGTAAAGTATTTGATTTAGGAAAAATAATATAAACCATTCTTTTTATTATTTTATTTTAATTTTTTTTGGAAGTGCTGAGGCAGAAACCCTGACTAGGCAACATTGTGCCACTGAACCACACCTCAATCTCCTTTTGGTTATTTTGCTTTTGTTATTTTTTACATAGGGTCTCATGGCTTTGCCTAAGACCACTGTTGTACCTTTGTCTCCTACGTAGCTGAGAGATGTGCTACCATGCCCGTCTTGGTTTTATGGTTTGTTTTTTGTTTGTTTGTTTGTTTTAATTATGAAAATACCATACAGAGGGGTTACAATTACATGCAAGGTAATGAGCACATTTTTTATCAAGCATTGTTGCCTCCTCCTTTGTTTCCCCTTCCCATCCCTTCCCATCTCCCCTCCTCCCCCGTGTTGCCCCCCACCCTGCGCCAAAGTTGTAAAATTCGTTTTTCGACATAACATCTTAAACATCTCATTGTTGCAATAGGTCCCCTGTATCCCTATTTAAACAATTTTTTTTTTACCTTTCCCTCCACAAATTATACCAACATCAAATACAGTGAAAACAGGGGTTATACTGTGGAGAAGGGACATATAAAGCAACAAAGAAATATCTTATAAATATGTTAGAAACAATAGTAAGAAATAAAAAACATTTGAGTTCTTTGAGATATGGTCTTGCCAACTTCTTGCAATGGATGGCTTCAAACTGCAATTCTCCTATCTCTGTCTCTCAAGTAGCTGGAATTATAGAAGAAAACCACCATGCCCAACTCTCCATTAAAAAATAGTTTTAAAATTAATGTCTATACAGTAGAGCCTTGGTGTGTGGTTTCAAGAAGACCATTGCTGAGATAAAACCAAGAGTGCTCAGGGTGCTTAGTTCAGTACTATGCAGCAGATGCTTGACTCATTTCCCCCCAATATTGCTGTACAACTTGTGTTAAAGGAATGCTGCCTTCCAATAAATCCAAAACTTTCACTTTATCACTGAAATTAAGCACATTAACTTCTACCTGGTTTGCGGGAGGGGGGGCACATTTTGCTTTGGGGGAGGCATAGTTCCCTAAAAGTAAGAACAGAGAAATGTTAGCAGATCACACAATGGTTTAAACACAACTGGCAATAGCGTGAGACTGACTATAAGTTCTCTGTATCAACCAAGCTGCATAGTACACATGTGTGAATTAAAATTTTTGTTTTGGAAATTTCTTTTGACTTTTAAGAATTTACTCTTTGACCATACATGGTCCAAACCACAAGTAATAAATCTTCAAGTAAGATGAACTTATTGTATGCTGGTATCAATATATATTTGGATTGTCAGCTCTTAAGAACTTCATTTTCAGCAGGTTGCTCTAGGTCATGGCTACCAACAATTATTGACACACATTTTCTTTTGGGTCATTTACCATTTCAAAAGTCTCTAAAGAGAAACTGATTTGCTTGGCTTTTGGAGAATATAATGTTATTGCTCTTGTATTAATAGTACACCTTCTGACTGTTTGTGGTAGGACTTTTTGCTGTATTCAAAGAGAAACTTCCCTCCCTATCTATCTGGTTCTCATTTTAGCATATGTCCTCAGAAGTCAGAGTTTGACCTCAGTCTATGACCTCAAGCTTTTGCTTTTTTACTTATAAAAGAACCATATAAAATAGGTATGCATATGAAAAATGACATTTCAGAAAACAGTAAATTGTTCATTTACAAGTAAGTGATTAATATTAGAGTCTCACTAGAAAAATAGAATCCACTGGGCATCAGTGGCTCACACCTATAGTCCTCACTCCTTCCTTGGGAGTCTGAGATTGGAAAGATTGCAGTTCCAGGCCAGTCAGAATAGAAAGGTCTCTTTTTAACTGAGAGCTAAGCCCAATGGTACATGACTGTTATCCTAGCTACCATGGAAAGCATAATGTAGGTGGATAGGACCTTATCTAGCAGGCAATAAATAGAACCTATTTAAAAAATAATCCACAGCACACAGAGCTGGAGATGTGGCCTAGTGGTAAGAGAGCTTGTGTAGCAAATTCAAGGCCCTACGTTCAAACCCTACTGCAGCTTCCCCATCCTTAAAAAATGAAAAAGGGAGAAAATCAGACTTTATTTCAGGGATTTATAATGGAAGGACTTTGCTGCAGGAAAATTAGAACAGGTAGTGAAGGACTGAGAGCCAGATAGGAGATGGTAAGTAATCTCGAGATGAGAAACAAGAAGTCACTACCAACTCTCCCACCTGAGGAAACACAGAACGGTGCAACATTATTTGCACAGGGAAACAACCAGATTGTTTCAGGGGGAAAATGTAATTTGGTTAAGGGCAAGTGCAAAAATGCTTCATCTTCCTTACCCTCCAAAAAAAAAGAAATACAGAAAGTTGCTATTTTTGAATATAAGCTTTTTGGTTTTTCACAGAGGTGCCAGCCTACATGTCAGTGCCAAAGGATAAAAATAGTCCCTCAAAAGCCATTAAAAATTAGAATAACATCAGGTAGTTTTTTTTTATATTTTCAATCGCTGAAGAGAGGAAAAGAATTTATGCCCTGTTAACAAAAAGTTGTCTGAGTTATCATTTGAAGAGGCTTTTGGTAATACCTACCAAACATAAGCCTTTGTTCTTTTCAGTCAGGAACTTTGCCCCTTCTCTTTGAAACACCACAAATAAGATTGTTTACTTACATAAAGAGAGGGCATATGAAGTTTCTGTCACACAGAGGAAGTAAAATATAATTATTGAAGCAATCTATTCCTGTCTTCTGAAAGCATGAATAGGCAATTTTCAATTACACACATTCACACACACACACACACACACACACACACACACGTACACGTATGTACGTATCAATAAAAAGAGAACTGCAATGTCTTCAGTCAGGACCTTGTGCTTGCTAGATAGATGCTCTGTCACTTGAGCCATACAATGCTTTTAAATTCTTTGTGTTTTTGCAGTAAGCATTGTTTTAGATATGTTTTTAATTTATTTATTTGTAGATGCATCTTCAATTTAATTGCTTGGTTTTTTTGTGGCCTTACTTGTGGTAGGTACGTGGTCTACCACTGACCTATATGCCTTGCTCAGATTAAAAAATGCATTTTATAATTTAGTCATCAAAAGCATTCTACATCATAGATGTTTTTGTTTCTATTTCATTGACAAGGCACTAGTGCTTATGCTAGGTCTTAAAGTTAGTTAGCAGTAGGACTGAGATTAAATAGTTCCTTAGAAACTTTTAGATTGTGTCCCAATTCCATCTATGTATTTATTATTTGTATAGGGCTCAGGAAATGCCAGGCAGGGTTCAAAGATTAATGCCATTTGAGTATGTTTGAATTAGGAAAAGATTTTAGGCTTCATTTAATCCAGCTTTCTTGTTTTATGGATGAGAAAGCCGAGGACCAGAGAGTTAATGAGCTGACCAAAGATTACAGAGCTAATTAGTGAAGTGTGAAGATCAATACTGCTAATGTTTTGCAATTCAAATTTAAGTCTGTTTAAATGTTACTTATTAATAACAGAAACATTAGAAGATGTTGAACAAAAGGATTGAGTTGGAGGAGTGAGGGGAATGACTCCTCCATTCATTGAAGGTTTGCAAACAGGTTAATAGAAAAAAAACATATTTCTTAAAATATCTGGGGTTTATTACAAGACAGCATTGCCCAATTCAATAAGATTAGAAATTTTTGTAGATTTTGCATAAAGAAGAAGGAGATGACCACAGAAACAACCAAGATACAGAACATTATAAGGGAATATTTCTCAAACCTTTATGCTAATAAGTTTGAGAATCTGGATGAAATGGAACAATTTCTAGCAAATATTAATATGCCCAAACTAAACCAAGATGAGTCAAACCAACTTAACAGACCCATATCAAGCATAGAAATAGAAACAGCAATAACCTCCCATCCAAGAAAAGCCCAGGACAACATGGACTCACTGCTGAATTCTACAAGGCCTTCAAAACAGAATTCACACCAATACTCCTCCAACTCTTCAATTAAATTGAAATTGAAAGTTCACTACCAAACTCCTTCTATGAAGCCGTCATAACCCTCATCCCAAAACCAGACAGGGACTCAAAGGAAATTATAGACCCATTTCTTCTTCTCCTCCTCCTCCTCCTCCTCCTCCTCCTCCTCC
>NW_012267302.1:1675433-1677226 GCF_000151885.1 Dipodomys ordii
TATTGGAGATAAGAGTCTCATGGACTTTCCTGCCTGGGCTGGCTTTGAACCGTGATCCTCAGATCTCAGCCTCCTGAGTAGCTAGGATTACAGGCTTGAGCCACTGGTGCCCAGCTATAGACCCATTTCTTTGATGATCATCCATGCAAAACTTCTCAACAAAATTTTGGCCAATTGACTGCACCAAGTCATCAAAAATAAATCATATACCATGATCAAACAGAATTCATTCTAGGGATGCAAAGCTGGTTCAATATACTAATATCAATTAATGTAATACACCACATCAACAAGAGCAAGGATAAGAACCACACGATTATCTTAATAGATGCAGAAAAAGCATTTGACAAGATCCAACACCCCTCTATGATGAAAGCTCTGGAGAAGCTAGGAATCCAGGGAACATTTCTCAATACAATAAAGGCTATGTATGACAAACCTACAGCCAGCATTATACTTAATGGCGAAAATCTAAAGCCATTTCCTCTTAACTCAGGAACAAGACAAGGATGTCCACTCTCTCCACTTCTCTTCAATCTAGTATTAGAATGCCTAGCTACAGCAATAAGACAAGATGCAAACATAAAGGGGATCCAAATAGGGAAAGAGAAGTAAAACTCTCCCTCTTTGCAGATGACATGATCTTGTATTTAAAGAATCCCATGGACTCCACTCCCAAATTACTCAAGCTGATTCAAAACTTTGGCAAAGTAGCAGGGTATAAAATTAACCCTCAAAAATCAGTAGCTTTCCTGTATGCCAATAATGAGAAGAGTGCAGCTGAAATCAGGAAAGCAACTCCTTTTGTAATAGACCCACAAAAAATAAAATACCTAGGAATTAACTAAAGAAGTGAAGGACCTCTATGATGAAAACTTTAATAACCTGAAAAAGGAAATTAAAGCAGAACTAAGGAAGTGGAAAAACCTTCCATACTCCTGGATTGGGAGAATTAACATCATGAAAATGACAATTTTGCCAAAGGCTATCTACAATTTCAATGCAATACCCATCGATATCCCAACCTCATCCTTCAATGAAATAGAAGAAGCAATCCAAAAATTCATATGGAACAATAAAAGACCCCGAATAGCAAAAATAATCCTCAGCAGAAAGAATAGTGCTGGAGGAATAAAATACCAGACTTCAAACTCTACTACAAAGCCATAGTAATCAAAACAGGTTGGTACTGGCACAAGACCAGTGGAATAGAACTGAATACCCAGAATGAACCCATAGATCTATAGCCACCTAATCTTCAATAAGGGAGCTAAAAAAATAGAATGGAAGAAAGTCTCTTTAGTAAATGGTGCTGTCAAAATTGGTTAAACACCTCTAGAAAACTAAAAGTAGATCCTTATATATTACCCTGCACCAGAATCAATTCCAAATGGATCAAAGACCTCAAAGTCAAAGCAGACACCTAAAAATATTACAGGAAGGAATAGGGAATCTCTAGCGCTCCTTGGCACAGGCAGAAATATTCTTAATAAGATTATCTCTTTGTTGCTTTGTATGTCCCTCCCCCACAGTATAACCCCTGCTTTCACTATATTTGATGTCAGTATAACTTGTGGAGGAGATGGGGAAAAACCAGTTGTTTAAGGATACAGGTGGACCTGTTGCAACAATGAGAAGTACAAGTTGTCATGTCCAAAACGAGCTTAACAACGTCGGTGCGGGGGGGAGGGGAAGGGAGGGAAGGAGAAGGATTGGGATTGGGGGGGAGGGGGGAGGCTGGGAAGGGATGTGAAGGGTAAACAAAAGGAGGAGGCTGCAATGCTTGGTAAGAA
>NW_012267302.1:1678016-1735768 GCF_000151885.1 Dipodomys ordii
TAAACTTGTTCAACTACTTTGGAAAGCAGTATGGAGGTTCCTCAAAAGACTCCACATAGAGCTCCCCTATGACCCAGCAATCCACTTTTGGGCATTCACCCAAATGATCACAAACAAGGCCATACTAAAGCTACCAGCACACCTATGTTTACCGCATCATTATTCACCATATCTAAGATATGGAACTAACCCAGATGCCCCTTAGTAGATGAGCGGATCAAGAAAATGTGGTACATATATACAATGGATTCTATGTTTCCATCAGAAAGAACGATACCACCCCATTTGTTAGGAAATGGAAAGAGTTGGAAAAAATCTAATTAAGTAAAGTTACCTAGTCCCAAAGAAATTTAGGTCCCATGGTTTCCCTTATTTTCAATAATTAGTATACATATAGGATACTATCAGATATCAGATGAGCTGAAAAGCTCAAAAACGATGTAGAAATGACCACATAAGATGATGCTAAGTGAAATGAGCCCCAAGATATGAACACAAGAGGTCTGTCTTTATTGTTATTGTTTTAAATGTACCATGTGATTTTATTTTGTTGTTGTTGTTGTTTCCTTTTGTATATTCTTTCCCCTATGGCATATCCCCTGTTTTCACTGTACCTGATTTTTGTACCCTGCATCTTGTATATACATATGTCTAATCTGGGGAGGGAAAGAGGAATAACCAAACACTGAAACAAAGACACAGGAAGACCCATTGCAACAAGGATACCCAGAGGACAGAATATTGGAAATGAACTTTACAACTTTGGGGGTGGGAGGGAAGAGAAGGGGAAGTGACGGGGGAGAGGGAAGGGATAGTGGGACAACAAGAGGGAAGGTAGGTAAGGGGTAACAATGATCGACAAGTAATGTACTCATTGCCTTACTCATGTAACTGTAACCCCTCTGTACAGCATCTTAACAATAAAATAAAATTAAAGAAAATTTAAAAAAAAGGAGATGGAAGAATGTAGGTTATCTGAAGGGTAAGTGAATTTCAGGTGACTTGAATGGGCGGAAGGAGGAGAGAGTTGGTAAATGATACTCTATGGAAACTGAATGAATTGAAGAAGAGACTGGTTTGTATCAAAGTCTGCCTTGGTATGGTGACATTCCTTAATCTTCTTTCTATGATCTGGGTTTAATCTTCCTTGGTTGATAGCCTTTTAGGAAGGGAGTTGAAGGCAGCTTTATTCCTTCTTGGTGAATTCAGTCACTAGGTAGATATGAGAATTTCAGAGAAATGTCTCTTTCATCATCTCCTAATCTCCGTCTTCTTTTAATTTGGAAGAGTAAGCATACTAGGGTATTATATCTGAAGGTGACATTTCTTAGCCATTCCTTGAATGTAGAACCAATCTTTTCTGTCTCCTAAACAATGGAAATAATAATTGATGAGAAAGGCACCCTTGGTCTAGAATATTACTTTTAGACCTATCTTCTTAGAAAATAGATTTTAAGATATAAAATTAAGTTTTGTTTTTTTATAGCTAAAATACCTTTTTTTCCCTGTAATGTAATATTACTTTTATGCTTGCTTCTGTTTTCTTCAGTGTTGTGGATTGAACCCAGGGCTTCATGTGCTAGACAAGGGCTCTATTACTAAGCTCATCCTCAAATCCTTCCCCCCCCCTTTTTTTTTGGCATTTTATGCTAACTGCTGCCTGTATTCATGGGAGCCTGCCATTCCTAAAGTTCTTTACCTAGTGTGAGGCTGACTATTCCCCAGTACCACTTTTGACTAATAGAATAAGCTGTATAACTGTTGCCCTGAGAGAGTTACTTTTTCTTACCAGCTAATTTTCTTTAGCTTTGAATTCCCAACACCATTATTTTTAAGCTGTTTAAATTAATCTTGAACAAGGTAATACCTCTAAGGTTCCCCTCTCTCCAGTGGGAATAGTATACAGAATCAACTTCATAGGGTCATTATAAAGATTAAAGTGTTGTCAAGCACTGAATTAACACAAAGATGACTATATATTACACCTTCCCAAAAATCCTTGTAGCTGAAATAATTGGGAACACAATAGACAGTATTTACTCTGTCTCTAAAGAGAGCAAAAACGTCAATTTTTTAGGTTATAAACTGGCACATTGGTACCATATGAACATTCCTAAGTCCTTGATTTAAGAAATGAACTTTCAATACAATTAAAAAAAATGAACTTTCAGTATGATTTATTTTGTCAGGTATACAGAAGAAGGAAGATCAAAGGCTGTGTACAAATAGTTCCTGATAGAACTGAATTATATTCCTAGTGACAAATTTATGGTATTCATATATTTATGAAACAAGAACATAGATTCAAAAAATCATATACAGACAAGTTCCATGGAAAGACTGCACCAGAGTAGCATCTGTCTGAACATCTGTCTTGATAATAGAAAGCGGCAAATTTGAATAAATAAACTAATATTAATAAGTCTGTGCTTGGAATGATGATAAATAAAAGAAATTAATATTATCAGTTAAGATTTTGGATTGATGAAAAATATTTTTAATTATGGTAATAAGATCTCTGAAAATAACAATAAGATTTTTAGAATGAAACTATGATTTCAACTCTAAAATACTACAGACCATCTCAGTAGGTAGGAACTGAGCTAGATACAAAGAGAATGTAAGTTAATCTAAAATAGAGTTCTTATTGTCACCTGTTTGCTATGTTTTAATCAGAGAGCAGACATAGTGATAGAACAAAGCTCTTCTCAAGTTTAAAGGTTGTTTCAAAGCCTCCCCTCCTGCCCCATAGTAACAGATATCACCAACTGAGTAGCTTAATAATAACATGTTTATTATTTTGCAGTTCTGTAGATTAGACATCTTACGGGCCAAAGGGAAGGTGTCTTTGGCTGTGTCCTTTGGGCTGTGTTCTCTGAATCCTTCAGGAGAGAGTATTTTATTTGACTTTTCTGGTTTTAGAGGCCACCCATATTCTCATGATCTCTTCTCCATCCTTCACACTAGGAACGCTGGGTCCAGTTCCTCTCTGACTGCTGTCTCTAGCTCTCTGTATCTGGGAAAGATTTTTCTGATGTAAAATGTTTAGACTGCGGTCACCTAGATAGTTGTGGGTGAGGATTTTAAATCTTTGTCTCAAGGTCTTCAACCTTAACTACATTTGTAAAGTCCCTGTTGCCATGTGAGATAACACATTCACAGATTTTGAAAATTAAGGTGTGGATATATTTTGAGGCCATTAGTTTGCTTACCACACCAAGAAAATGAGAGAAATTCTGGCATCTAACTTAATTTAGATCTTTAGGAGAACTTCTAGGAAGGTATCAAGTAAGTGTTGAATTGGGTAAAGTAGCATAGAGTAGTGGCTGCTGGTTGTGTATCACATGTGGAAATGCATTTGAATTAAAAAGAATCAAATGGGTAGAGAGATGTGAAATTGAATGACTTTTTAACTTTCCCATCTTTCCTTCTCTCCCTCCTTTCCTTTCCTTCCTCTCTATCTTTCTGTTTTTCTATTTAATTTTCCTAAATTGGGGGAGTACAAACAAGCACCCCTGTGCCTGGCTGTAAAGAAAAAAAATAGCTGTTTGTTGTTGTTGTTTTGGTCTTTTCTTTTTTGGTACTGAGGATTGAACCCAGGATATTGCACTTGCTAGTCATGAGCTTTGCCACTGTGTTGTATCCCAGTTCTACAAAAAAAAAAAAGTTTTGTTTTTGTTTTTAAAGAACTAGAAATGAGCTAAAAATGTAATATGAGATTATGGAATGGGGAGAGACAGAAGCAGAGAAAGGTTTGGTTACAGTGGGACTTCACATACTATGCTTTACTAGTTGTATGACATTTGAAGGATTTGAAGTTGGAGAGTAACATGATCAAGTTTTACTTTAGACAAAAATAATGTTCAGCTGTTGGGTAGGAGAATAAGGCTGGAGGCTAAGAGACAGTGAAAACGCTTTTCTTATAGCTGAGATTCTTTATGCATAATTCACTTGATCAGAGTTTTGACTTAAATTTTTGGGTCATAACATCTGAAAGAATACAGAAAGAAAAGTTGAAGAGATATAAAGTAATAATATAATACTCTCTCACACATATTCTTCCTTCCAAAAGAAGGAACAGAACCTCAGAGTTATTTATTAACTTAAATTCCCTAATTTTCATCTTAAAAGGTAGCTGTTTACCATCAACAAGTAACCAGAAGAGTTTAGGCTGAACTGTTAAGATTTTCTGTTCTGAAGAGCAAGCTCTTCTTCTTGGCACACATTCCACATTTACATACTGTTGGCGGGCCACATATTTTGCCTTTCCCTGCCTGTGGCTTTCACTTCTACTCAATGATTTAAGACATCAGGGCCTTATAGAACTCTATTTCAGTTTACTTTCTCTTCCTTTGTCGTACTGAAGTGATTGAGCCAGTTTCTGGCTTGCCAAATAGCCCATTATTCCATTTAATGGTTGGCTGTAGAAGGAACTTGTTACTTAAAGATATATAAAAAAAAGTAAAAATAATACGCAGGTAAAATGGTTGCTGATTGAAGGTAGAATTTATATGTAGACTTGGCTTTTTTTTTTTTCATTGTGGTTTTGCAGCATTTTAATATATTTCCTAGTTAGGAATTTCAGCTACTTTGAAAGGTAAGTCTGGGTTAGTCCCATAGCTGAAAGGTAGCACAGTCTTCTGCAGTTAATGTACCCAAATATATTTGACTTACAAGGCAGACTAAAGGTCCTTACATTCCCTTCTTAAACTATAAAAATATTTAAAAATATTTAAATGATTATACTTTTTCATTATGAATATTATATGGCGGTAAAAAGTTTTCATTATAGTTATATTCCCCTAAACAGATTTGAAGGTTATGTTTTTAATATTTCTAACTGGTATATAGGCCACAATCTACTCACAATAACTATTAAACATAATTGTCATGAATTTCTAAGTAGATTTATATGACTGTATAAAGACAATGACATTTATTAGGAATGGTTTGAGTTTCTATAGCACAAAATAATTGTTAATATATAAATTTCTTAATGTGATATATAGATATAATTTTTTGCCTTTAGAAAGAATGAGATATAAGGGTATGAAGAACAAAGATCTTAAATAAAAAATATTTTGCTCTGTAACCTCTAGTGTGTAAGAACTAAATTTTGTTGGGGGTTGGGGGGGAGAGTTGGTTATTGGAGCTTGAACTCAAGGCCTGAGCGCTGCCCCTGAGCTTTCCTGCTCAGGGTTAGCATTCTACCACTTGGAGTCACAGCTCTGTTTCCCATTTTTTGGTGGTTAGTTGGAGATAAGGAGTCTCATGGACTTTTCTGCCCCCACTGCCTTCGAATTGCGATCCTCAGATCTCAGCTTCCTGAGAAGCTAGGATTACAAATATGGAGCCACCAGTGCCTGACTGCTAAATTGATTTTGTTTTTATTTTTTAGTGGTACTATAGTTTAAATTAAGGGCCCTGAGCTTGTCAAGCAAATGCTCTTATTACTTAAGCCATGCCCCCTCAGCCCTTTTTTCTTTCATCATTTTTCACATAGGGTCTGTGTTTTTGCTGTTCTCCCTTGGACAGTGATTCACCTCTTTACATTTCCCTAATAGATGAGATAACAGATATGTGCCACCATACCCAGTTTATTGGTTGAGATAGGGTCGTGGTAATTTTTTGCTGAAGCTGGATTCAAACTATAAACTTCCTAATCATCACCTCTAGAATAGCTGGGATTGGGCATGGGCATGCACTACACATTCAACAATAAAAATTCAGTTGAGAGCATACTATAGCTAACTTAGGATTGATTGTTTAGAAATGTATATGTTAAAACAAATTTGTCAATGAAATGTTGTAAAATCTATTAAATCTGTTTAATTAGAGGTACTATAAAAGATAAGAGATGATGGAAGAGGCTAATAAGTTATAGGGTTCATTAGTTTTTGGTTCTGGTTCCTCCCATAAACTTTATTTCTGGGAAATGTCTTATATTTCAAATGTTATTATTTTAATAACCTGTAGGGTTTTCTATTGCAGATATTATTATGGCCAGTGCCTCCAATCCTTTCTTTACTTACATGTTACAGTAGCTCTAAACTTTCCAGAATAAAAACAATTCAAGCTATTATTTTTATGTCTTTCAGTTTATATGCAGTGCAATAGCATTAAGAGGTTAGAAATTTGAAGTGCCTTTCCTATAATTGTTTTGCTTTATCTTTCCTTTTATATTTAATAGGAAAAGCATGACAAGACTAGCTTTCCTTGAATCTCAGATAGATTAAATCCAGCCCCAGCCATTTAATTTTCCTAAGTAATTTATAGTGAAGTCAAAGCTTGCAATATTCTCTGCAGCTCAAATATGAACTTTTTTTGATAGCCTCTTATAAGTTGCTAAGTACAGAATGTGCAAAACTCATTCACTATGTTTAGGTCACTGAAGTTAAAAATTACCAATCTGTATTACAGGATGGCTTGGACTTTAGTTAATGAAGGAATATTTGGATATTTTTCTATTGTTTTCTTAACTTTGTGGGTGTTGGTGGTGGTACCCGTCCTGCTGCTGCCCAGGCACTGTACTGAATTTTCTTGCTCAAGGCTAGCTTTTTGGTAGTTAATTGGAGATAAGAATCTTATGGAATTTCTTTCTTGGGCTGATTTCAAATCATAATCTTCAGATCTCAGCCTCTTAAGTAACTAGGATTATGGTGTGAGCCACCATCATTTGACTCAATTATTTTAAAGTAATTTTTAAAATGATTCTTTTACTTCTAGAAGGTTGTTGAATCTTGTAGATATTAAGATATTTAAAATGAACATTAAAGGTTTTAGTCTGTTTTCTCAAATTTTTATTTCTTTATAAAACTGGTCCTTCACAGCTGCTGTCACCACCGCAGCCTCTTCCTCTTCCTTCTTCTCTTCCTTCTTTGGGAGCAGGGGTCAGTACTGGGAGGAGAGTTGTATAGATCTGGCCTTAACTTCATTGAGGTACAATTTTCAATATAATGATACAATGATATAGTGTTTGACATGTACAGATTTGACAAGTTCATGTACTGTGATACCAGCCATAGAATCAGATAAGCATTCCCATCTCTTCAGAGGTTCCCTTGTGCCCCTTTGCAGTCAAAACTACCATTGACACATTTCTACCATTACAGATTCTCTTAGGTTCTGTATATAAAAAGATTTACTTCATAGAGGATTCTTTTATAGATTTTTTATTATTTTAATGAACTATGCTTGTAAGACTTGACAGGTTTCCACACTAAAATGATTTTCCTTGGCTGTCTCTAAGGATCTTCTTATCTGTGAGGTTGCCTCACACACTTGGAATTGACAGAAAACTGAAACGTATGTATTATGATGATCAGAAATTACACAGGACCATGAGAATCCTTGCTTTGGGAAAAAGAATTTTTGGAAAAGGAGATTTTGGAAAGGAGCTCAGAAAATCTCATGAAGAGAATTTTTTTTAAAGTTTTTTTATTTGATTCTGTGAGTCAAATTGGTTCACTTGGGTATATTGGGCTCTGATTGATCTTTTTTAGGGGGTGGTGGTACTGGGGTATGAACTCAAGGTCTCATGCTTGCTAGGTAGGTACTCTACTGTTGAGCCATATCAATAGCGTGATACAGTTTTCATTTTTAAAAATTTTATCTTAAGCCATGCTACCATGGCTGACCCCTGTAATCCTAGCTACTTAGGAGGCCGAGATCTGAGGATCAAGGTCCAAAGCCAGCCCATGCTGGAAAGCCTGTGAGATTCTCCAGTCAACTACAAAAAAAAAAAAAAAAACCAACAAAACACTCAAACAAACAAAAAACGGGGAAGTGGAACTCTGGCTCAAGTGTTAGAGCATTAGACTTGAGCAGAAAAAGTTCAGGAACAGTAACTTTCTAACTTCTAACTTCCTAACTCAGCTGGATCTTGTTGTTTACATGTTTATTTGAGTGTCTCTGCTGGGCCATTTCCATGAGCTCTTTTCCCCCTACAGTATGTAACCTCTGATGTTCCTTATTGGTTACAACTTTTGGCATGTCAAGACTCCCCTTGGGAAGACAGTTTGGGCAGGGCTTTCTTTAGCCATCTTTTTCCTTCTCTCTCTTAAGCTGTTGGCCTCTGTGAGTATCCATACTGATCTGTTTGACTCTATGAATTGCCAACTGAATGCTCTGTTGTTATTGGTAATGCCAATGGCATTCATTTTTCCACACTCTGATAGCCATGCAATCTGAGCCTCCTTGCAGTAGTTTTCAGGCTAGCCTTTGCAGTTTGTTCTGAGTTCAGAAGTACTCTTGTTAGTTTTCTCTTTCCTATTTTCCATCTACTCAAATACCATCACTTTTGTTGTTTACCTCATTTTGATAATACCAGTCTCCTCTTAATTGCTTTCCACCAAAACTTCCAGAATAAAGCTTATATCACCCTAAATTTAAGACAGAGGAAGGAGAGAGAACAGGTGTGGCTCAAATGCCATATGTTTTTACTGTTTTTAGATTTATTAGTTCTCTTGAATAAATGATTCTTTGATACATATTTTTAGGACAATTTCCAGACTTTTTTTGTATGTATGTGTGACAGGGTGGTAGTAAGGTTTGAACTCAGGGCCCTGTGCCTGCTAAGTAAGTGTTGTATTACTTGAGCCACACCCTCAGCCCAGATTTCTTTCCCTGTAAAGGCTGAATATAACTGAATGTGTGTGTACAATGTTTTGTTTAATCTACTCATCTGTAATGGACATTTGGGCAGTTGTAGCATAATGATGCAATCTGAGTCCCTGTTTTAAAACTAAAGCCCAAAGATTACTTAGACTATGGAAGTTACCCCTCTAGGTTATCATATTCCATTTTCAACTTACTCATAGGCCCATGAGGGTTTTTCAAGAATATTTGTTATATTTTTATTTAGCTTCTTTCTTTTTTCTTTCTTTTTCTTTCTTTTTTCTTTCTCTCTCTCCCTCCCTCCCTCCTCTCTCTCTCCTTCCTTCCTTCCTTCCTTCCTTCCTCCTTTTTCTTTTTGCCAGTTGTAGGGCTTGAACTCAGGGCCTGGTGCTGTCCTGAGCCTATTTGTGCTCAAGGTACAGCTCTACCGCTGAGCCACAACATCACTTCCAGTTTTTGAGTGATTAATTAGAAATAAGAGTCTCTTGAATACTTTTCTGCTTGGCTTGGCTTCAAACCACAATCCTTAGATCTCAGACTTCTGAGTAGCTAGGTCATAGTCATGAGCCACTGATGCCCAGCTAGCATTTCTTTATGTTTTCTGACAAAAAGGGACTTTAGTTTGTCTTTTCTCAAATATTGATGAGAATGGAAGTACTTCCTGATCTAATATTGGTATTTTGAATATTTGAAATTGAGCTAATTTATGTCAAAGGTGTAATGGTAAGTTTTTAAATTCTAGGATCAAATAAATCTCAATTCATACCATTCCCTTTAAGTAGCATGTAGTTACCACAGGGCCAGAAAGAGAGTTTAAATTCATTTAAACCATGTAGTTAGTACTACTGTAGCTTTGGCCCGAGGGAAATTCGAGTGATGGTATATGTAGTCTTTAGAATTTACTTACAAATTTAGGTCACACAGTCCATTTGTAAGCTGTATAGTGATGTTCCATTATTTTCTTTTTCTCCTTTGCAAAAGTGTAGTGATAACAGGATAGTGCAAGATGAGAAAAATCTCAATTTATTTAAGGATTGTTTTTTCTTAATAGTATAGAGAGAGGTATAGTGGTCATGGTTTCCCAATATGTGTTTATAGCTGAAAATATTGGAAGTATATAACCATTTATCCTTGAATCTTATTGAGTATGGAATGATGTAGTTTTTGGATTCTGGTTATCCATGATTAGTTCATGAGACACTCATTTATCACTATTCATTTTTATTAAATAGGAAAAAAAACCTTTTGGGATGAGCTAGCAGAAGATGAAATACTTCATTACTTCCAGAGAATTGATAGCGTCCATCTGTATATGTCATTGCTGAATCATAAATCTTTGCTACCCTTGAACTCTCTTTAGCCCATTCTTCCAGAGGCATTGGCCACCCAAGTCCAGGAAGATGTGGTACTTTCTTTACCAATAGATTATTTTCTTTCATTGGATATAGTTATTTCTATTGAAGGAAATGAAAGACAAAACTTTGTAATTGAATATTTAACACCTCTTGAGTAATGATTACTAAAACTGCTCTGTTAACTGCAACAGGCTGAATAGTGGTCCCCCAAGAAAGTCATTCTATAATCCCAATGATTTCTGAGTGTTACTTAGTATGGCAGAGGGCTTTACATCTCTTTGGCAATCAGCCCCCATCCTGAAGCTTTCTAGGTATTACCAGCTTTGCTCGTCTCATTAGCACAAAAAAGACACTTCGCTAGCCTGGAGGTTTCTGGAGATTCCAGGTGCTTTAGGAGCCATGTGCCCAGAGCCACAACATGTATTTCGTATTGTATCATTAAAAAAAAAAAGAATACAGGTGGTGGAGCAAGTATGTGAGAAAAAATTCTTCTATGTAATTCCCCAATTTACAGGGTGTATAAGGAAAAACATGCTCTGTTAATATGATGTTGTACTGAAACAGTTGTTTTACTTCGAAAAGAACTGGGATTTCACTCATATTTTTAACATGCTTTACAAGAAGAAAATCAGTTAGGCCTGTCTATGTATTATCTCAGTTAATAGCATGAAAGTTTCATGTACTCCTAGTCTAGAATAGAGTTTGTTATTGGACAAACTCTAAGGGCAGAAAGATGTTTCAAGAAATAGCAACCAAAGAGTATAAGAGAGTTCTCTAGTCTCCCAGTAATTCTTTACATAGTTATCCTCTATTGCCTTGAAGATTTTTAATTTTTGACTTGTTTTGGTGGTGGAAGCCCAAGATGGAAGAAAAATAGCTTTGTGTTTTCCCTGCTTTATGTACCTCTGAGTTTGCCTAATTTGGAAAGTATACTGTTCCACTGTATACATGTACATGCATGTGAGAAGAAACTTTCTAAAGTGATATAATTAAGGTTTCATTTATCTACTAATTAAATTAGGTTTCCTTTTCCTTTTGTGCTGTGAATTAAATTTATACTTCACAAATACTAGGTAAGGATTCTATTACTGAGTTACATTCTCAGCCCCTATATTTTCTTTATATAAGCTGTAAGAAAATGATTCTGAGTGGAGGTGATTTGCTTTTCTCTTCATCTTTTTCTGTCTTTCCTCTGTTACGCCTATTAAACAACAACAGCATCAATAAGAAACCAAGTCCAGTGGCTCACACCTGTAATCCTACTTACTCAGAAGGCTGAGACTTAGAGATCACAGTTCAAAGCCAGCCCAGACAAAAAGTTCTCAAGACTCCAATTAACTAGGCAAAACTTAAGCTGGAAGCTTGGTCAACTGATAGCGCACCTGTGTGTTTTCGTAAAGCAAGCCAAGTGATGAGGCCCTGAATATAAGCAAATACAAAACACAGCACAAAACCAAAACAAAAACCTTGAAGTTCATCTTCCCGTCTGCTGTTAGCCATCAGCCCTAATGACTCTTAGAATTCTACATCTTTTCCCTCAATAATCTTCAGAGGCAAAAAGGGAAATGGATTCATCTAAAACTGTGTAGGACACACTGACAAGGGTCATTCAGCAAAGAAGAGATCTTAGAAATTTAAAATATGATAATAAAATACTTTGTAGAAAATGTGAAGTGAACAGGAACATACAACTAAAGAGATAAAATTTAGGAGAGACAAATAGGAAAATTAGAAGATCAATTAAGAGGTTTAATAAAAGAAGTTTAAAAGAAAAAAATGGAGAAGAAATTATGGTGGAAACTATTTAACCAAAATTTCTGTAACTGAAAGACAGGTTTCCAAATTGAGATGATCTACCAATTGCCAAGCACAGTGAGACCTAGATGAATAACAGCTTTGTGACATTTCATAATAGAGATGACAAAAAGAAAATCATAAAATTGATAAACAAGTTTTTTTTTTTTTGGTCGGCCATGGGGCTTGAACTCTGGGCCTGGGCGCTGTCCCTCAGCTCTTCAGCTCAAGGCAAGCTCTCTACCACTTGAGCTACAGTGCCACTTCCGGTTTTCTGGTGGTTTATTGGAGATAGGAGTCTCACGGTCTCTCCTGCCCGGGCTGGCTTTGAACCGCGATCCTCAGATCTCAGCCTCCTGAGTAGCTAGGATTACAGGCGTGAGCCACCAGCGCCCGGCAGATAAACAAGTTTTATACAAAAAAAACACACAAAATGGAACTTCCTTTTCTTTTTTTTTTTAAATAGAAACCAGTTGCGCATATTTTTTAAAGTATATCATGTTTAAGCTGAATCATAGTTTTTTTTCCCTATTTCTTCATGTGTTTTTTAAATTGTTATTGTAAAGGTTATGTACAGAGGGGTAATTGGAATTTCTTAATAGGGAAAGTTACCAGGTAGTAGAGAACTAAACTCTTAATTTTGAAGAAAAACTCATTTTTTTTAATCCAGAGCCTTGTACTTACTTATTAGGCCTAGTTGGTAGAACACTGAACTTTATCTCCAGTCCCCAAACTATTTTTAATCTAGGATTCTATGCTTAGTCTTTGAGGTAAGAATGAGGAGGGTTGAGAACATTTTTCCACTTGTAAGGTCCTCAGTTTTAACTCTCAAACACTTTTTCTTTCTTTTTTTTTTTAAATGTTTTTTATTGTATAAATACTGTACAGAGAGGTTACAGTTACATGGGTAAGGTAATGAGTACATTGTTGCCTCCTTCTTTGTTTTTCCCCTACCATCCCTTCTTTCCCCATCTACCACCTCCCCAACAACTAGCCCTCCCCACTGAAGTTGTAAAGTTCATTTTCAACATAGTGTCTTGTACATTTCATTGTTACAATGGGTCAACCTGTATCCCTATTTAAGCATTTTGTTTTTTTCCTTCCCCTCTCCAAATTAGAAAAGTGAAGTGTATATACAAGATGCAGGGCACTGGAATCAAACACAGTGAAAACAAGTTATACTGTGGGGGAGGAACATACAGAAGAAACAAAAAAAAATCACATAGTACATTATAAGTACATTAAGAAGAACAGTGACAAAGAGAAAACCTCTTGTGTCCCTGACTTGGGATTCATTTCGCTTAACATCATCTTATATGTATATAGCTTTTGACCTTTTCTGCTTATTCTAGACATATACTAGTTATTGTAAATAAGAGAAACCATGGGACCTATGTTTCTTTGGGCCTGGCTTACTTCACTTAGTATAATTTTTCCCAAGTCTTTCCATTTCCGAACTAATGGGGTGATGTCATTCTTTCTGATGGAGGTTTAGAATTCCATTATATATATATTCAACGTGATTGTTAAGAAAATTTCTGCTTTTTTGCATAACTTGATTAGCTGATATTAAAAATTATATGAGAATTCAAGGAATCCCAAATAGCTGAAAGAGCTTTAATAAAGATTCCAAAGTTGATCTGGCTCAGTGGTAGAGTGCTTGCCTTGCATGCATGAGGCCTTGGGTTTGATTCCTCAGTACCACATAAACAGAAAAATTCAGAAATGGTGCTGTAGATCAAGTGGTAGAGCGCTCACCTTAAGTTGAAGAGCTGAGGGATAACACCTACACCCAGAGTTCAAACCCCACGATGACCAAAAAAAAAGTCCAGAGTTGCAGTATTCATATTCAGTTTCAAAATTTACTGCAAAGCAAAAGTAATGGAAACAAAGTGGAACTGGTATAAAGACAGACAACTAAATAGAATTGGAAATCCAGGAATCTCCCTTTTTGGTGCTAAGAATTGAACCCAGGCTTTGTACATGTTAACCATACACTCTTATCAGTGAGCTCCAGTGATTATGATTAATAGATTTTTAATAAGTGTGCCAAGACAATTCAGTTATAGAAGGAATAGTCTTCTACAAATGATAGTAGGGTAATTGGATATATTCCATAAAATACTAAAGTTGGATTTCCTACTCAGACCATTGAGAAAAATTTTCTTCAAATGGTTCAAAAACCTTACTGTAAGGCAATTAAACTCTTTAGAAAAACTCAAGTCATCATGGTCTTTTTTCTTTTATCTTCTTTTCATTGTCTTGAATTAGTCAAATGACTTATTACGTATACTACCAAAGGTACAAGTAACAGTGGAGAAAATAGGAAATTGGGCTTCATCATAGTGTAAAGTCCTGTGCTATAAATTGAGGATTTTTTTAAAGACCAACAAAATGTGAGAAAATATTTGCAAATCTTATATTTAATAAAAGACTAGAATTTAAAATATTTTTAAAACCTCTTAAATTTCAATAAGAAAATCACAAAAGCTCTATTAAAATGAGGAAAGAGCCAGGTGCTGGTAGCTCAGGCCTGTAATCCTAGCTACTCAGGAGTCTGAGATCTGAGGATCACGGTTCATAGACAGTCCAGGCAGGAAAGTCTGTATTAACCACCAGAAAACCGGAAGTGGCACTGTGGCTCAAGTGGTAGAGTACTCACCTTGAACTGAAGAGCTCAAGGACAGTACTCAGGCCCAGAGTTCATGCCCCATGTCTGACAGAAAAAAAAAAAATGAGGAAAGAGTTGAAATGACCTTTCTACAATGAATATATACAAATGGTTGGTAAGCACATAAAAAGATGCTCCACATGATTTGGGGAATTCAGATCAAAACCACAATAAGCTAACTGAAACTTACATAAGAATGGCTATAATAATAATAAAAGAAAGGAAATAACAAGTGTTGATAAGGATATGAGGAAATTAGAGCTCTTCTACATTGTTCTTGGGATTGTAAAATGATCAATTGTAGAATGTTGGGCAGTTCCTTGAGATGTTTAGTATATGTTTTCCATATGACTTGGCAGTGTTACTTCTAGATCTGTATCCAAAAGAAATAAAAGAAGTGTATATACAAAATGTATACATATATTGACAGCAGCATTCTTAACAGTCCCCAAACAAAAATGACTATCAACTCATGAGTGGATAATATAGATATAGAAGTTAGTATTGGGGGTGGATGGAAGATGGGAAGGGGAAACAAAGGAGGAGGCAACAATGCTTGGTAAGAAATGTACTCATCATCTTGCCCATGTAATTGTAACCCCTCTGTATGGTATTTTCACAATAAAAAAAATAAAAGCCTGTAAAATAGAAACAAAACAAAACAAGCAAATGAAAAGAATAAAAATGATACAGAATTCTACCAGTTATAAGCTTTATCATAGGAACCATTATATTTTAAATTAAAACTCATGTATTCTACAAAAGAAGAAGTTAGTATTATTTACCCATAGAAAGAAATAAAGTAATAACACTTAGTATAATATAGATGGACCTTGAAGGTATATTAAATGAAAGAAGCCAGTCAGAAAAGATCATACATTGTGTGATTGCATTTGTATGACATGCCCAGAATAGGCAAACTCATAGAGGAAAACAAAGTAGATTAGTGGTTTTAGCAGTATCTAGTAATTAGTATGAGATTTCTTTTTCTTTTCTTTTCTTTTTTTTGGGTCCGGTCGTGGGCCTGAACTCTGGGCCTGGGCACTGTCCCTCAGCTCTTCAGCTCAAGGCTAGCTCTCTACCACTTGAGCCACAGCACCACTTCTGGCTTTTTTCTTTTTTCTTATGTGGTGCTGAGGAATCGAACCCAGGGCCTCGAGCATGCAAGGCAAGTCTCTACCACTGACCCACCTTCCCAGCCCATGGGATTTCTTTTTGTAATAAGGGAAGTGTTCTGAAATAGGCTAGCAGTGATAGTTATGTAATCTTATCAATGTAATGAAACCACTGAACTCTACACATTAGAAGTATAGATTTTATGATATGAAAATTATATATATAGTATATATATAAACTTTTAAAAATAACTGTTGAGCACTCGTGACTGTAATCTAAGTACTCAGGAGGCTGATCTCTAAGGATAGCAGTTCAAAGTCATCCCAGGCAGGAAAAGTCCTGAGACTCTTATTCCAAGTGGCTCAAGTGGCAGAGCACTAGTGTTGAGGGAAAAAAAATCTAAGGGCTGGTGCCCGGGTGCTGAGTTCAAGCCAAAACTAACAAGAAAACTGTGGCCAAAAGAAATGAAAATTTCAGTCTGGCCACTTAAAAAAATAATATTCTAAAATATTATTTGGCTAATTGTGTGTATGTCTGTTTGTGTGTCTGTGTTTTAGATGAGTTAGGAAGAGAGAAAATAAAAATGTTTTTTGTCATCACTTAAAACACATTTATTATGGTCTCTTCACTGTATCAGTACAACAGGGCTACTTGATTTAGATGAAATGACAAAGAGCTGCTCTCCTGCTCTTGCCTACTAGGCCTTCTAAAAGGGGAAGAGAAGCCAAAGTAGCTACTAGCCATCAAATCAACTGGAACAGTCTAGAAAAGATTTGAAAACTGCAGTGTCTAGATTTTTCCATGTCATCTGCATCACTGGTTAATATCTTCCTCACACTGGCTTATTGTGAGAGTCAAGTGAAGTTTTAGATGAGAAAGAACAATTAAGAACAATCTATAGATGTAACACAAATGTAATGAAACACAGAATTGTATTTTAATTTGGTGACATTGTGATGCCGCTGTGGCATCTAGTCTGATTGATGTAGAGAGAACAATTCAGTTATTAATTTATTATTAATTTAGGACAATTTTTCTATCTTTATATAATTTATGAATTGAAATGCTAGAGTGGGGAAAGTGGGAGTGGTACTTTGGAGAAGTTTCCATAAGGAAATTTTTGCTGTGGGATCTGGTCTTTTGTTACTGGTAATCAAGAGAAATTAGACTTGAGTTTGTCAGTTTTTGAGGCAGAGTCTGCTTGGGGCTAGTAGGGAACTCTTTGTTCAGCTGTACAAACTAATCATATTCTTAGTCTGGGCAGCAAGCTTCATAATTTCCCCCATGGTTTATTTTATCTCTCACAGTTCCTTTTCATACAGCTTCCTTTACTCCTTAGATTTATTAATTTCAAATGAATTGTGGAGTTATGGGTAGTGAGGATTTCCCAAAACAAAAATGAATGAAATATATTGTGTGAGACATCATTCATTTATCCCATTTTTGGTTAAGACAGCCACTTGGGACTTGGCAGTTCTTGGTGTGTTCAGAAAAAGATGGTCATGTGGTTATACATCGGCAAAGGATTTTTTTTTTTATTAGGAATCAGTTGAGACTCAGGAAGACAAACTTAACATGAAATAATTTTCTAGGTAAAAAAAAATGAGAATGACAAGCTGCAATTGCAAAGTATTTTTCAGAAAACTAGAATCTACTTTTATGTCCCCACCACGTCCATGTGCCATAAGTTGCTGGGATACATTAAGTTCTTTCCAACTTGGCCAAAGGGATAATGATCCTGGAATCTGTTTTAGTGACAGAATCTTTTAGAAGATCCAAATAGTCAATTTCAACAGAACAAGGATGCTGTGGTTTGTGGTGATACATAGGCTCCAAAAGAGGAAACTCCTGTCATCCTTGTCAGACATCTGGGATCACTTCCATGCGAGAAACCATAAGTGCTGCCAGGACTCTGCAGATGCCTCTCTCCAGTTCCTGGACTGTGATTCTCTGTATTCTCTCCTAGATTTCTAGTATCATTGCTGATTCCACAAAAATAGCGGGACCTCATATTCAGGAGGGAGGAACAAAGAAATGGCACTATATAAGAATGCTATATCCCTTCTCAGTCCATGTAAAAACTCCCTTTTTGGAGCATTTATTGAGAAATAGAGGTACTTCAGCTTCGTCATTTCTACTTGTAAAGTACTACTACATTCTTACCTTCACACCATGTATATTCCCTCACTTAGGCTAGCACTTGGGAGGCTGAGCAAGGAGGATGGTGAACTCTAGGCCAGCCTGGGCTACTAGTGAGATAGGTCTCAACAAACACCACCATCCCTATTTTAAAAAGTCAGCCTGTTTTTCTGTCTCTTCTATGGAACTCATTTTAACCCTTATTTATTTTTACAAGGATATATGTCTAGTTTCCCAGACTAGTTTGTAAGTTCTGTGCGTTTAGGTCCCATGTATTAATTGCATGCTGGCTCATAGTTATAGGTCAAGAGCAGCAGAGTATTGTGATTAGTGCAGTGTCTATCCATGAACCAGTATTCTTTAGAACTATCCAAGGAATTTAGGAATGTATGTGATTGGTGGTGTCCTTCACAGAGACTATAGCAAATCTGAGCAGTTTGTAACCTACAGTTTTACAGGAAAGTGTAGAGGGAGCTCCCAGACATTAAAAAGGAAACAGTAATTCAATTGATTTGAAGTTTGTGCAAAATGCACTTTAAGCATAATCAATATCTATGATAAGTACTTCATTAAATAGTTTGATTGAAGCCACTATATTACACGTGCTTCATATTGGCCTGAAATGTCATTGTGTAGACTGTTATAAAATTAGATCTAATTACTTGGTATAGGTGCAGATCTACTTAGTGAGACAGTTAGGATTTCTATCCCATTTTTTTCTGGAAGAAAAACATGTCAAGTTAAACCTTACAGGATAAAGAGAGATGGCGGGGAGTTGTATTGAAATTGTTAATATGGAATTTATTTTCTAAAAAGAAAGAAAGTAGAGATATGCCAAATGAAATATATTTAATGGGGAGACAAATCTCTAAAAGGACATGAGTGTAGGAAGGATCTTTCCTGTGATTAGCTGCAATCATGGGGGAAGGAGTGGTGTGTGTGTGTGTGTGTGTGTGTGTGTGCGTGTGTGTGTGCATGTGTGTGTTTGTAATTTGGTCTTCCCTTTCTTGCTTCTTTCTCCTTTTCTTCTTGAATTTTATTTTTAAACTTTGTCCTCAACTTTTCAATTTTGAAAGGCGGTTAAGGGAAAGCTTATTAGAAAGTCAGGAGCCACAGGCATTACAGAAATTACCAGCCCCCAAAAGTCAATATCCAATTACTGTACCTCTTTTGGCTGTTCCACATAATTAACCCTGCTGCTTGCTTCTGGGGAAGCCAGAGGGAAGACTAGGTACTGTTGGATGGTGTCACTTCTTTAACCCTTTGTGTTGTGTTGCAAGGTTGAGTAGACTGTTTACCTGCATCTCTGAGGGCTGGCATTTTCAAAAAGATTTCCCGAAGAACCAATGCAATCAATATCACTTAGGGTGTGGGGAGTACTTTTAATTAGATTAAAAAGCAATTACAGAGACTCTTGTTTCCTTAATTAATACTCACATTTAGAAAATGTTGCCTAATTTTCTAATAGATCTTTGACACATGTCTCTTATGCAGATAGTAATTTTAGTTTTTAAAGCTTATTAATATAAATGTGTTTATTCCTTTAAAATTAAACCACCTTGTAGCTATGCATGGTTTTCCAAGCATTTTATTGAAGGCAAATGAAATTTTTAATCAGTTAGTTTTAGGACAGATGAAAAATTGAAGCTTGCTTGCTGGAAAGTCCCATAAAAAACTGTGGGCAGGGATTAAATCATTGGATGTCCTTGTCTGTCAGGAAAAGCCCTTTGTGTTCCCTGTAGTTCCTGCTAATGTAGGGAGGGCTGTGCAGGGCGAGGAGGGAGCAATTTCGTTTTCCTGCAAGATGCTGGGGAAGCCTGCTCCTGGGTATGCGTGGGCGAGTGTGAGGGTGGCTGTGCACTCTGCCTCTTTGGCTGAAATGTACTGCAGAGCAGCTTTGCCTTTTCCGGGGATCCCTCCTACCCAGATCAATTTAGGTAATTCCTAAATACCAATGCCTTTTCACCACTAAAATGATCATGTCTTTGTCAGGTTAAGGAGCACAAGGCACACGTCAGTTCTTGCTTATGTGTGTTTTCCTTGCTTGCTAGAACTGTTTAAGCAGAACCTTACTATTGTCACATGACTTGGGATTCCATGTGGTGCAGGGACTTCACCTAGAGCTCCTCCTATCTCCATATGTTTGGCATGCAGATGAAGATCCAGCAATGGAATCTCCCCAATTTCTATGTCTGTCACTCAGTCAGCTAAGAAAATGGTAGAGGTGGCTGCTCCAGACAAGCCTAGCAGTGCTACTGCCAGCACTTTTCTAATAACCTTGGCGCCTCTGCAGCAAGGTTACTGGTGGTGTTTATTGAAGCTACAACTCCCTTTTCCTTTTTCTCCCCTGTCTTCATCTATTCCCCCTCTCCCTTGCAGCTGCCTACCACTTAGTAGTAAACTTGCTAGTAGTATGCAGAGACAGTTCATAACATTCTAAAAATACATTTTAGTTTTTAAAATGTTCATAATAGACTATATCTTAATGTCCACAGATTTTCTAATTGTCACAGTTAGTGGAATATTTAGTAAACAGAATATAAAATACGAAGATGTATTCTAGGAAGTCATGCTTGTTGAGTAAGAATTTATCTGTGATTGAAATGCGTTTCTTTTGTACATGTAGTACAAAATTGAGATTTTACTCAGTTTTTAGTGCCTGTAAAAATCTACTGGTTCATTTCATGAAAATAATTTTATCTAACTTTATCTAACCTTATCTCTGGCCATCTCTGACTATTATCTCTTGTAAGACTCCCCAAGGGCAGCATTTTTCAGTTTGGTTTAACTAATAAGAAAAAACTTGATAGTATATGTGTAGCCACTTAATTCAATATCAGTTGTCAAGTAATAATAGAAATGAATGAAGAATCTTTGGAAAAGATTTTTATAGAAATCAGAAGAATGTTGCTCAGCCACTCTTCATGGTGTTTACTGAGCATATACTATGAGAATATATAGGGCACTTTAGAGATTCTAAAGAATAACAGCATCCTTATCTCCAAACTGGCTTTTTTTTTACTTGTTTGAATGAACATTATTGTAAAACAGCAAATGGACAAGATAGTATTAAATAAAATATTATGCTGTGCAATAAAAGTTCAAGAAGGTATATGTAATAGAGTGGTTTGCCAAAGAGATCATTTCATTAAATATGAGACTAATGTTTTGAGATGTCACCCTGCTATTGTAGTTCTCACTAGCAATTCATAGAATTCTATATATATGTGTGTGTGTGTGTGTGTGTATGTGTGTTATATATGAATACATTAACAGACTGAGTACTCAGTTTTTGCTATCTGAAAGTGAACCACATCATAGAAAGAGATGTACTTAGAATGAGATATATCTGGTTTCTAATTCTAGCTGGGGTGATTTAGCTCTTACCCTTCTCTGAGCCTCAGTTTTCTCATTGGAAGAATGAGGATGATAGTTGCTAATTCCAAATTTGTTGGGATTAAATTATTTTGAGGCTCAAAAAATGTTTTCCTACATATCTCACCCATTCAGTCCTCCTGAAAACATGCCACCACTGATAGAATATGAAGTTTGAGTGCAAATCTTTAAACTTATCTTTTCCTACTTTTTTTAATATCCCGACATTTAGATAACCAAAAGTAAAGAAAATTCATATAGATGGACAGTGAGGGATTTTGCAAACACTCCATTTAGTCTCAAGCTTAAAACAAACTTTCTGTAGGCTTAATAATATAAAATTGTCTTTATATTAAGCTGAAAGAGACAATTTGGAAGACAGGCCTGCTGTGGGAGAGAGCTGCAGCTTAGGCATTCAGTAGATGCCCATCCTTTACCCAAATCATTGTCAATGTTGAGTTTCTACCTCCAGTTGGCTGAACACTTCAGTGGCTGCTTTCCAGTGTGGCACTGAAATGATGGGGTTGCAGTGGAAACACATAGGTAGTGAATAGGCTAATGTAAGTGGTTGTACAACTAACTAATGATGAATAAACTTCATCTACTACATTCTGTTGAGTAAATTTGCACCATGCTTTTTTGATAAAATATGGACACAACAATATCTTTTTTTTTTTTTTTTGGTTGGTCGTGGGCCTGAACTCTGGGCCTGGGCACTGTCCCTCAGCTCTTCAGCTCAAGGCTAGCACTCTACCACTTGAGCCACAGCACCACTTGTGGTTTTTTCTGCTTATGTGGTGCTGAGGAATCGAACCCAGAGCCTCATGCATGCAAGGAAAGCGCTCTACCACTGAGACACCTTTCTAACCCCAAGAATATCTTAAAAAAAAATTTTTTTTTTATTTTGCTGCCAGACAAATCTGTAATCCCAGTACAGGGGAGGCTGAGGCAGGATGATCACAAGTTCAAAGCCAACCTTGGACAATACAATAAGATCCTGTAATCAATCAGTCAATAAATAAATCAGTTTATATTTTGCCTTGACACAAATAATATATTAGAAGTAGTTGCCTTATGATAGAGGGCTTGCTAGTTTATAACATCTCTTATTTCTAGAAGATACTACAGTAGACCAGATGGTTTATTAAAATAGACCTCACATTGTCTAAGTAAAGACAAAACAAGCTGGGCGCCGGTGGCTCAGGCCTGTAATCCTAGCTACTCAGGAGGCTGAGATCTGAGGATCACGGTTCAAAGCCAGCCCAGGCAAGAAAGACCATGAGACTCTTATCTCCAATAAACTACTAGAAAACCGGAAGTGATGCTGTGGCTCAAGTGGTAGAGCGCTTGCCTTGAGCTGAAGAGCTGAGGGATAGTGCCCAAGCCCTGAGTTCAAGCCCCATGACCTATCAAAAAAAAAAAAGACTAAAAACATATATTACAGAGGAGAATGTCTGAATCTCATTCTATAAAAACAGTCTGGTATGGGTTATGATGTCTTGGTGTCAATTATCCTGTTTTCAAGAAATTCTTGTGTGTGTTTTTTTTTTTAATTTCAAATGTAAAGGTAAACTTTAGAGTCATAGGTAGTGTGGCTCATTTGTGCTTTCCAGAATAATTGCTGTATCAACTCCTGAAGATTTGTAAGTAGTTAGAAAACAGGTTTGTAAATTCTCACTCATTGTCATGAGTGACTTGACCAGATTTAAAAAGAGATTAGATGACTGGAAACTTTGGAGACAGCTAAGATTCTTTAAGAATGGAATTTTAACACAAAAGTCGCCAAGTTGTTTTATATCTAAGTATTATATAATTCAAATTTTCTTGTTGATAGTATGCTAACAGCCAAAAAAATAAAATGCCTGGAATTTGAGTGGCTGCTGTTACATATTAACTATAATGTAGCATTCTTATGTATCTGTAGCTTCCCATCTTCCCTAGTATGAATTGTATTATGTTTACCTTTAAGTCAAGTAAGTACAAGATTTTATAAGCATTTATGCACTAGATTCCCATTTTATCGTTTAACCATCTTGTTCTGAACTCTAAAATTTTCTTTTATGGAGAACTATTCCATTTGCTTATTATATCCACATAAAATAAGATTAAACCATATCTGACACAGAGTATCAACTCTCCTTTTTCACCCTTTTCCCTGAAAGGTAAGTTTGGTGAGCTTTATTGGCAGAGCTCCTAGCTTTCCCTTTTTATTCCATTAATCTCTATTAAGACTTGTTCCCTCTTTATTCTCCATTGAATCTGCACCCAAGTAAAAGATGATCAACACATTAACATCTGTATGACTGACTTCTGGGCTTCTGACATTAGATTTGTATTTTTTGGTGCAGGCATGAACATAGTCATCCTCTTTTAAAGTCATTTCTAGGGGCTGGGAAGATGGCTCAGTGGTAGAGCACTTGCCTTGCATGCCTGAGGCCCTGGGTTGGATTCCTCAGCACCACATAAACAAAAAGAAAAAAGCCAGAAGTGGCGCTGTGGCTCAAGTGGTAGAGCGCTAGCCTTGAGCTGAAGAGCTGAGGGACAGCACCCAAGCCCAGAGTTCAGGCCCCACGACTGTAACAAAAAAAAAAAAAAAGTCATTTCTATTTGTCCAACCTGGGTACATCACAGTCTGTATGTAATACTGAGTATGTGAAAAATAATTTGTAAAACACTTCATATGAGCAGAAATGTTGAAAGGACGCAACTTTCTCTTCTCACTCATGACCCAGCAGCTATTTCTGCTTACATACTTCTAATATGTTTGCTGGCTTTGGCTCTGATTTGAAGTGTAGTTCCATTCAGCAAACTTTATGGAACCTGGTTTCTGACGTGCACATTATTGAGCATTTCAAATGTAAGCTATTGTTCATAATTCTGAAGTCTGGATCTTTCTTCAGCCTTGACACTAACATTTTGGTCTACTGTTCGTCTTTCTTATTGCGTAGTTCAGCAACAAAGACACAGGAAAAGATATCCCCTGGTGTGTAGCCTCTAAATGTAAGCCTTTCCATAGAAAGGGATAAGCAACACTTTAGGGTAACTGTTCTCCTTCCATGTTCTGTTGAGAGTGGGGAAAACTCTAAATGGGAAATTATGTGTTTTATTTTCCTACCCAAAGCCTAATCAGATATATAAAGATGGTTAACTGAACGAGGGCCTATGTGAATTATGTATCCTCTTCTTAGAAACTGTGTTGTTAAGGAAAGACTGCAAGATAATTCTGATATGACATACTTTTGAATTTTGTTATTTTACACATGAGGGAAGATGAAAGTATAAAAGTAAAATATACATCCCCTATTAAATTGGATCTCTATTTGATGAAATAACTAAGTATTCCTGGGATTCCCTGGTGCTTACTTATTTTTATGTCTGAATCTGGGGAAGGCTACAGCAATATAAGAAAAGCTATGAGGTTGTATGCTACTGTGCTCCAAATACTTGGATTGGAGAAGTACTTTGTGAATAATACAGCTGAAATGTAATCTCCTAGGATCTCAAAGCCAATGTATATTTTAGATCATAATAGTGCTTTTCATTTTGATTACAAAGAAATAAGAAACAAAGAAATATATTGTGGTTTGACAAAGCTAGACAGGCCAGGTATTTTGGAGGCTTTTCAGAATCTTGAAAGCCTTGCTCAATATAGTGGATGCACTTCAGAGTAATTGATTCTCCCAGAAGGTATAGACTTCTTTTGATCCATTCTTGATCATCTTAGTAGGTGGGGGAAGCCCATTATACAATTTAGATTATTTTTCTTCTTCCAGAGTTAACCTTTTATAAGCATTCCTATCTATGCCTTTAGTTCAGGAAAATGGAATCAGGTTTTGTGTGTTTTTTAAATGTATGTTAGCCCTTAATGAATGTTCTATTGTTGATGTTTCTTTCTTTAAAAATAATACTGCAGGAAGTGGTGCTGTGGCTCAAGTGGTAGAGTACTCGCCTTGAGCTAAAGAACTCAGGAACAGCACCTAGGCCCAGAGTTCAAGCCCCATGACTGAAAAAAAAAAAAAAAACAAAACTGCAAACACACACTTTTTTTTTCTTTCTTTGATGTTTCTTCTTTTTTATATTACCTGTTTAAACATAAATTATATTTTATTTTTTAATTATTATAAATGTTTCAACAGTTATTGAAATGCCATGAATCACCAGTTGCAATTAATCTGAACAATTACTATTTGAGTGCTTGCACATTGGTTGTGAAGTTATCTCTGCACATTTATGCATGATATGAAATTACATAAACTTTTCATTTTTTTCCTTTCCGAACATGCTTACACTTATGTAGGAATTTTTTTAATGCCAAAGAAAATGCTAGAGATTTTTAAATGACTACCTAGAAGAGATTGTCACCTCATACCCTTTATCAAAAGGAGCCATATATGTAGTAATTATACATCGGTGTTTTTGAAATGAACTTGGAAGCTTGGTTTTACTACTTCCCAGATATTTGACCCTGAGAAATTTCACTGTTTCCCTGTGTGAATCAGAAAATAATAATAATACCTCCTCAGGAGTTGGTTTCATAGATTAAATGACATAATTGCATGTCAATGTGCTTTCCATGTCAAGTGTTCAGTAGATGTTGGTGGCAGGAGTGATTGTGCTGCTTTTCAAGGCTTACTGTAATAATATACTTGGATAAAAATAAGCATTGTCACAAAGGTCAGGCAAAGTGTGCCCCAAAACCTCACTTAGGCAATTTAAAGCAACAGATAGGAAGCCAGGTGTTGAAATCACTTAAAAAGAAGAGATTAGGGAACTATTAAGTTGTTTAGGACCATTTAGTATTCTATCTACTTTTATGGACAAGAGAATAAACGTTGTTGTTAAACAGGATTTATTGAGATCTGGTTATCTATAGCTTTGTAACATATAAAAATGAACCATTTACAACAATTGCTTGTTACAATTCTCTTGATATTTTTTGATATCTTGGGCTCATCAGGGTGGGCCTTTTTTTCCTGTTTGCTTGATTTTTGGGGGCTGGGGGGTTGGGTGGTGGGTGGGGGTGGTGCTGGACCTAGGGCTTAGATTCAGGCCCTGGGTGCTATCCCTGAGCTTTTTTACTCAAGGTTTGTGTCCTGCTACCTGAGCCATGGGTCCACTTCCACCTTTTTGGTGGTTAATTGGAAATTAATAGTCTCACGGATCCAGTGCCAAACCTGAGGTCCTAGGCCTAAGGTGGCCACATGGGGACCTTTCTCTCCACATGAGGGAGGTAGGAAGAACTGCTTCTTGAAAAATCCTGGTTTACCTCCTGAGACATTGTGAAACTAACTAAAAAATTTATATGTGAACAGAGAGTTAGACAATCTTGCTTTAAAATTTTTAGCTCTAATAATGTAATCGAGACTATCTGTCCACACTTGTTTTTGACAGATATGCTCTGAAGCATGAAATTTATGTCCCTGTTCGACCTTAAAATAACTTACCTCTCACTTTAAAAAAATTCTTAGCAACTGAACTGATTACCAGATTATATTCCACAAAGGACAAAGGAAAAGACTGCTCTAATGTATATGCTATAATAGTAAATAAAAGGGCTGTATTGCATCTACAAAAAAAAAAAAAGACTCATGAACTTTTCCTGCTTAGGCTGGCTTCTATCCATGATTCTCAGATCTCAGCCTCCCAAGTAGGTAGGATTTACAGGAGTAAGCCACCAGTGCCCAACTTTTTCTTTCTCTTTTTTTCCAGACAAGGTTTTACTTACATAAGCACAGTATAGCCTCAGTTTCCTGAGTGGTATGTTATGGATGTGCACTGTTATTGCCCAGCTACCAAGATGTTTTTTGTTGTTACTGTTGTTTTTGGGTCCGGTCATGGGGCCTGAATTCTGGGCCTGGGCGCTGTCCCTCAGCTCTTCAGCTCAAGGCTAGCGCTCTACCACTGGGCCACAGCGCCACTACAAGCTTTTTTTCTTTTTGCTTATGTGGTGCTGAGGAATCGAACCCAGGGCCTCAGGCATGCAAGGCAAGTGCTCTACCACTGAGCCACCATCCCAGCCCACCAAGATGTTTTTTTGAAGGGAGGGTTGGAGTATCTTGATGGCTTGGACGCCTTACTTTATCCTGTAGGAGCTCTGCATGAGCTATGAACTAGACTATCTGTGGTCTTTATGACTTGGACTTCTGAATCCTAACTGCACAGTAGTTTTCAAGAATGAACATCCTAAAAGAACCAGTAGAACTGGTGTTAGCCTTTTATGACATAATCTTAGTATCTAAGAACCACTTGTTGGTAAGAAGAATATCAGTTTCATCAAACTGTGAGAAGAGCTTAATGGAATGGTATATATTGTGGAGACCAACTGTCACAGTTTACTTTCTAGCCACAGGAACTCATATCCCTCCCACATGCAGAACATACTCATCTTAACCCATATTCCATTACAGTATTATTTCCAAGTCCAGGATCTTGTCATTTACATCAAGTCTGTGGGTGAATAGGATCCTTCAGGTCAATTTCTAACTAAACAGCTAAGTCATCTGCCACACATACACACAATGTACAATGACAAGACAAGCATAAGATAACCACTGTAGATCCTCCTGTTCATCAAGAAGGAAAATAAGAAATGATAGCAGTTACTGAATGAAAGCAGTTTTGGAATCCAGTGGGACTTGTATTGACAATTCTTTGGGGCTTAAGTCTTTCTGCCTTGGGGTTGTTTGCTCAGGTTCTTGACTCTACCCTTTTGGTCTCTTTTTTATGCTGCATCATCCTTGTTTTCACATGAGTTACTTTGCATTCTTGTTTTTGTTTTTGCAGCTGAATAATTTTCTTGACCTATTTCTTTTTCTTTCCTATAGAACTTTGGGAGGTCCAAAGGCCTCCCTTCATTTTACTCTTTTCTATCATTTTTACTCCAAGCAGATATTTCTTTTCAACTTTTGTGGGTTTCTTATAAATCAGTTTTTGGATTAAAAAAAATCCAGTAGACAAACTACACCAAAGACAAACAAACAAACAAAACTCTCCATGCTTGAGCTTCCCAGGAGATAAGGTTGGATAATACTTAATGGAGAATTTCTCTTAGACTTGCAAACACTGTTTAGATAGGCTTTTTCTTCTGTTTGAAAGATCTATATAGCATCATTACAGATCTCTCTGAGATCTTAATAAAAGACCATAAAAGGTCCATTTTGGATCTGTTATTTGCCTAAAATCTATTTATTCATTTGCGAATAGTTCATACGCAGACTGGGCATAAAAAAAAGGTTGTCTTAAGTTGTTTGGTTTTCTATTTTCTCCAGCCCAGCACACCCTAGGTCCTTTATATCTCCTGTAAAGAATCATTACTAAAGAAAAATAGAGTATTTGGCAGCTTATGTCTTCTACTTGGTTTTTACTATAGATAGAAGAATGCAGCACCTTCGAAACTCTACCCAAAATCTCCTCATATATAGGTTGTTGATTTCATATATAGATTGTTGACTTCATTAGATCCATTTCTGTTTTCTACATTATCATAGGTGGGTTTTTGTTGTTGTTGTTGTTGTTTTGGGGGGTCTGGTTGTGGATCCTGAACTCTGGGCCTGGGCGCTGTCCCTCAGCTCTTCAGCTCAAGGCTAGCGTTCTACCACTTGAACCACAGTGCCACTTCCGGCTTTTTGCTTATGTGGTGCTGAGGAATCGAACCCAGGGCCTCAGACATGCAAGGCAAGTGCTCTACCACTGAGCCACCATCTCAGCCCTATCATAGGTGGTTATACCACCAAATTTTCTACCATGCTAGCTTTCAATAAAATTGCCCTCATTTTGCTATATGCTCTTACTGGGACCTACCCCAGGCCTACCCTGTTTCACCCAGTTACCCCTTCCCAGCATCAGTGCCACATGTTAATCTTTCCAGGCTTGCAGGAATACTGACTCTGGACTACCAAATAAAAGTTGTTTCATACTCAATATTCTTTTAGGAAAAATGAGTAAATTGTAGAAAACTTCACAAAATGAATACCAGGAAATGAAAACAAGTTTTGTCAGGAGATTGGGGGTGGCTTAAGAGGAAGGGAGGGCAGACGAATGGAGAGAAAAATGATTAGTGAATTCAGTTAAAATTACTCACTGTACATACGTGAAAATAGAACCAGGCAACTTGAGAGAATGAGTTGTGTTGGGATAGATGAGTGGAGGAGAGATGCATTGTACTCATAACCTGACAAGTTGAATTGAGACCCTTTTGTGCAACTACATAAAGATAATTTGAAAACAGGTAAAAGTGGGCTGGGAAGGTGGCTCAATGGGATAGAGTATTTGCCTTGCATGCATGAGGTCCTAGGTTCAATTCCTTGCACCACATAAGCAGAAAAAGCCAGAAGTGGTGCTGTGGCTCAAGTGGTAGAGTGCTCGCTTTGAGCTGAAGAGCTCAGGACAGTGCCCAGGCCCAGAGTTCAGGCCCTATGACTGACCAAAAACAATAACAACAACAACAACAAAAAAAGCAGCTGAAAGTTGAATATTTATGTCTAATATTGAGATTGTTTTTGAAAGTCATATTTTAGATATATTAAACTATCAGTGTATAACATGATATAATTTCTAATTGAGTTATCCTTCACATGAAAAAAATCAACTGCTAATTGGTAAATGTTGAATCTATGTGATAGGTATATCTAACTGGAGAAGAAAATTAAAGTTTAGAAAGATCTAATACTAATGATAACAGGCTTTATTTTCATGGAAACTTAGCTATGTGGAATGCTCAGCTTTGTGACAGTATGCACAATAAAACATCCTGCCATACTTTTAGTCACATGTAGGTATGCACTGAAATGTCTTTTGACTTTATAACTACTTGTGTCCACAAGAACTATCTCATAGTCTACTGAGTTTTACTTGGTATTACAGAAAAGATCACTCTAGTAAGTGGTTTTCAAGTATTCTCCTAAAGCAACCCTGAGAGTAGGAAATGTACCTCAAGATCCTAGGGTCATAATTGCCAAAAGAGTGAAAAAATTTTTTTAAATCCTTTGTTTTACATTTAAACCTAGCAGAAAATTTCATTTCCCCTATATTGTAAATCTATTTGTTTATTGTAGTATTAAAATATTTTCTATCACAACTCCAAGGAAAATACACTCCAGGAATTTGTCAGAATACCAAGTAAATAGAATACAGTTTATTCCCCAATTTGATCACAGTGCCTAATGACTGGAAATGCTGACTTCTGATGAAGCCACCACCTATGTTGTGTTCTTGCCTTGACACAAATGATCAGTTGTGTAACGGTCATTCTGTTAATGCTTGTTGATCCATCATGAGTTTCTCATAAAACACCAGAAAACTGTCTGTGCTCTTAGAACCATTGCCTTAATTGCATACATACTAATAGAAGGCAAAGCTTTAATGGGAAAGTTTAAATAATCTTGTTTCCTCCTTGACACAAAATGTCCAAGTAGAATGACAGTTTAGGCTGACCTAACTTGTCATGTATCCCATACAGGCCTCTAACTCAATCCTCTTGCCGTTAGCCTCCTTAGTACACAGATTATAGAAGTGTGCCACCATGCTGAGTGTAGACTTAGTTATTTACTTTCTGGTTTTGTCACAAATTCCTATTTTTGTTGCACAGAGATGAAAAGAGATGTTTTCCTTTAAAATATATTGAGATTTTGTGATTTAATATGGTCAATTTTCTTAATGGTTCCATATAATAAAGGTTTTTTGTCTTTGAATTTTCAGGGTATAGAATATACTTTTATATTTTCTAATATAGCTTACATTATTATATTACATTATTGCATGGTATTTATAATTTAGCCCACCAACTAGATTTTTTAAGTGGTCTCTTCCCCATTATTTTTGTTCACTTGAACTGTAACAGTCCAAGAAGTGAAAGTTCCCTGTTGTTTCAATATATTTCTCTTTCTATTTCCTGCTGTTTCTACTTTATGCTAACTAGCAGTTTGGCTATTTCTGCACAGATATGCTTCATTGGTACCTCTGAGGGGGCTACTTAGGTATCTCCTGAATAATTATATGAACGTGCATGCTATCTAACCTTAATGAGTTTCAGTTTGATAATAAAACAGTACTGTTACATACTTCAATATAGTGAGCTTTTTAGGTTTTTATTGTTGTTATCTAATTATAAAATAATAATGCCGTATTAATTTGGAGGACACAAATGCATAAAAGGAAAACATATACCTAATATGCATAAAAATGAGAAGAAAACTACTCAGCCTGTTTTTTTCAATAAATTTATGCACAAAGAGAGGAAACAGCTATTCATAATCAACACTGAGAGTAACCACTGTGTTTTTATGCATTCTCCCAGAACATTTTTCTATCTGTGTTTATATTTAATTTTTAGAAATCTTTTCTTCTTATTATAATATGATACTTTAGGTCAGATAATATGGCAATATTACAGAATACAAGGAAAAGACTTCTCTCCTTAGAGATAATGCCACTTACAGTTTTATGCAGATTCTGCCAGACCTTTCTTTTATGTATAAACAATATGTAGATTTAATTAAGCACATCTATAAACTCATAACTATATTTTAACATAAGTACCAAACCAAACCACATTCTATAACTTATTTTTAATTTTAGCACTCAGGAGCTTCATAAACTTTCATAGATGCATGCTTAGCTCCAACTTAGTCTTTTTAGCAGCTAGTATTTCATTATGGTGATGTATAATCATCTATTTAGATGACTTACAAATATTCAATATAATAAGCAGTGTTTTGGTAAACATTTATTCAACGAATATTTAGTGAGCACTCACTATGCCAAGTATTATTTTGATGTTGCAATCACTAAAATAAACAAAATTTAAGTTTCAGTCTTCATGAAGCTGAACTTTAGTAAATACTCAGATCTTTGCAAAATTAGAACATTTGTTCCAGCATTGTTCAGTGAAGAGGTCTCATTAGATATTAGGTCTCTTTAAAGAGTTCTAATCAGATAGAAACCTAACTCTATTATCATAAACATCGAAAATTTCAGGCTATTTCTTCTTCTTCTCTTTCTCCTACTCCTTCTTCTCCTCTTCCTCCTCCTCCTCCTTCTTGTCTTCTTCTTCTTCTTCTTCTTTTCTTTTTTTGATCGATCATGGGGCTTGAACTCTCGGCCTGAACGCTGTCCCTCAGCAATTTTGCTCAAGGCTGGCACTCTGACCATTTGAGTCACTGCACCACTTCCAGTTTTCTGAGTGGTTTATTGGTGATAAGAGTCTCATGGACTTTCCTGCCTGGGCTGGCTTTGAACTGTGATCCTCAGATCTGAACCTCCTAAGTAGCTAGGATTACAGACGTGAGCCACTGGCGCCCAGCTAGTTCTTCTTTTTAAAATTACATGTTTACATCAACAGCATTACAAATGATTGGTAAGAGTGCCATGTGTTGTTTTTGAGACATTGGGCATCTAACATGTCTGAGTGATTAAAATTTGTATTATTATTAATGATTTTAAATAATCAGTTTGACTGTTAATGCAAGAAAAGATAGAAGGTCCTCTTGTTCATGTATAAATTAAGATTTATTTACTGAATGACTTAATAAGTCCATATAAAAGATTATATTATCACTCATTTAGGGGTATGGAGTTAGATACTCAAGAGTACCATATTCATAGTATTTTGAGTAGCTTCTCTAGAAAATGTTTTACCTTCAAATGCTATGATATAATACTATGTATTAAGGTAACTATTATTGTGTAGTAAAAATTCAGATGCTTTAGAAATGAAGGTGTTGAGGGATTCTAATTGATTAAACCATTTTAGATCATTATTAATTCATAATACTTTCAGTCCTTTTGTTGAAACCTTCCAAGAGATAATAATCAATTGTTTATTTTATACAAACAATGTCATAAAGACTTATTTTTCTTAAATGATATTATCAGCTGTTTTAGAGACATTAACTTTGACTTATAGAATAGTATAATTATATTACTCTAGTATAATATTAGTGTAAGAATAGTATAATAATGCTTTAATTAGTAATTAGTATTTACCAAAATAATAGTATAATAATAGTATAGTAGTAGTATAACTATATTCTATAATTGCAACTTCTATAATTTGTAATTGTTGAGTAGAAACTATAGGATCAAAATGCTTGTTAGAGCTTTCTTTTCAGGACCTTGAGGATCATACAATGCAGTCACCAAGGGAGAAGCTCACCTAGAGAGAGATGAGAGGCTTCAGGGAGGTCAGAGTCTCTGCCAGTAAAGGATCTAATGTTAGCCAGTTCTAGCTTTGTGACCCTAGTTCATGTTCTTTCCATAAACCTACTTCATGTTCATATGCTGGACAGACTGACCCACAGACCTTTTACATGGTCTTTAATGATATTTGTTGTTAGTTTGTGGGGTAACAAGTTTGACAAGAGATGTACTTATTACCTTACTTATGTAACTGTACCTCCTCTGTACACCTTGACAATAAAAAATTTTCAATTGCTACTTTATTCTAAAAGTAGAAAATAGAGAACTTTCTGTTTCATGAAGGTTCTGGATAATTGTGGATAACTTAAATATGCTTCCATGTTGATGTGAGATTTCCTTTTTGACCTTTGAGATATTGTGATAGCAAATGTGCACATCAAAAATGAAAAATGAGGGCTGGGAAGGTGGCTCAGTGATAGAGTGCTTGTCTTGCATGCATGAGGCCCTGGGTTCGATTCTTCAGCATCACATAAGCAGAAAAAGCTAGAAGTGGTGCTGTGGCTCAGTGGTAGAGTGCTAGCCTTGAGCTGAAGAGCTGAGGGACAGCGCCCAGGCCCAGAGTTCAAGCCCCACGACTGGCACAAAAAAAGAAAAGAAAAGAAAAATGCTGCTGGGTGGGAAGGAATGAAACAAGGCTCTGCTCAACCAGAGGCTAGGCTTTGTTCTCAGGTACAGAGAAACCATCAAAAATGCTAGGCCTTACATGCAGAAGACTAAAAGCGGACCCCAGCCTATCACCATGCACCAACATCAACTCAAAATGGATTAAAGACCTTACCATTAAACCTGAATCTCTGAAACTACTGCAGGACAGAGTAGGAGAGACACTTGAACTTATAGGGACAGGAAGGAACTTCCTGAACAGAGTCCCAAGGTCACAACAAATTGGAGAGAGACTTGACAAATGAGACTACCTTAAAATAAAAAGCTTCTGCACAGCTAAAGCTATCACACCCAAGTTAGAAAGACAACCAACTAATTGGGAAAAAAATATTTACCAGCAATATAACAGATAAGGGGTTAATATCCAGTATATACAGGGAACTCAAGAACCTAATCCCTCCCAAACCTAACAAACAAATTACTAATAAAAATGGCAAAGAAACACATGAGGAAATGTTCACCATCCCTGGTTCTGAAGGAAATGCAAATAAAGACAACCCTGAGATACCACCTTACCCCAGTCAGAATGTTCCACATCCACAATTAAGCCAATGACAAATGCTGGAGAGGATGTGGAGAAAGAGGAACCCTATTACACTGCTGGTGGGAATGTACACTTATACAACCACTTTGGAAAGCAGTCTGGAGGGTCCTCAGAAAGCTAAATATTGGCCTCCCTTATGACCCAGTCATACCACTTCTAGGCATCTAGCCTGAACAACAAGAACTAGTATACAAGGACACGTGCACCTCCATGTTTATTGCAGCACTGTTCACAATAGCTAGGATATGGAAACAACCCAGATGTCCCACCACAGATGAATGGATTCTAAAATTGTGGTATCTGTTCACAATGGAATATTATGCAGCCATTAGAAATGACAAAATAATGACATTTTCAGGGAAATGGATGGAGCTAGAAGAAATCATGCTGAGCGAGGTAAGCCAAGAGCAAAGAGACAAACGGCACATGGTCTCCCTGATAAGTGGATGTTAAACCCAAAATGTAAGGTGATATGACAAAATTAACAGGACTTAAGAAACAAAGAACTTCCACTCATCCGGTCGAACCACTGCTAAATACCCCATGCTGCTGATCACATGTATGGTATATATGTGGACACTGGAGGGGAACCAGGAAGATGACACAGAACTAGAGGGAATCAGGGAAAAAAATACAACAGCGGGACCCATCAGCTGCACTGGACATTGACCAAAATGAACTAAGCAACTCAATGGCAGTGATGGGAGGGAGGGAAAGAGAGAACAGCTGATGTTATGCAAAACAAAAGAAATGTACATATCACCCAATGTGGAAGGAAAAACTGTATCGCAAAGCTCATAGAACTCATAAATGTTATAGACTGTGATAGACAATTTGCTCCAGGAAAGTTAGAATGTGTTTGTGACTTCAACTGAGCATCACTATCCCTACTATTCACTACTGTGAAATTTGGGAAATTGTGTAATCACTTAATCACAATAAAAAAAAATGCTGGGCCTTTAAAAAACACAGGTGATTTTGAATTGTTCTTGCAGTCAAGGTCATAAAGCTTCATTACAAGATTCAACTGGGAATTCTTTTTTCCTGGTGGTACTAAATTGGGATGCTCAAATAAGAGACATAAAAATTGGAGGAGCAGTCCCATAGAGACCCACTGATTATGGCCAGATCATGGACAATGCCCAAACTTTCCAGGAAGCCCTTAGCATGAAGCGCAGAATAAGTGTGTATGGCATAGGGGGAGTGGGGCAGGGGGGGGGAGGGTTCTTTAAATTTTCTGTGGTTTGTAGCTTTTTGTTTGTTTGTTTTACAAATCACATTAGTTTCCGCCACCACATGTCCAGGGGCCACTGCCTGGCATTATCACATGCTGGGATCATTGGGGGAGAGTAGTATGAAACTCACCACTGTCCTTGTCCATTGCTTTGGAGATTCTTACTTTTGCATAAATAACCCATCCTATACAGATAGCTAATTAACTGTGTATTTCCTTGCCCCTGTGGCTGCTGGTGTAAATAAAATGCATCTCCCAATTGCTAACCAGTAATAATAAACTTTAAAAAATTGGTTTTTTAAGAAAGTGCCTAATGCCCCTGCAGTGGCTCTAGAGGCAGGCTCTCAATATATCCTTCTCCCCTGTTTTGAGTCCTGGAGTTCCCCTCTCACTGCATGATCTCACATACTTAGGGCACACTATAAAAGCTATACCCCTGCTTCCCTGTGCACCTCCTTTGCCATGATCATCTGTCATTGCTTCAGCAGCCTCAACAGCCTCAGCATTCTCATTACTACAATACATAGACAAGGAATAAAGAATATGTAGACAATTTGTTGGTCTCATATTTTAGTCTCCTAAAATAATTTTGTACTTAATTGAAATATAAATCAACCCTGTTTGAATTTCTTTTAAAGAAACATAAAGGTTTATGAGTGACTCAAAGCTAACAGCTTTGGGCTAGGCTTCTTCATTGTGTGTTAAAAGTTCTTCCAAGAAGCCTAGTGCAGAATGGCTCACACTTGTAATTCTCAGGAGGCTGAGATAGGAGGATTGAGATTCCAAGCCAGCCAAGACAGGAAATCTTGTGAAATTCTTATCTTTAACTAAACACTGAAAAGCTGAAAGTGGAGCTGTGGCTTAAGTGAAAGAGCAGTAGCTTTGAGAACAAAAACTCAGGGATAGCACCCAGGCCCCAAAAGACCTTTAGTGTGCATACACACATACATGTGCATGTGCACACGTATACACACACTTTCAGTGAAACTGGTGAGAGCCTGAAAGAGATCTAATTATTTGTGTTTAAATTGAAATAGAGTAAAAGGGAAGTAAGGGTGAGGCAAATGCATAACCACCCTAGGTAATTAGATCACCACAGCTCTGAGTCTGCCCTGTTCAGATACAAAGTATCTTCAAAATGTTTAGATTTTGCTTTAAGTAGCAAATGTAACATTGATTTTATTGTATAATTCTTTTTTTGTTTTTGTTTTAAAACTTTCTTTTATTGTAAAGATACTGTACAAGGGGTTACAGTTATATAAGTAAGGTAATGAGTACATTTCCTGTCGAGCATTGTTACCCCCTTTACTTAAAGCTTTACTTTCTACTTTGTTTTATGCTTGTATTTGAACATTAAAACCATTTTGCTCATCTATTTCCCCTTATTTTATATAAACAACTATGAAAATTGATCTGGAAAGTGTGTTAAATGCTTTATAAAAACATCACTACTCAAATTTACTTTGTGAAATTTTAAAACTCTTTGTTGTTGTCACTTTTTAGCCTAGCTTAACTAACAGTGGTTTCAGTCCTGGCACAACCTTCAGATTATTGTCCAAGACAATTGTATCTGTTCCATCTGTTTTATTAATGATTCATTATTTCTGTTATTTCTCTTAAAATAATACTCTTTTTCTCTTTCTCCTTTGTGGGTTTTATTGTATGAGAAAAAATAGGCTTAAAACAATAATTTTCAGGACCAGAATTAAGTGAGGTTTCCATCTGAATAATCCATCTTGGTTTATACTGTTGCTAAAGAGAATTTAGCACATACAGTAGTTTAGTGTTTTCCTAGTTTGCATGTTTGTTTTACAAACCATTTTTTCACAATTCTCTGATATTTTCCATTTTTTCTTTATCTAGTTTACTTTTATTCCCCCACCTTCTGTTTGACTATCATAATACAATTCAGTGGGCCTATGCAAGCTGTAGAACTTTCAGTTAATGCAATTGTGAAAAGAACTGACAGATTCTTGCCACAAAGAAAAAAAACTCTAAGCTTATAAATCCTGTTTAATTTATTCTTCAGTAACATACTTTGTTTTGAATTTATCTGTATAGTCTGAAAAATTGCGATGGAAGAGAAGCTACCAATAAGGATTTTTCAGTTCCTATCCTTTTAACAAAGGGAGGGGGTAACTATTCTGGATAGGAAATGTACTCATTACCTTACTCATGTAACTGTAACCCCTTTGTACAGTATCTTTACAATAAATAAATATAAAGAATATCTTCCTTTGTTCTCACTGTGTGAATGTTTAGAGTGCTATTTAATCATGTGCAAGTGTAATTATTTGTCTTTTACTATCCATTGGATTTACTTATAGATTTATAGGCACATTCTAATTATTACAAATGAGGGAAACCAAGCAGCCTATGTTTCTCTGAGTCTAGCTTACTTTGCTTAAAATAATTTTTCCCAAGTCTTCCTATTTCCTTATGGATGGAGCCATGGCATTCTTTCTGATGGAAGCATAGAATTCCATTGTGTGTATATACCACATTTTCTTAATCCATTTGTCCACTGAGAGAGATTTTCTTTTCTTTTCTTTTCTTTTTTTTTGGGGGGGGGTCCAGTCGTGGGCCTGAACTCTGGGCCTGGGCGCTGTCCCTCAGCTCTTCAGCTCAAGGCTAGCACTCTACCACTTGAGCCACAGCACCACTTCCGGCTTTTCTTTTTCTTTTTGCTTATGTGGTGCTGAGGAATCGAACCCAGGGCCTCCTGCATGCAAGACAAGTGCTCTACCACTGAGCCACCTTCCCAGCCCGGAGATTTTCTTTTTAAACTGAAGTTTTGACTTGCTGTTGGATGACCAACAAAAGATAAGACACTGAGAATTTTTCTTTTTTCTTACTCAGAAAGATGTATTTTTCATAAAAGAACATTGCTAACATGTATTTGCACATTATTAGCATTATAAAGAAATAGAAAAAAGTATAGAAGGAAACTCTGCTCTCTATCCAGATTCAGTTTACTTACTTAAACATTTGCTGTTCCAAATAGAATATCATTTAAATGCAGTCTAGTCCATGAGGAATAGGAAAGTTAACAATCTAATGACAAGCTCATTTTAGTCATTGGGAAATAGATAATTTCCTTAAGGAATACTTAGGAGAAGAATAACCTGAATTTAAAAAATAGTGATATTCCAGTGCTGTTATCACTGGATGGATTGTTGGTTTCTTTGGTCACAGTATCCAGCACTTGGCTCACTTTTCTTCCACCTGCTATCTTTGGCACTCGGCCAGATCCTCTTATCTTTGGCTTCTGATGCAGACCTCATTACTAGCAAAATGGGAAGGATTTAAATAAATGTTTACTCTGAAATTAGATGAGTCTTCTATTAGATGGTCATTTGAATCACTCACCTCAAAGACTTGGAGAGTCCTAAGAAATATTTTACAATTTTGAATAAAGTTCACCCCAAGAAGGTCATTGAATTTTTAGGTTAATTCTATATATTCACAAGGCAGCTATTAAATGGAAAAGTAAGTCTCTTATAATACATTTTTTTTTGTGTGTGTATGCTGGTCCTGGGGCTTGCACTCAGCCTGGAAGCTCCCTGAGCTTTTTCATCAAGTCTGGCACTCTACCACTTGAGCCACACCTCCATTTCCAGCTTTTTGCTGGTTAATTGGAGGTCAGAGTCAGACAGATTTTCCTACCCAGGCTGGCTTCAGACTGTGATCCTCAGATCTCCTCAGATCTTAGCTAACCCGATTGCCTGTGAACCACCAATGCCTGACTAGTAATGCATTTTTAAGGTGTTTCAAAAGGAAATATCTTTCAAGTATCTTGAAGAAGAGTTGAGATGGACTCAAATGAAAATTCTAAAAAAATTTGGAAATTCTATAAAATTCTAGAAAGCCTTGGAAGTCCTAAGAAAATTTGGTTTTAAACTTAAAACAACCAGGAGCCAATGAAAGAATTTTAAAGAAAGAATATGATCATGCAATCTTAATGGAAAGAGAGTGGCACACCCTAATAGATACATCAAAAATTCAAAGATAAGGATAGAGGCAGAGGCTAAGCCCAAACCTGAGGCCCTGCGATTTTTGTTTGTTTGTTTTTAATTTTTTATTGTGAAAATACCATACAGAGGGGTTACAATTACATGGGCAAGGTAATGAGTACATTTCTTATCAAGCATTGTTGCCTCCTCCTTTGTTTCCTCTTCCCAACCCTTCCCATCTCCCCCCTCCACTCCAAGTCCCTGAGTTTAATCTCAGTATCTTGAAAAGAAAGACAAAGACTATTACTATAGTAATAGTGGTAATAGGATTTTTTATTTTATTTTGTTTCATGCTACCTATTCCACTCAGTGTTTTAACATCTGGATTTGGAGATTTAAACACTAAAGCTTGAACTATTTAAAACTAACTCAATCATGAAGCTAAAAATGAGAGAACTGGGATTCAATATCCACTTGGATTGTGTGTGTGTGTGTGTGTGTGTGTGTTCCTTTTCATGGATACATAGAGTATTTTAGTACCTTATTTCCAGTAATTGTGGCTATTCTTGTCTGATAGGACACTAAAAATTGGTATAATATATTCTTGAGCTGGGGAGAGGCACTTAAACAATAGTTAATTTTCTCATGCTTCTTGGTGGCTGAATTCCCAAGCAAGAATCAAGCTGCCAGCACTGCTGTTTTCTGATGAAATCTCTCTGCTTTGGATGTTATCTTTCCTCTGTGGAAGCCAGATAGTAAAAGAGGGACACCTGATATATCCCCAAAAGTTAGTTTTGTTTTTTGGATGTGCAACTAAATTATTTATCTTTACATATTTGTTACTGTGGTAACCAATTTTCCATTATTGTAACAAAATACCTGAGACTATCAGTGTTAGACGTTTACTTTGGCTTCCAGCTAGGAGGTTTGAGTCCATGCTCAGGTGCATGGCAAAGCAGTGTAGCAGGAGTACATGGTGAAGGAAGCTGCTCACCATGTGGCAGTCTGGATTACAGGTGTTGATGGAGGAGAATAAGGAATACAAAGAAGCTTAGAAGTGTGATGATATATGGGATAAGATATGGAATTGCTGAGAAAACTCCAAGATGTCTAAAAGGCTTAAATCTGAGGGACTGAAAAAAAGGATGTAGTTATAAATAACCAAAATACAAAATACAGAAGTGTAGCATGTTTGAGAACATATAGTTCAAAGAACTGGGTAAATGTTAGATAGGGATAACTAACAAGCAGTTAGAATTTGGATCTGAAAACCAATAAGAAATAACATGCTACTATTTTCATTGAGATAACAATTAGAAAGATTGACTTCTCCACACTGAATAAAGTATGAAAAGACAAAAGCAAAGAATAAACCTGGTGAGGGTTATTTTGAAAAGACCTAGAAAATCAAGAGTTAATAAAAGGAGACATACAAGAAGGACACAGTAGAACAAGAAGTAAATTTAGGAATTTATGAAATAGAGCAATGTAGCAAGTGGAAAACCCTGAGATCAATCCTCAGTAAAGTGATTAAACTGGCAAAGGTGCAATTGATGCTTCTCCTGGCATAGAATAAAAGGTTAAAAAAAGAGAAAGACTGGGATGAGGTAAAGTTATAGGAATGATTTCCAAGGAATTCTTTTCTTTTACTACCTTCAAAATAAAAGGTGAGAATAGACAATTTATGGAAATAGCCAGGATGCTCTACAATAGATGAGTGGATCAAAAAAAATGTAGTACTTATACACAATGAAATTTGACACAGCCATTAGAAAGAATATTATATTATTTGCAGGGAAATTGGTAGACCTAGAACAAATCACGTTAAGTGGCATAAGCCACTTTGTACATGTTTTCTCTCATATGCAGAAGGTAGATCTAAAATACACCAGGACATGATAAATTATACAGGACTCTAGGCATTCACACACAGTGAGACCAAAGGAAGATACTCTTAGGGGAGACACCCAAAAGTGCATTGCCTTTGTTCCTCTGTTCATGTAAAATACTATTTATTGAATTGAATCTAGGAAACAAAAACAAGAGTTTTTCTTTATGTCTTGTTTATTCATTTGTCTGTCTTTGGGAAGGCAATGAGGACACAGAAATGGAGGGGCAAAGGGTGAACAAATGTGGCAGTAGTACTCAGACATTATGTTGAAAATGAACTATGTAACTTGTGGGCAGGGACGGGAGGGAAAAAGTGGGAATGAATGAAGGGGTAACATTGTCCAAAAAGAAATGTACTCATTACCTGACTTATGAAATGGTAACCCCTCTGTATATCACCTTTTTTTTTTTTTTTTGGGTCTGGTCGTGGGGCCTGAACTCTGGGCCTGGGCACTGTCCCTCAGCTCTTCAGCTCAAGGCTAGTGCTCTACCACTTGAGCCACAGGCGCCACTTCTGGCTTTTTTCTTTTTGCTTATGTGGTGCTGAGGAATCGAACCCAGGGCCTCGAGCATGCAAGGCAAGTGCTCTACCACTGAGCCACCTTCCCAGCCCTGTATATCACTTTATAATAACAAATTTTTAAGAAAAAAAAAGAGGTGAGGTCATCTACTGAGAGACAGGGAGCAATTCTGAGTGGCTTCTGTGGAGATGTCTGAGAATATCTACAAATGTATACAAGCAAACTATTTCTAGTCGAGATTAGATGACAAGACTTTGTACTGACAGCAGTTACAACTATTACATCACCTTTTTTCATAGCCATTGCTTCATCTCATGGCTGGAGTTGATGAAATAGAGGTTTGCCAGGAACAAAGTGTTGGCAATGGGACTTAGAAGCTGAGATGCCAGAAAACATAGGCATATACTGTGTAGAGAGTAATCAAGCAGGTGGAGAGGCTTGAATATGTTGAAGAATATTGACAAGACTTAGTAACTTCTTTGGGTTACATCCAGTAATCCAAATCCAGAGCTTTTAGAAATAGCTGTTTAGTATGGACTTTAGAACTTTATGACTTGAGGTCACATTTTGATCCAAGATAATTAAAATGCAGATCTTTTTACTGCTAATTTCTTAGAGTAAAAATGCATAATTTATAAATGTAAGATAGGCTATCAAAATTGTCAATTAGATTTCAATCGAGATTAACTTTGCAGTTTTGTGTGGTTATTACTTTTAGAAAATGCTTATTGATGTTAAAGGATACTCATATTCTAGGCTTAATGAGCCAAAATAAAATTGATTAGGATCTTATTTATATATGTATATGAGTGCGTGTGTTCTGATGCTTTTATGAAAGTTGATGCTTTTATGAAAAAAGCATTTTCTTGTAGTGATTATTTAGGTTGAAAAGATGTGATGCAACCAATAGATGTGCTTCTCAAGATTTGTAAGATTGGTGGGACTCTTTCAGGGTTTTCTTACTATAGGAATATCTTTTCTTAACCACTTTAGTCACTCAATTCTTCTTTGCTTTTTTTTTTAACACATTGTAATTCTAGAACAGAGGAAAAAAAGTCTTTGACTCAGCTTAGTTTGATAGAAAAAGCCCACAGTTTAATAGTTGTCACTGAGTCTAACTTAATGATAAATGATTTCTTTTTTTCTGTGTCTAAATACTTAGAGAATAAGTCATGATGATGCTTTGAATTTCTGAAAAACAAATTTTCAAGTTTTTTCTTTATTTTTTTTCTTTTTTCTTTTTGTCGGTCATGGGGCCTGACCTCTGGGCCTGGGTGCTGTCCCTCAGCTCTTCAGCTCAAGGCTAGTGGCTACCTTTTGAGCCATAGTACCACTTCTGGCTTTTTCTGCTTATGTGGTGCTGAGGAGTTGAATCCAGGGCCTCATGCATGCAAGGCAAGCACTCTACCACTGAGCCACCTTCCCAGTCCCAAATTTTCAAGTTTTTGAAAACAAGTGGCAATCTCTCAAGATAACATAATTGTTGTTTAAAAGAATTTTACCAGGTGCAGGGGGAGGAATAGGTGGGGAGGTGGAGGGAGGCTGGGAAGGGATGGGAAGGGGAAACAAAGGAGGAGGCTACAATGCTTGATAAGAAATGTACTTATTATCTTGCCCATGTAATTGTAACTCCTCTGTACAGTATTTTCACAATAAAAAATAAATAAAAATTAAAAAAAAAGAATTTTACCAAGAAAAGTGCTTCTGGTCTTTTCAATCTTATTGTGTTAACCTGTAGAATTCTAAATGGAGTCAATTCTAAATGGAATCTTTTCTTTCATTATAAATGCAACCTAAACCATTCCTCAGTAACATCCTTCTTTTTCAGGAGAAAAATTTCACTAAGTGAAGCCAATTTTTTTGTCATTTATATACTTGATACACTTGAAAGTCATTTCCTACATAGGACTTATTTTAGAAAGCATTTTATTCACTTTGGATGTTTATAAGTACTTTTGTTGTTGTTGTTGGGTTGTGGGGCTAGCTCTCTACCACTTCAGCTACAACGCCACTTCCCGTTTTCTGGTGGTTTATTGGAGATAAGAGTTCACGGACTTTCCTGCCGAGCTGGCTTTGAACCATGATTCTCAGATCTCAGCCTCGTGAGTAGCTAGGATTACAGGCGTGAGCCACCAGCTCCTGGCCTGTAAGTGGTTTTGTCAAACAAATTGTTTTAATTGTAATTTCAGGCTCTGTGTGTGTGTGTGTGTGTGTGTGTGTGTGTGTGTGTGTGTGTGTGTGTATGTGTATTCTATAGTCAGAAAGAATGACATTGTCCCATTTGTTAGGAAATGGAAAGACTTGGAAAAAATTGTATTAAGTGAAGTAAGCCAGGCCCAAAGAAACATACGTCCCATGGTTTCCCTTATTTGCAATAACTAGTACATGGGTAGGACAAGCAGAAAAGGTCAAAAGCTATGTACATATGACCATATAAGATGATGTTAAGCGAAATGAACCCCAAGATAGGGATACAAATATCTTTTCTTCCTTGCTATCGTTTCTAATGTATTTATAATGTACCATGTGATTTTTTTTGTTTCTTTATATGTTCACACACACACACACACACACACACATATCACATTTTCTTGATCCATTCATCTACTGAGTAGGGAATCTGGGTTGGTTTCATATCTTAGCTATGGTAAATAATGCTGTGATAAACATAGTTGTGCTCGTAGCCTTGGTATGGCCTTGTTTGTGATCATTTGGGCAAATGCCCAAAAGTGGGATTGCTAGGTCATATGGGAGCTCTATGTGGAGTCTTTTGAGGAAACTCCATACTGCTTTCCAAAGTGGTTGAACAAGTTTACACTCCTACCAACAATGCAGTAGAGTTCCTTTTTGGCCACATCCCTTCAATCAAATAGAGGTTGGACAAATGGGATTGCATGAAACTGCAGAGCTTCTGCCTGGCAAAGGATATAGCTAGCAAGATCAATAGAAAACCCACGGATTGGGAGATGTTCACTAGCCATACAACAGACAAGGGTTTCATGTCTAAAATATACCTGGAACTCAAAAAAATTAAATCCCCCAACAACAAATCCTCAGGAACAACTGCCCGATAAATAAGTGGGCTAAAGACTTAAAGAGAAACTTCTTTGAAGAGGAAATAAGAATGGCTAATGCTCTATACACCGTTTTATCAAGTGCCTAGGTTTTGTGTTGTCTGTTGTTTGTGTCCCATGGACAGTTGGTAGAGAGGGTCATCCAACCCTTGAGAAACCTCAAAACATGCAGTTTGACACATTAGTCATCTCCATGGTATAGAGATTCAGGATATACTTTAACTGTAAGATGTGAGTCCTAGATCACTTCATTCCTGTCATTTCTATTCTATATTAAACATTAAATAGTGTGATGGCTCACTACTGCCACATTTGGAACAATGTAGTTCCTATGGCAGTGTTTTTGCCCAGCATTCTGGATTTTTTTATACATTGAATGCAACTCATGGCAGGAGTCCATGTAGATTCCCCATATAGGAAGCTGAAATAAGACAGCTGAAATAAGACAGCTTCTAGTAAGGTGGGCAGAATCCACAAGAACACAAATTCAGATGATATAACCAGCTGTGGTCTGCTAGTGAATGGTAACTGACCAACTTGGAAAGAGAACATTTATGAATAAAGTGCCTTTTTATGAGCAAAGGCATCACTTAGCAATGTGATATCAAATCCAGAAGTGTAAACTCCAAAGACTACAGAAACCTAAACCTTTAATGATGATGAACAATCATGCAAAACTTAGAAAGTAGTACAAGAGCATCTGTGAACTTGATGCGACTTTTCTTCACATCTGTACTATGAGAAGCATCTTTCTGATTGTGAAACAATACATGATTACTATAAACAAATTGGAACTATGAAAATAATCTACATATATGTTCTTTATGGAGTGTGTATTACAACAGCATGATACTTTAAACCTACACCCAAAGATTTTAAGGCTTAAAAAATTACCTAATTTAATCTCCTGAAATTAACTGGAAATGTTTGAGCCCAGATGGCAGGAGATGAAGAGGAATGGTCATGTCAAGAAAGGAGACCCACATCAGATGGAAGAGTACCAGCAAGGCACTTAAGTAAACTGATAAGACCTAACTGCAAACTTAGGTTTCAGTACAGCACTCTGAAACTACTTTTAACCCAAGTGGTACAAATGATCTGGCATGGCTGATTGAACAGATCTTCAAACAAATGTTGGTCCTGGCATAGCATTCCTCTAAACAGTTCTTACATGCTGCTGATGTTGGTTTTTAATCTATTATTTCCTGATGCATTAAAACTTATCGAGTCTGTAATTTATTTCTTTAAAGATGAGCTCATCTTAAAAATGTAGTGTGGTGTCGAGCACTAGTGGCTCACACTTGTAATCCTAGTTACTCAGAGGCTGAGATCTGAGAATCATGGTTCAAAGCCAGCTGGGGCAAAAAAGTCCCTGTGAGACTATTATCTCCAATTAACCACTCAAAAACAGGAAGTGGAACTGTAGCTCTAAGTGGTAGAGTATTAGCCTTGAGCAGAAAAGCTCAGGGACTGTGCCCAGGCCCCAAGACTGACTGAAAAGAAAAAGAAAAACGAAAGTAATGTGTGAAGAGGGGACTTCAACTAAAGGTGCAAATTAAAGAATTTTTGCTTTTCTCCTAACATTTTAAGCTCACTAAAACCAAGAAAATAGGAAAATAGAAGTCTATCATTAGTGAAACTAAGCACAAGAGCAAGCCCTTATATCAAATAGTGAAATGTAACTTGCTAAACTCTGTGAAATCTAAACCATATTCAGAAGCAGGTTGAACCTACTCTGGGAATCCCAAACAATGTTACTTTTAAAAGTCCAACTAGTGAGCCTTTATTGGAGCACTAAGAATTAATTTTTCATAGGCTCAAAGAAATATTTAAGTACAATGGTGCAAATAGCACTAGGTGGACAATGATGGCTCACACCTGAAATCCTATCTAATAAGAGGTTGAGATTTAGAGGACTGCAGTTTGATGCTAGTCTGGACAGAAAAGTTACTAGCATTCCATCTCCATAATAACCAGCAAAAATCCATCTAGAGATTTGGTTTAAGTGACAGAGCATCAGTTGAACAAGTGTGAGGCCTTGAGTTCAAACTTCACCCAATAACAGCAAAAAAATAAAAATATAAACAGGCGTATATTTGTTGTTTTTATTTACTTTGTAGAGTTTTGTTTATGAGACAGGTTCTTGCTATGTACCTCAAGCTGGCCTAGAACTCAAGATCGTCCTGTCTTGCCATCCCTTGAGTGCTGGGATTAAAGGCATTCTAGCATGCCTGACTTACGACAAAAGTGAGTGTGCTGGTCCTGCGGCTTAAAGTCAGGGCCTTGGCACTGTCTCAGCTTTTTTGGTCAAGGCTAGTGCTCTTTCACTTAAGCCACAGCTCTACTTTCAGCCTGTTAGTAGTTAATTGGAAATAAGAGTTGGACAGACTTTTCTGCGTAGGCTGGCTTCAAACCTGGATCCTCAGATCTCAGCATTTGAGTAGTTAGGATTATAAGAATGAGCCCCCAGTGACCAGCTTATAATGATATTTTTAAAGAACTTGTTCAACACAGGATTTATGAACAGATAACAGGACAATAGAAAAAGATAGAAATCCATTGGTTAAAATAAAAAATGAAGTAAAAAAGACACTGGCATGGTGATTCACACCTCTAATTCTAGCTCTTATGAGGCTGAAACAGGAGGATTGTGATTCAGAGGCCAGTCTGTGCTACATAGTGAGATCTTGATTCCAAAATAAAAGCATAAAAAACTGTAAAAATTTTAAATAGCAAAAATTAAAGCCTAGCATGTCAGCTAGCTATACCTATAATTGTAGCTACTTGGGAGACAGAGAACCCAGTGTAAGGCCAGCAGGGAAAAATCAGCATTATCCTATTTTAAAAACATTTTTTTAAGTACCGGATGTGTGTCTTTAGTGCTCGTCTAGTTTCTGGTTTATTCACCAGAACCATAAAACAAAACAAACAATAGTAAATGTAATCAGGGAGAACAAAGGATATCTATCATGTGCCTGGGTTCAGCTAACTTTTTCTATCAGAGGCTAGTAAATATTTTCGAGTTTACAGCCATACAGTTGCAGCTATTAATTCTACCTCTTGTAGTGTAGAACCAGCTACATATACTTTGTATTGTTATTTACTAGAGATTTGGGGTTTTCAGTTCAAGTTTCAGTGTGAGCATTAAAGTTATGACTTCATCAACCGTGATTGTTATCCAGCTTGGGAGACACAATGGCTGGTTGTGGTGGCAAGTACCTGTCATCCTCAGTGACATGCGAAAGCATGAATAGGAGGATCACAGCTGAGTCTAGTAAAATACAATCCATGCAAAAAGGGGCTGAAGGTCTGGCTTAAATGATAGCATGCTTGCCTAGCAAGCACAAGGCCCAGTACACCAAAAATTAAAATAAAATAAAACTTTATTTACAAAAACAAGTGATGGGCTAGAATTTGTGTGCTCTTAGTTACCAGCTTTAGTCACTTAAACTGAAAGTGAAATAATATTTAAGACTATAATAGGAAAAGAATTGTTTTCTAAAGTAATTAAATCCTTAACCCAGGAACAATACTATAAAACAATGGTATCAAGGAATGTCTCGATGAAGTTACAGAAAGATGAAGGATAAAAGATGAGAAAGAATCTACCCTGAACAACAGGAACCAATATACAAGGACACGTGCACCTCCATGGTTCACAATAGCTAGGATATGGAAACAACCCAGATGCCCCACGACAGATGAATGGATCCAAAAATTGTGGTATCTATACACAATGGAATATTATGCAGCCATTAGAAATGACAAAATAATGGCATTTGCAGGGAAATGGATGGAGCTAGAAGGAATCATGTTGAGCAAGGTAAGCCAAGAGCGAAGAGACAAACGGTACATGGTCTCCCTGATAAGTGGATGATAAATCCAAAATGTTAGGTGATACGACAAAACTAACAGGACTTAAGAAACAAAGAACTCCTGCTCATCTGGTTGAACCACTACTAAATATCCCCACGCTGCTGATCACATGTATGGTGTATAACATGTGAACACTGTTATATATTACAGACTGTGATAGACAATTTGCTCCAGGAAAGTTAGAATGAACTTGTGACTTAGAAACTATGTAATCACTTAATCACAATCAAAAAAAAAAAAAAAAAGAACTTCGGGGAAGGGAGGGAGGGAGGGGATGGTAGGGGGAAAACAATGGAGGGGCTAACAATGTTCAAGAGGAAGTGTACTCATTACCTCACTCATGTAACTGTAACCCTCTGTATAGTATCTTTACAATAAAAAAAAAAAGATGAGAAAGAATTTTGTGAACATCTAGGTGAATAAGGGGTAGAACTTGGCTTACCTTAGCTTTCTCTTCAATAAAAACGAGGGGCAGGAGTTAGATAGAAACAATTCTATCATAGCTAGAGGTTAACCCAAGATTTGTTTTAACCAATGAGACACTTTAAACATAAATACAACACCTGAATGTCCAATAGTATGGGAAATCTCAACAAATACATCATCCATAAGATCTTAGCAAATTATATCATGATAAAAATCCACCATTGTCAAAACAGAAAATTAAAAAATAAACCATGTAAAAAATAGTGTGATAAGATATAAAATTGTTCCACTGCAGAGCTAATATGCCTCAGTGAAATTTTTCAGAAATAGGAATTTTTAGAATATATTGTACATTTATAAACTTGATATTATAAAAGAAGATAAAAGGGAATGTAAATGTGTTTCATTCTTCATAAAAAGAGATCAAACCAGGTACTGGTGGCTCAGAGTAATCCTAGCTGGTCAGGAAGCTGAGATCTGAAGAACACAGCTCAAAGCCAGCTTGGGCAGAAAAGTCCATGAGACTCTTATCTCTAGTTAAGCAGGAATAATCCAGAAGTTGAGATATGGTGAAAGTGGTAGACCTCCAGCCTGAGTGAAAAAGCCAAGTGAGAACCCAAGGCCTTGAGTTTAAGTCCCAATTCAGGCATTAAAAAATGAGGAGGATCAAAAATTCACTTAGAGCTGGGCATCAATGGCTCATGCCTGTAATCCTAGCTACTCAGGAGGCTGAGATCTGAGGACTGTAGTTCAAAGCAAGCCCAGGCAGGAAAGGCCATGAGACTTTTGTTGTTGTTGTAGAAATACTGTATAGAGAGGTTACTATTACATGAGTAAGGTAATGAGTACATTTCCTATTGACCATTGTTACCCCCTCCTTTGTTTTTCCCCTAGCATCCCTTCCCCCTAAGTCCCCCCACCTTATCTCCAATAAACCACCAGAAAACCAGAAGTGGCGCTGCAACTCAAGTTGTAGAGCACTTGCCTTGAGCTGAAGAGCTGAGGGACAGCACTCAGGCCCAGAGTTCAAGCCCCATGACCAACCAAAAAAAAAAAAATCACTTAGATTTCAATATAGCTAAAAGTTGTGCCCACATCTTAATATTTACATAATATTTATATATTATATTTATAATAAACCTTTTATTTTTTCAGGAAAACATGAGTTTTCTTTTAGGAATTGTTATACCATGATTCGATACTCAGCACATCTTTCATTTTGCATTATACTTTTTTTCTGATAACTTAATGAAAACTTTAAAATACATTAAAAATGACATGTAGGAATAGACAAAAAGTTAAATAATTTAAGCAAAATGGAATTTTTTCTGGCTTCCTAAACTTTAGTAACTGAAAGTTATTCCCTTCCAGCCAGTTGGTATGTTTTAAGTAGGAGTCCAGTATGATGGGAAGAAAGCATAGCCCAGTGAGGTTACTGAGTTTGACTGCAAAAGAACCTTTGGGGCAGCCAGGAAAACAAAGTAAATTGATAGAAACATGATGAGTGGCATGTCATTATTTCATTGGATTTAGCAATTTAATTGACCAATAAAAATTGAATTGCGGCCAACTTACTGTGAATATGGCTTCCTACTTTTAAAATTGCCAATGAATTCATAATTACTTACTGGGATCAATTTCTTAGATTCTTCCTCTGACACCTTAAAAATAAAATCCAGGAGGATTCAGGGGAGTATCTTTGGTTACTTGTTTCTCTTCAACTTTGTTGCTCATTACTACATAGAGCAATGGAAAACCACTCTATTGCAAAGCAAATATATCCATTTGAGGCAAAATACAAAATACAAGTAAAGTGACCAAACTTCCACCATGAAGGACAGACTTTCCTCAGTTATATTGTTTCTTAACTCTTGTATCTGGCACCATTGGCATGATATAGTAATAGGACCCATTAGTTCTATATAATTCCACTTCAATGCAGTGTACCAGCTTGGCATTATTGACCTTACTCCTCTTGTTAGAATCTGCAGAATGCTGGCTTGCCATACAATGTAAGGAAACCTAAAGTTTCACCTGCTTTGGATAAACCTGGGAATCTGTTCTTTAAACTTTGTTTGTCATAACCATGTCCTTAAGTATTAAATTACTGTTGTTTTTAGTAGGACAGTTATTATTATTGTAAATGATAATGAAAAGAAGTATTTGATGCTCTTCCTATTTTCATAGGTCTTCCTAGTTAGTACTTTACACATCAGTAAAGTTGGAAGTCTCTTAGTTTTGTAAAGAGATGAGGAAGCAGTAGTAGCCTCTTTAATGGGACTTCAGTGACCCATAGGGCTCTGAGATTTTGTTTCTAAGAAAGTTAATGTTATTGAGTTCTCTTGCATGTTCTAAGTCCCTTAGCAAAATCTAATCAACTACTAACTCTAACCTCTAAATAATAGTAATATTTTGACTTGCATTATACTCTTAGAATTTGTAAGGCAGAAAGTAGCTGTTTGAAAAATAGGAAAAATCTACAGTGGTATTCCCTTTTGGAGAGGAATTAGATGAAAGGAGAATAATGGAGATCTCAAAAGGCATAAATCGCTTTGTAATTAAGCAACTGTTTGGGCTCACTGGCTTTTGTTTTGTTTTGTTTTGGTTGGTCTTGGGGCTTGAACTCAGGGCCTGGGCATTGTGCCTTAGCTCTCCAGCTTAAGGTGAACGCTCTACCACTTGAGCCACAGCAGGGCTTCTGGTTTTCTGGTGGTTAATTGAAAATAAGAATCTCACGGACTTTCCTGCCTGGGCTAGCTTCAAACCAGGCTTCAGATCTCAGCCTCCTGAGTAGCTAGGATTATAGGCATGCGCCACCAGCGCCCAACTACAATGGCTTTTTAAAATATAATTTAGAATGAAAAGTTCCTTTAAGTTATTATTCTCTTCTGGCTTTTCAGATTCTCATGGGCCTTAACGGTAGGATTAGCTGGAAGCAAGTGTGAGCAGGCCCATTGTTCTGGTCTAATAAGGACATTCACAATGTTTTGCTAATTCATGTTATGAAAATACAGAGTACTGTTATGAGAAGCCACTGAAGTTCTCTGGTCTTTCTGATTTCTATGATTTTCATTTTAGAATCTTGACCTCACTTAACACAACCTGATTGTAAACTAGACCAGCTTCTACTTATTGCAATTGTTACCAAAAATCTTTTTTTTTTTTTTGCCAGTCGTGGGGCTTGAACTCTGGGCCTGAGCGCTGTCCCTCAGTTCTTCAGCTCAAGGCTAGCACTCTACCATTTGAGCTACAGCACCACTTCCACTTTTCTAGTGGTTTATTGGAGATAAGAATCTCACAGATGTTCCTGCCCGGGCTGGCTTTGAACCGCAATCCTCAAATCTCAGCCTCCTGAGTAGCTAGGATTACAGGCATGAGCCACCAGTGCCCAGCTAAAAATCAATTATTGAATTATTTAGTAGTGTTGAATCTAAAGAGGGAGAAGATGATATTCTAGCTATCTTCAAAGACCTTGTATTGTCATGACATTAAAAAAAGATATCCCAGTACTATCTCAGAGTGTTCTTCCTCCTGGCCTTGGATATTTTTTTATTTTTGTTTTTTTGGGGTAGGTCTTGCTAACTTGCAGATCTTGAACTCTGGTCTTCTGACATTTACCTCCAAATAGGAGGTGATCTCAAAACCAGAGCTATTCTCAAACTCTTGATCTTCTGACCTCCACCTCTGAGTAGCTGGGCTTATGGGCTTGTACCTTGTGTCTGGCCCCAGAGTGTTGTCTTAATATTATTCAGTGACATTAAATATACTGATATTCTATGTTATACACTAAAAATTAAGTTACTTCTAACACCTAATGCTTTTAATCTTCCTTTGTCAACAGATGTTGATTTTTTATTTTACCTATAATATTTTTTTCTCCTGGACAAGCAAAAAAAAGACTTGGAATGTTGAATTTTGAATGACATTTGAAAATTTGGGGGAGACATCAATGGTAAATGGTGCCTAGATTAGCTAGCATCCATAAAACTCAATCAGAGAGTGGGTCACTTTTCATCTGACAAATTGAGGTAAACTAGAAAAATCTTTTGTAGTTTAACTGAAGAATGACTTTGAGGAAGTAGCTTTTTGCCAAGTTGTACATTTTGGCGAGAAAGGAAAGTAGCAATGGAGAAAGAACAGAGAGAAAACTTTTCATTATGAATACACATAAATCTCTATGTCTTTTATACATTTGAAACTCTGTTGTAGATTTGCATTTTTATTTATAAAAGATAGGCTTTAATGAAGTAGAGCTATGGCTCAAGTGATATAGCACCAGCCTTGAGCAAAAAAGCTCAGGAACAGCACCCAAGCCATGAGTTCAAGCCCCAGGACTGGCACACACACAAAAAAAGAAAAGATAACCTTAAGGAATAACTGCTGTGTTTCATGTAAAAGCCTTAAAGGACATACTAGAAGTCTTGCTCCCACCTTCAAGGGAGGTGGGAGCCTAAGTAAACCTCCTGAACCAAGGCTACTTAGGCCTGCACCTAGGTATTACAAAATATTTTTATTTAAAAGAAAACACCACAGCAGCTCCTTACCTGACATACTTTTATTATAATTTAAAAAATGTATTCCTTTCCTCTCCTCTGTTTCGGGTACTTCCCTAAGGTACTGAAGATCTTATCATATCCCCAGACTAAGAACTCGAGCTCTTAGGCAATGGTTTTTAGGTAAGAATGAAGTTCCACACCCCACCCACTCATGCACAACTAACACAAAACTTACTGGTCCTTCTATTAGTACTTCTTAGCATGTTGTTCCCTCTAGCCCATCATGCTAGGTACTCATCATTAAGTTCATATACCAGCATACTCTCAGTTACTGAAAAATGAGTCACAGGATTTTACCTTCAAGGAGTTTTCAACGTATAAGTATCTAGTATTTCAGTTGCATAGTCTGTAGTCCATAGTAGTCCTGCTGGAGGCTTGTTTAACAGTAGATCACCTCCCCAGAGATGGGGGGAAGGAAGGGATAAAGAGAGGGAAGGAAAGAGGGAGAAAAAGAGAGAGAAAAAGAAAAGCCGTGTTTCCCAAATTTTTATTTTGAAAAATTTTAAATCCACAGAAAAGTTGAAAATATAATACAGAAGCCTCCCAAATTTCATTTGCCTAGATACACAAAAGGTTAACATTTTCTGATGTGTTTGATTTTGGGTTTTGGGTTATTGTTTTTTCTTGCACTAAGCCTATTGAGACATTGACATTTCATCTATAAAAAGTTTATCATGTCCCTTAAGAACAAGGACTTTTTCTTCTTACAACCATGATACCATTATTATGCTCAAGAAATTGAACATTGACACAGTATTATTAATGAATATATAGTCTACTAAAAATGCAGTAAAATAGTATTTTAAATGAAGGGCACAATTTCTCTCAAGGATATATCTGAGGGAAAATATATACTTTATACTTTGTGAAATGGAGTGGTATATGTGTGTTATAGGGAAGGAAGTAGTAATTGCTTGAAGTGGGCATCTTTCATCAACGGAAATGTGTCAAAAAGATAGAACACATTTACAATGTGTTTCAAAGAATATTTCATCAGTGCTATGTATGAGTACAAGATATATTTACAGGCTTTATGTTATTTTGCGTAGTAAAATTTATAGAGAGTTTTGTTAGCAGGAAATAAGATTTTACAAGTCATGTGCCATAGGAGCTATCAAATTTTATTCTTTTTTATTCTATTAGATATACTGTACCCATGGACTGCTTAATTAATGGAAGAAAATTAATTTTAGCTATTTCATACTTTTTGCTTAGGATATCACTCTTATAGTAGCCAGAGAATAAATGTTTAAATGATTATTTTTCACAATTGCTCCAACTTCACTTTGAGAGAGGAACAAAAAGAATTGCTAGTTTGGGAAGTGGAGTTGTTTGGCTTAAATGAAAAAGAACCAGCCTTGAGAAGCAAAAGCCAAACAAGAACATGAGTCCCAGAGTTCACATCCCACCACCAGCACAAAAAAATTAAATGAGCAGAAGAAAGAATCACTATTACTAGCATATGGCCAAATAATTATCCTTTGGGATTTCTTCATCCATTTAATTAGAATTTCTTAGTGAGACAAAAGCAGTAAGTTAACAACAGTTTTGGTTTCCCTACCATGTTCCTCCATAGGTATTCTCTCTGTTTTTTTTTTCCTAATGGTAACGTGATACTAAGTTCCACACAATAAGTGAACTTGGACTTTGTATATCAGATGCTGTTCCTAGATTCAGTACTGTTTCTGCCAACTGAAATTGAATTTTGCTTTATCCAAAGCATCCTCCCATGTGTTTACTTTCTCTCTCATGGTAATTACTCCTATCTATGAGAAACAGAGAGCTCCGGGGCTGGGAAGGTGGCTCAGTGGTAGAGCGCTTGCCTTGCATGCATGAGGCCCTGGGTTCAATTCCTCAGCACCACATAAGCAAAAAGAAAAAAAAAAGCAGGAAGTGGCGCTGTGGCTCAAGTGGTAGAGCACTAGCCTTGAGCTGAAGAGCTGAGGGACAGTGCCCAGGCCCAGAGTTCAGGCCCCACGACTGGACCCAAAAAAACAAAACAAAAAAAAAGAAACAAAAGCAAAATCATCCTGTTCCCTAATGGGGAACAACAACAACAGGTAATATCAGGTGCAAGTTTAAGAGTAGATACTGGAGAAGACCCCAAATGGGTGTGTGAGGAATTGCTTGAGATGGTACACATATTTATGTTGGTCAGGGTCAACCTATCAAGCCAAAATGTTAACACTGCCTAGGCAGCTCAGCATGTTAAATTGGAAATCTGATTTCTCTTTTTCACTGATTGCCCCAACTATGTGCTCAGCAATAAATATGTGAGACCTTTTTGAAAAACAAAGGACTAGCAAGCCAGGGGCTGGTGCTTAATGCCTGTAATCCTAGCTACTCAGGAGACTGAGACCTCAGGATTGTGATTCAAAGCCAGCCTTGAAAAAAAAGTCAGTAAGACTCTTATCTCCAAATAGCCACCAAACACCAAAAGTAGAGCTGTGTCTAAAGTGGTAGAGTGCTAGCTTTGAGCAAAAAATCTAAGCACCTGCCTTCAAGCCCCAGGACCAGCGCACGTGTGCACACACACATACACACACACACACACACACACACACACACACACACACACAACAATTAGCAGAGAACACAGAGCCCATTTGACCAATAGAATAAAACTTAAACATGTAGAAGTTAGGTTTATAAAACAGAATATATATTCTTAAAGCTTGGCAATGTAATAATATTACAAGCAATAACAGGAAAAATGAGAGACAAAATTGTATTGTCATTTTTTAAATATTCAGTTACCAAAGGTTGACATTTAAGCAAATCTAGAGCTAGGGAAATAGCTCACATGGTATAACTCAACCTAGCAAGTGTGAAATCCCAAGTTCAAACCCTAGTACTGCGTAGATTGATTGACTGATTGATTGATAGTATTAGGATAGAGAAGAGTAGGCAGTAAGTAGTTGATGCATAGATGAATAAAAGATAAATTCTAAGAGGAGTAATAAACTACACTGGAAGAGAGGAAGAAAAAAAGCATAACTATAATTAGGTCATTATTTCTCATAGAGATAGGATTTTTATATTCAAAAATAATTGTATGTATTATAAAGCTTGCTTATCATATAAGTTATTTGGCAGGTACTGTCACTCACAAACTAAAAAATTTAGGACAAGACAATATAGTATTGGACAAAACAAAAAACAAAATAGGATATGTATAAGGGAGTCTTTAAAATGTGTAATGATACAGATTGTAAAGGACAGGACGGTAGATTTCTTTATCTTAATCCATGCAGTTAATGCGTTTACACATAGTGAACACATGTTCTATGTCAGGCACTGCTCTAAATGCTCTATATCGATTACTCAGTCCTCAAAAATTTCCTATATTAAATGTTAGTATTACTCCAAATCAAGGCATAGAGATGCTAATGAACCTCCCTAAGGCAGGCAGGATGGTTTCAGATTCTGTGCTCTTAACCACTACATTGTGATTTTTTTTAACTATTATGATTGTATGTGGTATGTGTAAAAATAGATAACTGACCTTAAAGGTCATGTGGATTCCAGGTAAGGTGGCCCATAGCACCAGTAATATGGAAGGTGAGGTAAGAATAGCAAGTTGGAGGCCAACCTGGGCAAAGTTAACAAGACCTTATGTCAAAGACCAAATATAAAACCAATGGCTGGGGGGAGGGGGGGGAGGATGGGAAGGGGAAACAAAGGAGGAGGCTACAATGCTTGATAAGAAATGTACTCATTATCTTGCCCATGTAATTGTAACCCCTCTGTATAG
>NW_012267302.1:1735818-1745042 GCF_000151885.1 Dipodomys ordii
GAGTGCTAGCCTTGAGCTGAAGAGCTGAGGGACAGCGCCCATGCCCAGAGTTCAGGCCCCATGACCAGACCCCCCCAAAAAAACAAAACAAAACAAAAAAACAGAGAGCTCCTATTCTGTAGGAAACAGACTGGAAAGACAGAATAAAGATCTCTGAAGAAAATCAAACTTTTTAGAATTTCATTTTTTTACACTAAAACATTTGGTTCCCAAAGCCTGTATGAAATTCGGAGATTGACACTTTCCTAATGAAATTGTTCCCTTTATGTGAAATGTAGTGAGCCAGCTAATTTTAAATTTCATCTGGTGTTTAAATATTGTGAGTTATATGAGCAACTTTTTGAAGAATATATACTCCTTCTAAAAAGCTGTTTAAGACAGGCACGGGTGGTGCATACCTGTAATTCTACCACTGGGGAGACAGAGGCAGGACATCCTGGAGGTTTGAGGCCAGCCTTGGCTATACATAGTGAGGCCCTATTTCAAAACACACTGGTTTTAAGACCAAATAAGTTATATAAATACAAAGATTAAAACAACCCAAATCACATCTCTTTCTTTCTAGTCTTAATATGATTAATATATGTATCTGGATTGTTTTGTTTTGTTTTGTCCGAATCTCACTAGGTAGCACCGGCTGGCCTAGAACTTGTGATTCTCCTACCTCAGCCTCCAAAGTGCTGAGACATCTGTTACATGTTAAAGAAGATCTTGACTTCTTCTCAGGGGTAGAATAGTTTTGCAGTCCATCAAGAAACAAAGATAAGTTCTTTAACTGTCATACACATACATACACATGTACACACACATGGTGTTAACTGTAACTCAGCTGATATTAAAAGCCCCTGGTACTATCCCATCTAACTGTAGAATACTTGCTCTTTTCAGTTGCACATGGAACATTTTTTTTTTTCAAAATTGACCACAAGTAAATTCTAACCTCAAAGGATTGAGATTCAGGATCTTCCTTAACCCCTGTAGAATTAAACTATAAATCATCAGTAACTGCAGTAGTGAATTACTTTTACTGAAAAACCTTCCAATATTTGAAATGTGTGTTAAAGAAGAAATAGTGAGCCAGTGGCTCAGGCCTGTAATCCTACTCAGGAGGCTGAGATCTGAGGATCTCAGTTCAAAGCCAGCCCGGGCAGGAAAGTCCATGAGACTCTTATCTCCAATAAACTAGTCAGAAAACCAGAAGTGGTGCTGTGGCATGAGTAATAGAGTACTAGCTTTGAGCTGAAGAGCTGAGGGATAGTGCCCAGGCCTAGAGTTCAAGCCCCACAACCAACAGGAAGGAAGGAACGAACGAAGGAAGGAACGAAGGAACAAAGCAATTCAAGTCACAACTTCACATAATCTGAAAGACTCCCACATGTACATGTAAAGATTCCCATTACTAATACCATTACCATCCCCTTCATTTCATAGGTACACACATGTCCCAATTTCTTCAATTATGATTTTTTTTTCGTGGTTCTGGAGTTTGAACTCAAGGCTTTGCATTTTCCAGGCAGATGCACTACCATCAAGGCATGACTTCAGCCCCTTTGCTTTAGTTTATTTTTCAGATAGACTTTCCTGTTATATTTTAGTTTTTAGAGATACTAGGGTTTAAATTCAGGACTTTGTGGTTGCTAAGCAGATACTCTAATAACTCTTGGACCACAAACTCAGCCCCTATCTTTTTGCCCAGACTGTCCTTGAACAATGACCCTCCCATATCTGCTTCCTACATAATTGGGATTACAGGTGTGTACTTCCACATCTAGCTCTGTATGCATACTCTTTGATATACAGCTAATAAACCAATTACTGAGTCATAAAGTATGGATATATGCTGCTTACATAGATACTGTCAGTTTTGCAAAATGGTAGATGCCATTCACACATTTACTAACAGCACTGAAGAGTTCTAGATGCTCTATGTTTTTGTGAATACATAATATTTAATTTTGCAAAGTTTTGGGGCAGTATAGTAAATGTAATAGTGTCTCATGGTTTCTCTTTCTCTCTCTCTTTCTCTCTCTCTTTCTTTGCCAGTTCTGGGGCTTGAACTCAGGGTCTGGGCACTGCCCTTGGGCTTGTTTTGCTCAACGCTAGTACTCTACCACTTAAACCACAGCACCACTTTTGGCTATTTCTGCTCTGTGTGGTACTGAGGAATTGAACCCAGGGCTTCATGCATGCTAGGCAAGCACTCTACCAATAAGCCACATTCCCAGCCCTAGTTGTTATTGTTGTTTTAATTTTTTTATTGTAAAGATACTGTATAGAGGGGTTACAGTTACATGAGTAAGTCAATGAGTATATTTCCTATCAAGCATTGTTACTCTCTCATTACCCCCCTCATTTGTTTTTCCCCTCCTATCCCTTCCCTCCCCACCTTGCCAACTTTCCTCCTCCACCCCCCCCCACAAGTTGTAAAGTTCATTTTCAATGTAGTGTCTTATACTTGTATGTCTCATTGTTACAATGGGTCAACCTGTATTCTTGTTTGAGCATTTTGTAATCTCCCTTCTCCTCCCCAAATTAGAAGAATGTGTATACAAGATGCAGGGCACCAGAATCAAATACAGTGACAACAGGGGTTATACCATAGAGGGAAAAACATACAAAAGAAACAAAAAAAATCACATAATACATTAAAAACAATAGCAACAAAGAAGAAAAACCTTCTGTATCCCTATCTTGGGGTCCATTTTGCTTAGCATTATCTTATATGGTCCTGTGTACATAGCTTTTGACCTTTTCTACTTGTCTGGTAGGATTATCCTAGATGTATACTAGTTACTGCAAATAAGGGAAACCATGGAACCTATGTTTCTTTGGGTCTGGCTTACTTAAATTTTTCCAAGTCTTTCCATTTCCTAATAATTGGAGTGGTGTCATTCTTTCTGATGGAGGCATGGAATTCCACTATGTGTGTGTGATCTCAGCTAATGGTTTAAAGCCACCCTGAGCAAGAAAATCCAAGAAACTCTTATCTCTAATTAACCACCAAAAAGCTGAAAGTGAAGCTATGGCTCAAGTGGTTGAGTGCCAGCCCTGAGCAAAAACTAAAGGATATTACTCAAGTCCTGAGTTCAAGCCTCAGTACCAACACACCCACACACACACAATGATCAAAATCTGTATTTCATAAGGCCAGAGTGTTAAAAAAATATTCTTAAATTTCCAGTTAATTGAAGGTAAATTTGCTTTTCTTATGGTACTCCTGTCAAGTAATCTATCTTAGGACTGAAGGAACATTATTAGTCATGATTCTGTTGCCAGTATTATACTGAAACATTATATAAAGTTATGCTCAAATTTATAGTAGTATTTCCTTTTGAGAATTCCAACTAAGCAAGACAGCTAGTTAGTACAGGCAGCATGCTCATTTTGTTTTTAATTCAGTAAGATAGATTCCAATAAAAAGAAAGGAATTCTGACATGAAACCAACTGCTTATCTGTAACTCTTCTTTTCTTTTTCTTTTCATTATTATTATTATTAGCAGGTCCTGGGGCTTGAACTCAGGGTCCGGGCAGCACCATCCCTGAGCCTGTTTGTACTCAAAGCTAGCACTCTACAACTTGAGCCACAGAGCTACTTCTGGCTTTTTCTGAGTAGTTTATTAGAGATAATAGTCTCACGAACTTTTCTGCCTGGCCTGGCTTCAAACCACTATCCTCAGATCTCAGCCTCCTGAGTAGCTAGGATTATAGGCATGAGCCACTGACACCCAGCTTACCACTCTCTCTTTATGTTTGATTCTTGTGAGTCAATTGCATGTGCAGACAGGAGAGAGCATAGATTTTATAGCAGCTGCTGTGTCCCTCTCATTGCAAAGGAATAAGAAAAGCCTGTCGTTATTTATATTTCTGAGTGGTAAGTGCATTCTTTTTCAGTATTAGCTAAAGCCAGAGCAAAAAGGGAAAACATTCAGAGCTTCTTAGCTTGAAATTGGTTGATGAATACACATGCAGAAAATGAGAAACGACCTGTCACCACCATTTCTTTCCCTTTTTATTGTAGCTTTACCTAAGAGCAAAGAAGTCTAAGTAAAGGTCAAAATAAAGAAGTAACATGGGATTGTAATTTGCCACAATCTCCCACTGAATGATTTTTTTCTTTAGCTTTTCAGATGCTTTTTAAAGTTTAAAACTGAATTTTAACATTTTATTTCTTCTTGGAGGATTTTTTTGTTTTTTCTAAATTTTCATATTATTTTTAAGTATTTGTACAAAGGGGTTTCAACTCAACATGTCAGTTTATAAGTACAGTGCAACTTGATCAACATCACCCCTTTGGAGTTTGAATTCAGGGCCTCTCACTGTCTGGGCAAGTACTCTGCCACTTGAGCCATATCCCCCCAAGGCTTTCTTTTGCTTGTTTGTTTTTCAGATAGGGTCCCCAGCTTTTTGCCCAGGGTTAGCTTTAGACTACCATCCTCCTACCTACAGCCATCTGCATAGCTGGGGTTTTAGGCATGCACCATCAAACCCAGTTTGCTAGCTCTTTACCTGGGCTAGCCATGAACTGTGATTCTCCAAATCTCTGTCACCTAGGTTAGCTGGGATTATAGGTATGTGCCACTATCCTGTTATTGTACTTTTTGCTAATATATTTTTACCCTTAAGAAGAAAAAAATATAAGACATATTGAGGTCAGTCAATATTTAATTTTTTCTACTTTAGTTTTTTATTTTTAACATTTTTCAAACCTATAGGAAAATTGCAGAAATGTTACAATGTACAGTCTTCCACCCTGCGCCTAGAACCATCAGTTATTAATGTTTTGCTACATTTCCTTTCTTTTTCTCTTTATAAATACATGGCAGATATGCACACATGCATGTCATTGTAATTTTTCTTAATCCATTGAAAGTAATTGCTAAACATCATAATTATCTACCTCTAAATAGTTCAGCCATGTTTTCCCTAAGAACAATAACATTCTTTAACTCTTGTGCATAGTGCAAAATCTGTTATTAATATTCTAGAATCCTTTCTATTACCCGTGTTTTTGTCAGTATTCAAGAACAAAGGAGCAATGGGGGGAATTATTAATAGCAGCCACCCACTTACTAAGTTATTCATCACTGTGTGAATGTAAAAAAGAAAAGAGTATGAGTTTCCAACCTGAATAAATAGAAAGAACTTGCCAGACAAGGCTGTATAACATTAAGTAGGCCTACTTTCCTGAGCCATTTCCCTTACCTACTTTGCTATGTGTGATATGTATCAGGAAAGAATGCATTGCTATTTATTTTCATATTTATAGGTTGACAGAGTTGGAAGGATCTTACAATGTTTGTGAATAATTCATTCATTTTACAAATGTGAAGAACCATGCCACTAGAGATATGTGACTGGAACCTAGCTTTCAAGCTCTCAATACAGCATCATTTCTGTTGTGTCACATTGCCTCTCCAATAGCCTTAGGTATTCACACATGCATCTGAATAAACGAGTGAAGTACAAGTATCTGAGAGTCCAGCACATAGCGAACTACTATATGAATTTCATTTGGGAGAATTATAGAAGGGGTCCTCAGACTTGAATGTACATGTCTATTTCTTCCTGTTATTGTTAAAATGCTAGTGATGATTCAGGTGGTCTGAAGTGAGACCTGAGAATCTGCATTTCTGACAGGCTTCCGGGTGATGTTTGATCAATTACCTAGATGAAGAACAGGACTCTCAGAGCTCCTACGTAAGAAAAATACTTTTAAAAAGCTACAGAAATAGCCTGGTGCTGGTGGCTCATGCCTGTAATCCTAGCTACTCTGGAGCCTGAGATCTGAGAATTGAGGTTAAAAGCCCACCTAGACAAGAAAGTCCATGAGACTCTTAACTCCAATTAACTGTCAAAAAGAGCTGAAAGTGGAGTTGTGGCTCTAGTGGTAGAGCACTAGCCTTGAGGGAGAAAAAAAGCCCAGGAACCAGGCCCTAAGTTCAAGCCTGAGGACACACACACACACACACACACACACACACACACACACACACAGCTTTCAAATATTTACTTTGGTAGAGAGAGTAATGTAACTAACACTTTTTTTTACCTATTATCAAGCCACTATGTTGAAAAGTTCTTTGTATTATTCTAACTTTTATAACACTTCAAAGGAGGCTTTATTAGCATGTTAACTTAGATGCAACTATCTTACCAATACTTTTACATTAACAAATGGTGAGATTGTAGGATTGGGGGAGGAGGCGGGAGGGGGGGAGGATGGGAAGGGATGGGAAGGGGAAACAAAGGAGGAGGTTACAATGCTTGATAAGAAATGCACTCATTAACTTGCCCATGTAATTGTAACTCCTCTGTACAATATTTTCACAATAAAAAAAGAAGAAAAAATAAAATAAAACCAAAAAAATGGTGAGATTGTGTAGATTTTAATAGGGAGGAAATATGAATTCAGGTCATAAAAGAATCATTGTTAAACAGCAGTGCATGTTTTTTAATGTACATATAATGTACTATGTGATTTCTTTTGTTTTTGTATAACCCCCATGGTATAACCCCTGTTTTTACTGTATTTGATTCTGGCACCCTGTATCTTGTTTGCACATTTTTCTAATTTGGGTAGGGGAAGGGAAATAACAAAATGCTGAAACAAGGATACAGGCTGATACATTGTAACAATGATATATACAAGACACTATGTTGAAAATGAACTCTACATCTTGGCAAGGGGAGGGGGCAGAGTTGTGAAGGAGGGGAGAGAAGAGATGGCTAGAGAAACAAAGAAGGGAGCAACAATGCTCAAGAGGAAATGTACTCATTACCTTACTCATGTAACTGTAACCCCTCTGTACAGTATCTTTACAATAAAAAAAAACAGCACTGCAAAAAGAACAGCCTAAGTCCCAGTGTTTTTACTCTCAATACAAACGTTATTTAAGCCAACATTCATCTAAAGAATACTATTTTCATGTTACATTCTTATTTCTTTAGATCTAAATAAATGTTTTGCTTTGAAATTTGTAAAATGCAAATTGAAAGGTACAAATGATAGGTTTTATGTAACCATAAGGTCCTTTAAAAATTGTGTTTTTGTATTTAATCTGGGCAACAGTGGCTCAGACCTGTAATCCTAGCTGCTCAGAAGGCTGAGATCTGAGGATCAGTTAAAAATCAGCTCAGAAAGGAAGTCTGTTATACTCTTATCTCCAATTGACTAGCCCAAAGTGGAGCCAGAAGTGGTGCTATAGCTCAGATGATAGAGTACTAACTGGAGCAAAACAGCTCAGGCCCTAACTTCAAGACCCAGGACCCACACTAGAGCTTGACTTACCTCACTTAACATGAGAGGCTCAGAGAGACAAATGATGCATATTCTTTCTGATATGGGAAAATTAGATCTAAAATACACTAGAATATAATAAATTATACAGGATTCTAGATAAACACAGTAAGACCAAAAGAAGATACTCTTAGGAGAGAAACACACAAAGGCAATTCCTACGTGCTTCTACATATATAGATATACATAAACATATATATATATATACACACATACATACACAGAGAGAGACAGAACGAGAAACAAACTCAGAGACGTCTCTTTAAAAAAATTTTTTTAGTTCTTTCATGATTCTGTTTTCTTTCTGTATGGTGTATTCAAATGTGTATCTTTAGGAGGGTGGGAGAGAGGGTACAGAACTCGAGAAAAAATGGGTGAAAAAGTGCAGCAGTGGAGCTTACCAGCCTATGATGAAAGTGAACTATACAACACAAGGGTTAGAGACAGGACGGAGAGACTGAGACAGAAGACACTGAACAAAAGGAAATTTACTCATTACCTCACTCATGTAATTGTAATCCCTTTATTACCTTTATAATAACAATAAAGTAAATTAATTTTTAAAGGTAATTTTGTATTTTTTGTTGCTGTTATTTAAAAATAGTAACAAATGCTTGCTTCCACAGCACATAGACTAAAATTGGTATGCTATGATAAGGACTAGGTTTTATGTTTTCTGTTATATGTGAAATCTAGACTGAAAAGATACATTGATATCTACATATCTATGTCTGTATCTTTATCTGTTTTGAGTTTTTGTCTTTTTGTGCTTGTACTAGGGCTTGAACTCAGGACCTTGAACTCTTGTTTTTTAATCATAGTTAGTGTTCTACCATTTGAACCACACTTCTACTCTGGCTTGGTGTTGGTTAACTGGAGATTAGAGTCTTGCAAATTTGTCTGCCTAAGGTGGCTGTGAACCCCAGATACTCATATCTCACCTCCCTGTGTAGCTAGAATTATAGGCATGAGCCGCCTCTTCCCCCTGCACTCAAGCTAGTAGCATCAATTTAAGCTTTGTATCTTAAGTCATAGGATTAGAGCCAATAAAAAAATTAAATTAATTTGATTTGCCTCTAAAGAGATATTTCATACCTTCAAACCAAATTATTAAATTCAAGTCAAAACTTCTAAGTTCTTTACTACTACCATAAATTATGCAACTTCCCTACATTCACCTTTCACAGTTGAGAAGAGCAAACTCAGCAGGATATTCCTGCCAGCAACTTGAGAAGACTATCCGGTCTAAATAACCTGTCAGTATTCCCAAAATATTCATAGCCAATTAGACATGCATCTCGAGTAAGGAAGAGGAGGGAGGGAAGAAGTGCCCTTTATTTAAGAAAATACTGTGGTCTTAATTGTATTAGGAAACAAACATCTACTAATTATTTCAAACTACAGCAAAGTCATTGTAAGTTTCTCCTCCACCATTTCCTCCTCCTCCTTTTCTCTGTCTCTTCCTGTCTGTCTCTCTCTGTACCCCCCTCTTTGATTTTTGTTGTTTTTGTGTACAGCCTTGTGCATTCTAAGCACACTCTACCATTTAGCTAACACTCCCAGAAAACTCCATATATTTTAAAACTTCCAGCATCAATCATTTATTCTTGCTATTAATTTTTTTGACTAAAAACTTGCTATTTTCTCAAACTTATACTAAAAATAAAAACAGTATAGCACAAAATATAACTAATTTATGGACTTGTGGAATCCAGTTTAGATTGGCAATGCTTCTTTGATCTTGAGCATCTATAGCCCCCTTCCTGGCATTTTGTTTGTTCATTGTCAGCTATTTGTTTGTTGCTACCATTGTTGAATGAGAAGAGGCAAAAGCAGGGCTGGGAAGGTGGCTCAGTGGTAGAACGCTTGCCTTGCATGCATGAGGCCCTGGGTTCGATTCCTCAGCACCACATACGCAAAAAAAAA